>NC_086179.1:92060611-92363641 GCF_023053635.1 Elgaria multicarinata webbii | reverse complement strand
TGCTACATTTTAAAAGTATCATTTTCTGCTCCTCCCCTCCTGCACCATCTCTCCAGACATCTCATCATTTTAGGGGGGGGGGAGAGAGAGAAAGGTTGGTTTATCACACCCAGCACAAAGAGCTCTTGCTCTCAGAGTTTTCTGCAATTGACAAAAGAAACAGAAAAAAAGGGGGAGCTCAAGGGAGAAAACGTCATGTGAGATGTGTCGGGTAGGGCCAATTGACAGACCGCTGTAAACACCAGTGACGAACGTATTTGTGGGACTCTCAACAGCCAAACAGTAGACAAGCTGGGCTATTTTACTTACACTGATTTCAGTTGATACTCCTCTGTCTGTTTCACGAAGAGAACTCCAAGGGAATTGTCCAGTTACTTTATACAGATTGAGAGAAAAGCTAGAAATGAACAGAACATTGATATTTATTACAACAACAAAAAAACCGAAAGGCGTGCTTGAAAGATCAAACCTATGGAACTGCTTAACTTTTTTTTTTTTTGCTATAGCAGCTAAAATAGCATCCGACAGTTAATTTGGCAAACGAGGCAAAGTTGTACGGCTCTGTGCCGTTTGGCATGACGAAGTCCTTACTCCTGAAGGAAAAACAGTAAGATTGCACTGATGGGCGTAGGTCCTGGACCTGTAAACGGGCTTTAGAATACTGTACTTGAGACTGTACTTGCACAACAGCAGAGAGGAGCCCGCACAGTTAACAAGCACATTTCTCTCCTGAGCAACGTCAACAGCCATTGCAGCCAAGAAGTCTGAGAGCTGGAAGTTTCTGATATGAACTGGCTGCTGAGGCCTGCAATAGTCAATTCAAGGAAAACAACAGGAACTACTGAAAACTTTTCCATTCAAGGAGGAGAAAAGGAGATACTAAAAACCTTCTGGAGCAAAGATGTTTTAGGTTGTATACTATGTAAGCCACCTTGAAAACATTTTGTTGAAACAAAACAAGTAAACAGCAAACGCAAACATTATATTGCAAGTTGCCCTATAATATTTCCCCGTGATTATACAAGTGAAAGCTGACCTCAACATGATTGACTACAATGTGTGTATAGGATTACAGCCCGTGCCCTAAGTAAATGGACATAGCCTTAATATATTCGGAAGGTATCTTACTTTCTTTCGAAGTGACCGGGCTGTGGTTTGAAGAAAGAGAGGCCATATGAAGTTTCCTTTGTGCCATAGGAGAACTGAAATGTCACCTTCTCAGCACGTCCAAAGATATTTGGGAGTTTGAGCCCAAGCACCTGTAAAATGCCAGAATTAGCACCAAAAGATGTACACTTCCACACTTAACTGATTTATATAGTTATTTGCATTAAGTACAAAATTCATTTTAGTTGCAATTTTAAATATACAACTCTACTTTTACCACTTTTTATTGTGAGCAAGTAAATTGATGGTCCCATTTTAGGGACTACATTTAATTAAAAAACGTTTAATTCAAAAACGTCCTCACTGTTAGAGCAGTACGACAATGGAATCAGTGACCTAGGGAGGTTGTGGGCTCTCCCACACTAGAGGCCTTCAAGAGGCAGCTGGGAAGCCATCTGTCAGGGATGCTTTAGGGTGGATTCCTGCACTGAGCAGGGGGTTGGATTTGATGGCCTTATAGGCCCCTTCCAACTCTGCTATTCTATGATTCTATGTTTGCTATTGTTTATAATGTATTCCACTTCTTAAATGAAAAAATAGTAACACTCACCCTTTGAAATTCTACTTCTACTATATTGCATCTGAGGAATGGACTAAGGAACCAGAAGCAAACACTGGTCTAGGAACCTAAGGCAAGCTCCAGGATTAAAGAGCCCAGGGTAACGCATTGTCCTATCAGTCCCATAATATTGGTGGGCCCTCCTGTAACTGCCAACAACTGCCAAGGGTCATCTTTATTTATTTATTTACCTTCTTCTAAGCCCCAGGGCACAAAAATCACCCCTTTGTTTTTGCAATTGTAAAAAGATAAAGTCAACATCCAGACTGTTAAATATTAGACTAATCAACTCATTTCCTCCCAAACCTCAAGGAACATGACTGCAATGTTCAAGTATTTAAAGTGATTGCTTTCTCATTTGTAATTTTGCATTGCTGCTGTTTTTATCTGGTTGAGCTTTTATATTGTATTTTATAGTATGGTTTTATACTGTTGTTTTATACTTTGAATGTTTTTAATTTTTGTGAACCGCCCAGAGAGCTCCGGCTATTGGGAGGCATAGAAATGTAATAAATGAATAAATAAATTACCAAAATCTTCTCCCAGACGAACAGCATGGTAAGTTTTCCTTAGGGAAAACAGTAATGCTCATATTGCTATCAAACGTATGGACGTCTGATAGGTATGGAAACCATTTTCAGTTTTTCAAATTTTAATATTAAGCATTATTTGTAACTATTGTAGGCAAATTATTCTCAAGTAAAATCGTCAATTATATTCTCTTTTTGCAGGAACGTTCCTGTTTTCTCTTGCTCTTAAAACCTAAAGACTTCAACTCAAAGCTCTCTATTGTACTTCATAACAAGATGACATGAAGTAGTTGTTAATTGAGGAAGGGGTATTTTAAGCATGTGTCAAAACTTTGCACAATTATTTGTGATCTTTGCACATATATGCAAACACAATGTAAACATTAAGAAATGAAAGATTCTAAGGGCAATGGTAAAATAAGCAGAAAACCTTTTTATTTTCTCAGTATTTTAACACCTAATTTAACTTAAATTTAAACTCTGCTGTTTTAATCTCATATTTTAACCTATATCAATTTTTGCTGTGTGGTTTTATCCTGGTCGTGCTTTTTATGTTGTATTTTGTATTTGTGTCTTTAAATTGTTGGTTGTTTTATTATGCTCTTCATGGTTTTAATTTTTGTGAACCGCCCAGAGAGCTTCGGCTATTGGGCGGTATAGAAATGAAATAAATAAATAAATAAATAAACTGCACGTTATGAGTAAGGTCTCATTGATTTTAATGAAACTCCATTGCAAGTATTAGAGGGATTGGAGAAGAAGGTCTGTTTTGCCAAAGTTAATTAAAATGACCTAAATGATTGAACTGGTATGTGTCATACCGCCACTACAGAAATTGCAACAACTGATTACGCGGGTCATACCATGCTTCCTTCGTTGTTGCCAACCATCGTGTTATAACTTCCAGTTAATCTTCTCAGTTCTGTTACTTCAAACGTTACATCTAAACCATTTGGAAGGGCGTCATCGCCTAAATACATACATATGTCAGTAAAGAATACAATATTCACTTTAAACAAATATGCCTACCAAAAACATAGTTTGAACTTCCTAATAATTAGGAAATAGTATTTGTTAAACAGCTTCTTTAAAATGTTTTAAAGACATATATAGTAGCTGAATTAAGTGCTCACAAAGAAGTACACCGATCAGGAAAAATCCCTTCACAGAAGCTAGATATCAAGACTGATGTGTCCCAAACAGTTAGCATTCTATAATGTAAACTGCTTGGTACAAACTATTAAATCTATCAGTGAAACTGGAGGTCTAAGTCCTGACACCCCAGAGCAAGATAGGTGTAAAAATCCTCAGAGTGAATCCTGCCATAATTCCCCTTAGCCTCTTACAGTGTTTGCCTTCTTCTTCCCTCATATCTTCAAAGGATTGTTTAATGGAAAGAGCACATGGTGGCAGGCGGCAAGATTTTTGAACCGAGACCAAAACCAGTACCCACGCTCTGGCACTGAAGTTAGCTGTGACTCAGCTGTGCCAGTACGTGTCCCCTTTATACAAATCGATGGTGCGACCACACTTAGAATACTGTGTACAGTTCTGGTCACCACACCTAAAAAAAGATATTGTAGAGCTGGAAAAAGTACAGAAAAGGGCAACTAAAATGATTAAGGGGCGGCAGCATCTCCCCTATGAGGGAAGGTTACAACAGCTGGGATAGTTTAGCCTTGGAAAAAAGAGGCTAAAAGGAGACCTGATAGAAGTGTTCAGAATTGTGCATGGTGTGGAGAATGTGAATAGGGAGACATTTTTCTCCCTCTCTCAAAATACTAGAATACTTCATCCCATGAAGCTGAGTGGTGGGAGATTCAGGACAAATAAAAAGAAGTCATAGTTAAATTATGGAACTCACTACCACAAGATGTAGTGATGGCCACCAATCTGGATGGCTTTAAAAGGGTGTTGGATAAATTCCTGGAAGAGAAGGCTATAAATGGCTATTAGCCCTGATGGTTGTGCGCTACTTCCAGTATCTGAAACAGTACACCTGTGTGCACTAGTTGCTGGGGAAGATGGGTGGGAGGGTGCTGTGGCACCATGCCCTGCTTGTTCATCCCTGGCCGATGGCTGGCTGGCCACTGTGTGAACAGAGTGCTGAACTAGATGGACCCTCAGTGTGATCCAGCATCAGGGCGCTTCTTATGTTCTCAGTATTTACATGTTCAATTTGTATACCACCAACTGGCAAATGCCCTCAGGGTAGTTTACAATCACAAAACAAAATGCAATAAAACTATCAAAGTAATGCAACATTAATGGCACCATCCAATGTATGTTTACACAGAAAGCAAGGCTTACAACTCTCAGCTATGTTGGTTGAGGAAAGCTGGGAGTTGTAGGACTTTTTTCAGTTTAAACATTCATAGGGTTGCGGCCGATGATTAAAACTGTTAAAAATATTAAAGATCCAAAAGTAAAATAAGTAATCAAAGCAACAGATTAAAGATCAAACACCTACTGGAAAAGGAAGGTTTTCACCTGGCATTTAAATATACTCAGGGATGATGGCAGGTGGATCTCTCTGGGAAGGGCCTTCTACAGACAGGGGGTGGGGGAACTACAGAGAAGACCCTTTCCCTGATAGCCACCTGTCACATCATTGGTGGTGGTGGACCCAGTAGTGTCAGCAATCGCATCCTTCATATTTTTCTTTCAGAGAAGTCAATGGGCCTGTTCAGCAAATGGTTAGTGAACGTGTTTAAACCGTGGTTATGTACACGACTGGGGAAGGCAATGGCAAACCACCCCGCTGCAACGTCTGCCAAGAAAATGTCAGCGAAAGCAGGCATCCCTCTAGGAGTCAGCAATGACTCAAGTGCTTGCACGAGAGGTTCCTTTCCCTTTCCTATGTACCTACCATGGTTAGGAATGGTTCACACGACACACTAAGCCATGATGTTTAGTTCAAAATGCTTAATCACCCATGACTTAGCATATCGTCTGAACAGGATCAATGAAAGCATTTACTTCTATGGGAGAAAATAAATACATTATTTGATACCAGTTGATTCTTTTCTCATTGAAATCTATATATTGAAACAGTGACTATTTGTTTTATATTCAGCTGCTCTGTACTAGCCTACTGTTGGGAAAAACATGACTATAGAACAGTCTGTCCAATCACAGAAATCTTTCAAAATGAGTTTCACGAAACAATTATGAATCTATACTAAAACAGAAGGAAAAGCAAATCATGCTCACTGATAATTACCTTGACAAGTATCAATTAGAACATCCACCTGTCTAAAAATTCCTAGACGGAGAAGCTTTTCACGAGCTTCATGCGACTTCCTCATGACCTTCAAAATATTTAAAGTTTAGCTTTGCATCTTAACATAATAGCGTAGTGATTAAGTGTTCATCAGTCATCTATCAAATGTACACTCTTACAGATTCAGTATCAATTAATAGAAGGCTACATTTTTGAGCTTTACATTTTTATTAAAGAAGTGGGATTCCCAAACCTCAGGAATTTTTTTTTTTTTTTTTTTTTTACAAAACTGGATTTTAATATCTCTGGATTACTTGTTCTTCTCAAATTGTTTGTATGATTTTACCTGTTCGCTGCTCTGAGATCCTTGTAATATAGGGAGGGATACAAATGTTTAAATAACGTAACATAAGCTGTACCCGGCGTAACATACGCTGTTGTAGCACATCTTAAAGTTTATTAATTAAATATCATCACGGGGTCGGGGGCTGCTTGGAGGCCGCCGATACAGCGCCATCTGGCAGACCTGGGGGGCAGGGAGGTCGGGGGGAGGGGGAGCGGGTGTCCCCCTCTCCCCGTGGTTCCTGTCAGCCTTGGGCCACCCGCTCAGCTCGCATGAGATTAGGCCGGGGACTCGGCTTGCAGCAGGCTAGGGGTCTCCTACCCGGCCACCAAGGGAACCGGCCGTTCCTCGCTCATACTTTGGACCATGGCGCTGCCCCCTTCATGGGGGGGTGGGGGAGTGAAGAGGCAGAAAGGGGGATAGGATTACCTTGGAAAGGCTGGAGGAGTCCGGCAAGGGGCTTAGCAACCTGTATCAGCTGATGTTACACATTGTTACTGTTGCTTAGCAACCTGTATCAGCTGAAGCCTTTACGGAAACATACCTAAACATTTTTTTATATAGATATAGATATATATAGATAAAGTAGACATTATGGGTTGGATCCAGACTTAGACATGCTTAGCGTAGACCCATTAAAATCAATGGGACAAATCAAGTCATGACTAAATGAAGTCTCATTGATTACTATGGCCCAGACAAGAGCCTTCAGTGTGGTGGCCCCCTTTCTTTGAAACTCACTGTTTTTGGAGGTCAGGCAATCCCCAACTCTGTGTTGTTTCCAGTGCCCCTTGAAAACAGCTCTATTCCAGGAAGCCTTCTTTAACTAACCTGACATGACCTTTATTGGCATTCTGTTTTTCAAAAGAATAACTTTAGTGTTTATTCTTTTTATATTTGTACTATTTTATTTCTTAATGTTCACTGCCCCAGAATCTGTTTAGATGTAGCATGGTCTATAATTGTTGGAAATAAATAAATAAATAAATAAATAAATAAATAAATAATACATTGCAATGGATCTACTCCAAGCATGACTAAGTCTGAATCCAACCTTATACACCTAATTTCCCACATTTTATGTCCTGCACAGAGTTAAGAACCTATCTGTAAACTCCATTCCCTTTTGTTAGACTTGTCCAATACAACTGTATACAAATAAACATAGGTTGGCAATCTACCAACACAGTCCCCATGATCAGATTAACATTTACGGCAATCTTGAAGTTATAGGAAAAAGCAATGGAAATCTAGAAAATTTGCACTAGCTAATCAACCATAAAATCCACCAATTAAACATGTTTTGTACAATTTAAGTGGCAGCTTGCACAATAAATGTTGCTTTGATTCAAATAATCACTGTGAATATTAGGTATGAAGTAAGAGCTACCCTAACAATCTAGTTCACAGACTGGACCTCATTTAAACCAGTTTAGTATGCAAGGATATGTACATACAGTAGGTATTAATGATGAATATAGTTATGAGAAACTAGTAACAATTAACAGGGCTTAAGTCTTTAAGCACAGAATGCAGTCTAATACCACAATCCTAAATTTATACACCTGAATATCTGCTTATATCTTATTTTAACAGCATACACACTTGCTCCAACAAAGCATGTTTTGCAAATCTCTTTTGGCACCAAACTTTGGTCATCCTATCTCTAGCTTTCTATGGTATTAGAGCTTCTGAGGGTTTCTGAAAGCATGTCCAATTTATTTGACTACTTACATCAATGAGGTTTTTAGCCTTGAAAACACCCCCAATTTCGTACATGATAATGTCATCTTTAGTCCTTCCAAGTCCATCAAAGTGTACGTGTTGAACCACAACCTAAAGATAAAGGCAACCATTATCAAAACATTAACCATGGAAAAATTAATGACATCTAACATTTCTTATACAATAGCGTTGTAACTTATGAATCGTTGCAATACTATGCAACAATTCAAAGAACCAACAAAAATCTTCAGGAGCAAAAATCAAGAATTTTAAGAATCTATATTAAACAGGTTTTTTTCACTAGATTTGTGGACAAAATGTTAATTATTATACTTTTTTTTACCCGAACATACATGTTTTCAAATTTCTGAAGAGAATTCTTCACCACTGAAGTTAAGAACTTTCCTCTCCATAAATCACATCACAAATGCCTTCTATTATAAAGACTGATAACTGTGGTAGCCCTTCAACATTGTTTAGCATGACAAATGCTCAAAGTAATAGCTTTATGTAATTCCACCTGCATTTCTGTGAACCGGCTCTAGAAAACCTAGGTTGTGAAGCTTATGGTTCCCCACCTCCTGATCTAACAGTTGGGCTTATCCCTTACCTAGACTAATGATTTTACTCATAATACCAATATGGTATAGTAACTATATTTGCTCCAACAATTCAGTCATTTTAAGGCAAGGAATTTTAGGCTTAGATGAACTATAGCAAGAAAAATGCCTTCTACAAACACATCCTTTAAACTAAAAAAGAATGCATCAATTTATTGGGCCAGTTTACACATCACAGTAACACAGAATTTTTTTAAGAATCTGGGTTATCTTGAGTTAGCCAGCATGCTAGTATACATGGCTTGATTGCTCTTGCTTGGCTCCTCCTAGCAGAGGAAGTAGCTAAACAAGCCAGGGGCGTTGGCTTGTTTAGTGTGATATATGAACCAGGAACTCTGGCTTGTCTCTTCCCAGACAAGCCAAAGTTGTAACCCAGGGCTTCTTCAAATACATTGCCTCACTCACAATAACCCAGAATCTTTTTAACTTCTGAATTACCTTTATGTCTGAAGGCAGCCAGCACATCCTATATCCCTCCAAAAGAAATCACTGTGCACTTTTGATGAACAAACTTTTTTTTAAAAAAAAAACAACAACACCTTTCTTACATTTGAATTTCCTGGACTGAATTTATACTATTTCTCAAATGAAAGGACAAGTAGAGTTAATGGACTCATTCAAATATATTTTTAATAATTCAAACACTGACTTGGAAGCAGCAAGTTATACGGTATTTATATTGACGGAAGATGGGTTACCCCATTACTCACATCTTTATTCTCAAGAATTTCCTGTTTAGTTTCCGGTTCAACTTCAACTAGTTCTGCTTCTTCCCCTATAGCACCAAAATCAGGACCACTCATTGGCAGAGGTTCCAAACTCTGAATAAAATACAGCAATTACATCAATTGAGTAAATTATTGGGGTACAAATCAAAGTACTCCTTTATTATTAACTTCTTCAAATAGTTACCATACTTACCATTCTAACTATTTTACCGTGAAAGGCTGCAGTCATGTAAAACATCCAAAGTTGGGTTCATATAATTTATGTACGCATGGCTTGCAATGCCATTTCATTATATATAAAAGCAGTAATATAATATATACTAGAATGCCATTAGTTTAGACAGGAGTAACTCATGAGGAGGAGAAGTGTATCATTAACATTATGACGCAAACATGCTGTTTTAGGAGTAAACTGCAAGGATCTTTAGCATTTGATGAGCTTACATTGGGGAACTGCTTCTCATTCCATTGCAGAGATGTTCCCACAGCTACCTTTCCTTGGTCAGCTGACACAAGCCTGACTTCCCCCCCCCCCAGAGTCTACATTCATTTCAACATTTGGCCAATGGAAGGAGACAGTAGCGAATTCTTGACTATCTGCCTTTGAAATTGAATTTCTTTGAAGTTCCCCTTGGAATATCCTAGTTGAATGCCACTAAGTACTATTCTTTTCAGGCATTTTGTTAGATCAATGTTCTTTTCACCCAAGGACGAGATCCAAACAGCCCTTAAGCACGACTCCACCATTCCAGCGACAGAGGGTTCAAAAGCGCTTTATTGATTAGTAATCAAGGCCTGGTCTCTTCAAAGGGAGCAATCAGACAAAAGACATAGGGAATATGGTACAGTATTAAAGCTTTCAAGGGGCAGGGCCCAGTAGCAGCATTAACCAATCAGAACATAACACTGAGGCATAGCTAATTATGCTAAACAGTCCTGTAAACAATACCTTTGGCCTGACAGTAAGTTACAGAGAGTTAACTTCGACACAGACAGCTGGAGCCAGGACTCTTGTTTATATTAGTAATCAAGGATGCAAGGACGCACACAAGGAGACATTCTCATACAGGGCATTATGACATTTTGCTTGGTGTGCAATGGAGATTTTACAGTTTCCTGTTAAAAATGGAGGTGGTTCTGCTAACAATTTGACTGGGAGTAAAGAGAGACCTTCAAATTCCTACTTATGTTCTATTCACCACCACTATAACAGAGAGCCTTTTTGTCACTCAATAGGTAATGGGGGTGGGGCAGTTAAATGGAAACTGCCAGTTTGGTTAATGCATTATTTTGCTTCTTTCTTTATTTCAGGGGAAAAAAACATCCGTGTGCTATCTTTTAACGAATTCAAATTATATGCTCAATTGCAGATTTTGATTTTTCTTCAAAGATTACTATCATTAGTGTTCTGTTACTGGTCTCTAGAGTATTTTTGTTCTACTTTTTTTGTATTTTGCTTTTATTCTTCTTGTATACACACATCAATTTTGCATACCTCAACTGTTATGGAATACTCATCTGCACAAAGGTGTAAACAAGGGATAGAAGTTGTGAGTATTGTGAAGACTTTGCACTATAAACGCAAGTACATAAACTTGTGCTGCCCACATGGTGCTCTGCCAACCCATCGGAAGAATCATGGAGAGTTATTTGCTGAATTATTTGTTAGGAGTTCTTCTGGGAATGTTAAGTGTCCCAGCTACCATGCAGGCCATCCTCTCTCCTTGGTTGCCTGTCCTCTTCTTTTAGGCCACCATCCAGACAGCATGGCATGTGCAAGCCCACGGTCACCAAAGGCAAACAAGTGGAGGAACCAGACACTAGATTCCAAGGCACACCCAAACAACTTCCAGGCAAGAGGGGAAACATTCCCTTCCCAGGGAGCAGATATTTATTTATATTTATTTATTATTTACATTTATATACCGCCCTGTAGCCGAAGCTCTCTGGGTGGTTTACAAAAGTTAAAAACAGTCAATATTAAAAACAAATATACAAAATTTAAAAACGTAAGAAGCATAAAAACAACAGTATCCTTGTAAAAACCACTATTCTGGGGTTAGTTAGAAACAAACAAACTCAGCCCATGTTGTTACTGCCTGGGAGAAGAGAAAGGTCTTAACCTGGTGCCGAAAAGATAACAATGTCGGGAAGATTATTCCAGAATTGGGGGGCCACCACTGAAAAGGCGTTGCCCCTTGTTACCATCCTCCGAGCTTCCCTTGGAGTAGGCACTTGGAAGAGGACCTTAGATGTTGAGCATAGTGTACAGGTAGATTCATGTCCGGAGAGGCGTTCTGTCAGGTATTGTGGTCCCAAGCCATGTAAGGTTTCCTAGTAAAACTGAATTACTGTGTCGCGAAATGACGCACATCTAAAAAAGCACGTCGCCAACATGAAAAGTTTGGAAAGCTCCGGGTTAAAACCTATAAAGAGAGCTCCAGCTGTTGGGCGGTATAAAAATGTAACAAATAAACAAATAAACAAATAAACAAACAAACCAGCACCTTGAATTGGGCTCGGAAATTATAGGCAAGCGGGCCAGAATCGGTGCAACGCTTATGCATATGTTGCATATGCTCAAAGACACTTTTGCGTTTGTTTTTTTTAAAAAGGCTTTCTCCTTCTAAGAACTCTGCACATGCTCAGAAGAACTTAGCCCAGCAATATATATTGGGGGGGGGGGGGCTGACAAGCTTAAAAAGCAGGAGGAAGAGCAGGCGCGGTCTTTCCTAGGGGGCCGGGAACAGCGGCGGCGCCGCCGCCGCCGCCGCCGCCGCCTCCTTTCCCCTGCCGCCGCCCAAGGTCGCAGTGCCGCTGCCCACCCTAGTCAAGGGGAGGTTGGGGGTTCCTTACCCGGGCGTGCACCGTCCCCATGGCTCTGCAGGGACGCCGAGCGAGAGGCAGGGAAGAAGCACCGGCAGGAAGAGGCGCCGCTGTGGCTCCGGCGCGCGCGCAAAGCGCCGACCCGCACTGCTACTGCTGCTTCACGAGCAGAAGTTGCGCCCGGCAGCCATGATGGGAACGTCCGCTACGCTCGCCTCGCCTGGAGGCCTCTGATTGGTCGAGAGAGGGCAGGACCTCCCCCTTAAGCCCGACAAGGACGCAACGTGGAGACCACATATAGATAGGCCGAGATCTCAGCTTCCGGGAAAGAAGGTAGAGCTAAGAAAATACTAGACTAATTCACCTCTTTGGAAAGGGAACTGCCGAGTTCACTTTGAAAGCCTTTTTTTTGTCTCCTCAGAGAATTGCTGTCATTAGGAACCAATGGAGAAATTGAGGTATTTATTTATTTATTTATTTATTTATTACATTTTTATACCGCCCAATAGCCGAAGCTCTCTGGGCGGTTCACAAAAAAATTAAAACCATTCAGAACATAATAAAACCTCCAATCATCTAAAAAAAAACCAAATGCAAAATACAATATAAAAAGCTCTCTGGGCGGTTCACAAAAAAATTAAAACCATTCAGAACATAATAAAACTTCCAATCATCTAAAAAAAACCAAATGCAAAATACAATATAAAAAGCTCTCCGGGCGGTTCACAAAAAAATTAAAACCATTCAGAACATAATAAAACCTCCAATCATCTAAAAAAAACCAAATGCAAAATACAATATAAAAAGCTCTCTGGGCGGTTCACAAAAAAATTAAAACCATTCAGAACATAATAAAACTTCCAATCATCTAAAAAAAACCAAATGCAAAATACAATATAAAAAGCTCTCCGGGCGGTTCACAAAAAAATTAAAACCATTCAGAACATAATAAAACCTCCAATCATCTAAAAAAAACCAAATGCAAAATACAATATAAAGAGCTCTCTGGGCGGTTCACAAAAAAATTAAAACCATTCAGAACATAATAAAACCTCCAATCATCTAAAAAAAACCAAATGCAAAATACAATATAAAAAGCTCTCTGGGCGGTTCACAAAAAAATTAAAACCATTCAGAACATAATAAAACCTCCAACCATCTAAAAAACAAAACAAATGCAAAATACAATATAAAAAGCACAACCAGGATGAAACAGCACAGCAGGAATGGATGTAGGATTAAAACAGCAAAATTTAAATTTAGGTGTTAAAATCCTGAGAAAATAATAATAAAAAAGGGTCTTCAGCTGGCGACGAAAAGAATACAGTGTAGACGCCAGGCGGACCTTTTAGCACAGTTGTGATGGGTTAGCAGCTATTCTGCAACACACACCACAACACACACACACACACACACGTGGAAAAGGTATCAAAGGCAGGCGTCAGTACTCTAAGGCCTTGTTCAGACAACACCTTAAACCATGTGGTTAAGCAGCATGGTTTAGTGTGTTGTCTGAACCAGGCTTAAGTCAGGTTTTATTTCATGAGAATACCTTTTAAATCATTTTTTAAAAAGCCAAGTCAATGCAGACCATGGGGTCGTGTCCAATATTAATCCTACTACTTAGAATTATTATTATTAATAATTATTATTTATTACATTTATAAATAATAGACATTAAAAGGTGGGTTACAAATAACAACAACAACAACAACATATACTAAGTTTATTTGTAATGAAACCCAGAAATGTTGTTGTTTAAATGGATGTTGTTTTATACTCTTGTTTTTTATATTTTTGATGGTTTTAAATTTTGTATACTTTTTAATGTTCAATGTTTTTAACTTTTGTAAACCAGAGAGCTTCGGTTATGGGGCGGTATATGAATTTAATAAATAAATAAATGGCCCCATAGCTAGGGTGGCCGTATGAAAAGGAGGACAGGGCTCCTGTATCTTTAACAGTTGCATAGAAAAGGGAATTTCAACAGGTGTCATTTGTATATATGGGAAACCTGGTGAAATTCCCTCTTCATCACAACAGTTAAAGCTGCAGGAGCTATACTAGAGTGACCAGATTTAAAAGAGGGCAGGGCGCCTGCAGCTTTAACTGTTGTGATGAAGAGGGAATTCCACCAGGTTCCCCATATATACAAAGGACACCTGCTAAAATTCCCTTTTCTATGCAACTGTTAAAGATACAGGAGCCCTGTTCTCCTTTTCATATGGTCACCCTACCCATAGCCAAAGCTCTCTGGGCAGTTTACAAAAACTGAAATGAATGGGACTTCAGTTAGACTAACCTTGGAATCTGCTTGTGGGCCACACACAAGGAGGTTTGCAGAGGAGGGGCGCGTGTCCCCTATGGCAGGTTTCAAGGGCTGCCTTAGGCAAAGTCCGCTATGAAGATACAAAACCAACCAAGGGAGGCTGTTGGCTCCGATTTCGGTGGGGATGTGAATCTATTCTGAATTTCAATCAAAACTAGCCAGAACATGAAAGGATCTATCCAAAGTGGAGAACCCTGTCCTCCCTTGTCCCCCCAAAAATGGCTGTGGGATGCTGGGAATTGCAGTCCAACACATCTGGAGGACACCAGGTTAGGGAAGACTGATTTGGATGGTCACTTTCCCTCCCCAGTCCAGTGCTCAGTTGCACCTACATTATATGCTTTTAGACGCCAGGTGAAGACCTTTTTATTCTCCCAGCATTTTAACAGTCTATAAAAAATGTTAACTTGGTGTTTTAAATTTGTAATTTTGCATTGCTGCTGTTTTTGTCTGGTTGAGCTTTTATATTGTATTTTATATTATGGTTTTATACTGTTGTTTTATACTTTGAATGTTTTTAATTTTTGTGAACCGCCCAGAGAGCTCCGGCTATTGGGCGGTATAGAAATGTAATTAATAAATAAATAATAAATAAAAATTGCATGCAGACACATTGCGCTTCTGACAGTACAGTGCTGTTAACTTCAATAGGCATTTTCCCTAGATAAATGGGAATCGGATTGCATTGTAAATGTTTCACAACCCCACCAAAATTATTTCCCCCCCCACATAAAAGACCTAAATGAGAAACAGCAGGGACTCTATTTTCTTCGCTATCTTTTCTTTCTGAATGGATACGCTGCTGAAAGATATCCTAAAATACTGCATTTCTGCCCAGATTGAGAACTCTCACTTCTGCCACAGACTGGAGAGGGGAAACAAAGGGGAGTTCTAAATTAATTAGAAAAGGGTCTTTATCTCTGTGGCCATCCTATCCTTTGGCATCTCGCAGGAGAAACCCGTATGCTTCGGATTGGAACCGAAGTGTAGAAAAACATGTCAGTTGTTCATCTGGAGGTTTCAATAAGTACTGTGCTGGTGTGACTCCACTGTTGTTTTTTAACAGTGATTTCATTTCGACGCCAAGTAAAAACATGGCTTTTTAACATAGCCTTTAATGGTTAAATTCACTAAGATCGCACATTGTTTTAACTGTTTTAATTGTTTTTACTGCTTTTAAATTATATATTGTTTTAACTTGGTACTGTTGTGGTTAGGTTTTTAACCACAGAAGGAAAAGGACTCTAAAGAGTTAAAAAGATGTCCTTGGCCAGATTGTCTCTGCCAGGAGAAGTCCAGTATGAAGCAGATTCTTCCCTGGCCTACGTGCGGTACGAGATGTACAAGATGAAGAGACTATTGGTTAATTGGGCCAAGGAGAAAAGTGTATTTAAGAAGTCCATGTTGTATGGCTACTTACTGCTGGAACTTACTGCTGACATTATCAGACTGCTGATGTTATACTGCTACGTTGTTGCTGTACTGTTGGTGAAAGGACTGTATATATGACCATTTATTCTGTAAGTAATTTATTTAGTGTCAGTAAAGCTTCTTACTGACCAAAGACCGTGAGTGCTTCTTTTGTTCCTAAATTCAAGCTGAAACCATTTCCAGACTCTACGCTGCTGCTATTTCGCACTCTGCTATATTTTGGGTAAGCAATTACCCCGATAGGTTATGCGCCCAGAGAAAGTCTGGAAGGCATAATTTTTTGGTTGCTGGAAAGCTTGAGAGCAAAGGAACGCTGGAGGGAAAGACGGAGTCGAGCTCAGGCAGTTCATCGAGCTCAGACGGGTCTGTATCCAGTGTGAGTCGCGCTCCAGCCCAGCCGGTGAGGATGGCCCAGGTTCAGATGGCATCCAGTATTCCGGTGGAACGGCTGAATGAGAGAAATTACTTAACGTGGTCATTCAAGATGGAAATGTTTTTGAAGCGGGACAGATGTTGGAACGTCGTGAGTGTCCCGAGGCCGGTTGGTCAGACTGCTCAAGAAGCACAAGTGTGGGAAGAGCAGAATGAAAGGGCCAAAGCAAACATTGTCTTGAGTATGGAGGACTCGCAAATTGTCCATATCAACAGAGATGAGACGGCAAGAGACAGCTGGAATGCGCTGAGACAGATTTATGTGCGTGCGTCGGCAAGCACACGGCTGAGCCTCACCAGAGAGCTGTATCGGTTAAAGTTGGAGGAGGCTGGAAGTTTGGCAAATCATCTCCAACAGGTGAGATCTCTATTTGTCCAGTTGCAGGAGGTCGGAATCGTTTTTACGGAAGAGCATAAGTGCTACCTGATTTTGGGGTCGTTGCCTCAAAGCTGGGACATTCTGACAACCAGTCTGGAAAGTATGAAGACTGATGAACTCACTCTTCATTATTTGACGGGTCGTTTGCTCCAAGAAGAGAAACGGCGTCTTTCCAGGAAGGAGGAAAACTGCCAGGAAAGGGTTAAGCAGTCAGCCCTTGGCAGCGGAGAAAGAATGCAGAAAGATAAGTGTTTCCAAGACAACAGTGTGGAGAGAACCGCAGTTGCAATAAGAAAGTGTTATTTTTGCAAACAGCCGGGTCATATCAAACGCTTCTGTAAAAAAAGGAAGAAGGGAGTTACACAGGCTGGAGAGGAGAAGGAATGCTCGAATGCATTTGTTTCAGCCACAGTGAGGTGTAACGAGGCCCAAGAGGTTTGGCTGATTGATTCTGCGTCGTCCAGAACAATTTCTAATAATCCAGAGGCGTTTCGGAAGTTGGAACCAAGCAAGGTGAAGTCAATCACGCTTGCAGATGGACGAACGTCGAGGGTGGAAGGAATTGGCTGTTGCTACGTTCCATGTCTGCAAAAGGAGTGTGAACAGGTTCTGTATGTTCCAGATTTAGATTTTTGTCTCCTTTCTGTTAGTGCTCTAACGTCTGAAGGATACGTTGTTACGTTTCAGAAGGATGAGTGCCAAGTGATTAAGGATGGACAAAATGTGGCACTGGGACATGTTAAAAATGGACTGTTTTACATGGGTGCAGGTAAAGAAAGGGTGGCACAAACTGGTAACGTGCCAGACCATAAAAATTGTGTTCATGAGTTGCACAGGCGTTTAGGTCATGCAAGTTTTAAAGTGTTAAGTCACATGCCTCAAGTGTGTACAGGGTTAAGCTTGCGAAACTGTAAAAATTTCTTGGATTGTTCAATCTGTCATCAGACCAAATCCCGGGTGCAGAACATCTGCAGGAAAAGTGACAGGGTGTCACAAAAGCCTTTTGAACTGGTGTTTATTGACTTGGTAGGGCCATTCACGCCTACACAAGGGGGATCCAGTTACGTGCTTGTAATTCTGGATGATTACACACGCTTTAGTTGGTGTTATTTACTGAAGCGAAAATCAGAAGCTTTTGAAACTTTTAGGGATTGGAAAACTTGGGCGGAAAAGTTCTTTAACAAGCCCATTATTTCTGTGCAGTCGGACCGTGGGGGTGAGTTTGTTTCTGGAAGGTTCTGTGAGTGGTTTAGGAAAACAGGAATCACACACAGGTTAATAGATCCCCAAACTCCTTTTCAAAATGGGTCAATTGAGAGAAGAATTGGAGTACTTCAAATGAAGAAAGATTCTCTAATGGCTGATGCAAACGCTGAGCAAGATTTGTGGGGAGAAGCATTTTTAACCGCAAACTATCTGTGTAATAGAACCTGGAGCAGGGTTACAGGCAGTTCGCCTTACTGTTTACTTTTTGGTTCAAAGCCAGATTTGTCTCACTTGAGAACATGGGGGTCTTGGGCATACGTGCATATCCCAAAGTCCAAAAGGTCTAAAGGTGAAACCAAGTCTGTGAAATTACGTTTTGTGGGTTATTCTGGCATGCAATCCAAATCTTGGCGTTTTTCCCTAAGTCATGGGAAGGTGGTTGTTTCTAGGTCTGCTACTTTTCAGGAGGCAGGTTGGGACAGGATTCAAGGTTCCCAAGTTCTGTTAGAAACTGTGAACAACCAGGAGAAAACAGTAACTCAGGGGTTAACTTCTCAGAGCCCTCACATCTCTGAGAAGAGTGTTTCCACTCCCAAAAGTGGAAGGGAGGAGGGAAATGAAAGGGAGGAAGAAATTGCCAGTGTACCTCGTCGTTCACAAAGAAAAAACAAAGGAATTCCACCTTTAAAGTATTCAGATGAATTCAGTGTTTGTTGTGTGAAGTCTGAACCTGAGAGTTACAGTGATGTGTTGAAATTGTCTGAACAAGAAAAAGAAAAGTGTTTTCAGGCAGCGAAAACTGAAAGGGGGTGTTTTCAAACACACGTGTCTGTATGCAAAGGGGCAAGCAAAAAAGTACATGATTGTGGAGCTAGTGGTTCGTCTACTGGTGGCAGGGAGTTCCCAAGACCACATTCAAGAAAACTCAGCCCAAAGCTGCAGGAAGGGTTGAAACTGAAGTCTCTGGGGAAAGTTAGGTGTTACCTTGGTGTAGAGGTAGAAAAGTTTCCAAAGGAAATTACCTAAAAAGCCAGAAGCAGAAAGTTTTTAAAATTGCTGAAAGTTTGCAAGTTGGAAGATTGCAAAGTAGTTCAACGCCCCAAAGCACAAAGTTTTTCAACAGTGCTTGGAAGAAGAAGAAAAGAAAAACTTACATATAAATAAGTCTCTGGGAAATGTAACACACAGAGAAATGTACACAATGTTGGGATTGTTGTAAACATGTAAAGTTGATTTCTTACAGGTGAAATGTAATGAAATGTAAATTGTATTTTTTCTGTAGTTAAAAATGAAAGGGTGTTGTGGTTAGGTTTTTAACCACAGAAGGAAAAGGACTCTAAAGAGTTAAAAAGATGTCCTTGGCCAGATTGTCTCTGCCAGGAGAAGTCCAGTATGAAGCAGATTCTTCCCTGGCCTACGTGCGGTACGAGATGTACAAGATGAAGAGACTATTGGTTAATTGGGCCAAGGAGAAAAGTGTATTTAAGAAGTCCATGTTGTATGGCTACTTACTGCTGGAACTTACTGCTGACATTATCAGACTGCTGATGTTATACTGCTACGTTGTTGCTGTACTGTTGGTGAAAGGACTGTATATATGACCATTTATTCTGTAAGTAATTTATTTAGTGTCAGTAAAGCTTCTTACTGACCAAAGACCGTGAGTGCTTCTTTTGTTCCTAAATTCAAGCTGAAACCATTTCCAGACTCTACGCTGCTGCTATTTCGCACTCTGCTATATTTTGGGTAAGCAATTACCCCGATAGGTACATGGTTTAATTTGGTTTTACCTGTATATATTTATTGTTGTATACTGTATGCTTTTATCTGTACGCCGCCCTGAGATCTTAATGATATAGGGTGGGATATAAATGTTTAAAATAAATAAAAGGGCATGGTGTTAATCTATTGCAGCAAAAACTACGGAGTCACAAGGCTTGTCTTGTTTCTACAATTTGTTTTTCTGTGAAGCAGATGAAACGAAATGTGGGTAGTTCTACTCCTTCTGTAACTGGACCGCAGGAAGCATAAGAGGCCTTGCTAGAGCTTCTGGAAAGTGATGTGAAAGTCAGGAAGGGAAGCAGGGCAGGCTCTGAAACCTTTATCCAGGTAGCAGGCGGTAGCCGTTCTGCAAGTATCCTTGAAAATTGAGTCCCTAAATAGTTAATAACTGACGAAACAAGCGGCCTCCACTGGTGTAGTGGCTAAAGTGTTGGACTGGGAGTCTGGAGATCTGGGTTCTAGTCCCCACTCAGCCATGGAAACCTACTGGGTGACTTTGGGCTAGTCACAGACTCTCAGCCCAACCTACCTCACCAGGTTGTTGTTGTGAGAATAAAATGGAGAAGAGGAGGAAGAGTATGTATGGCCCCTTGGGTTCCTTGGAGGAAAAAAAGCCGGATATAAATGTAATAAATAAATTTCCAAAGTCCCACAACAAGCACATTATCGTATTATACATACATTATCATATTATCGCAAATTATGCATGGTGTGGAGAATGTGGATAGGGAGACATTTTTCTCCCTCTCTTAATACTAGAAGCTGGAATCATCCCTTGAAGCGGGAGATTCAGGACAGATAAAAGGAAGTCCTTCTTCACACAGAGCACAGTTAAACTATGGAATTCACTTCCACAAGACGTAGAAAGCCATCAGACGAGCATTTTATTGCACACTGGTTGCTGGGTGTGCAATGGATTTTCACAGGTTCCTCTCAAGAGGGTATCTGCCTCCCATGTGCCTCCCGCCCCTTCTGGCCTTCCTCGTGGGACAAAAAACCCTCAGAAAGTCCAATATATTTTTAAACACGGAAGTTGCCGCTATCTTCTGTGTGCAGGAGAAGCAGCGCAATTAGAACGACCAACTGAATGGGCCTCATGCATGTTGCTTACTCTGGGGTCATCTACATCAAGCCGAATATTGCACTATGAAAGTGGCATGAAAGTGGTATATAAAAGGCAGGGTGCCACACCAGCTGAGAGCCCCCTCCCTCCTGCTACCAACTATCTCTGGAGAGGCCACCAGTGAGGGAGGAAGCAGCAGCCAGGCACCTTCTCCACCGTGCCTGGGTCCAGCTCCAGCTGAGAGCCCCCTCCCTCCTGCTGTCACCTGTAAACTGCTGAACTTTCCAACTAAGATTGTAGTGCCTGAATTTGCTTTCCTTTTCCCCCTCCTCCTCCTCCCCCCTCCCAATCCCCTTTCCTTTTGTGTCATGTCTTTTAGATTGTAAGCCTGTGGGCAGGGACTGTCAAGAAATACTTTTGTAAGCCGCCGTGAGAGCCTTTTTTGGCTGAATGGCAGCATAAAAATCCTTAAATAAATAAATAAATAAATAAGCAGGATATAGTGGTATGAAAGCGGTATATGGTATGTGTCAACGGGCCCCAACAGTTGTCAGTGCACTTCAATACGACTATAAAGCAGTAGTGTGGCTCCTGCCTTTTATATACCACTTTCATCCCAGTATCATAGTGGAATATAGATGAGCCCTTTGTCTTGAGGAAGTAACGAAAACTGGGGGGGGGGGGGAGAAGTGAAGGTAGGGAAGCGTGATTTCCCCTGTCTGATGGAGCTCGTAGTGATGGCCACCAATTTAAAGTGGGTTTAGACAATTTCATGGAGGAGAAGGCTATAGATAGCTTCTAATCCTGGTGACTGTATGCTACTTCCAGTATCAGAGGCAGAACATCTACATACATCGGTTGCTGTTGTACTCATGTCCTAAACATGGGTTTTCTGTGAGAAGTTGGCCACTGTGAACAAAATGTTGGACTGGATGGAGTCTTGGTCTGACGTAGCATAGCTCTTGTTATGTTCTGATAGTGCCCTGGGAAAGGACAAACAGTTGGGACACTTTGGGCTCAATCCAGGTCAAGTTAAACATTTTTCAGATCCTGCTAAACCTTTAATCATATTGTACCCTTAATCTGTGGAGGCTCCCATAATCATAGGCTCTTGTTTTTCACCAATGAAAAACAGGTATGAGGCTAGAACTGGAATACAAACGGTTGTGTATGGCCGTGTGTGTTTTAAGGCAGTTTTATCTCTGTGTGAAACATTCGGTTTGATCTCCACTAAACAAAATGTGTGAATGATCTATAGCTGTGATCACATTTATTTGGATCAGGCACACCCAACTCAGAGAAAAATTTCCAAATTAACATGAATAGGAGCAGGTTGTGTATTGCCTGTCACGTGGGAATAAGAACTTTCCATATAATTCAGCGCCCAGATTTTCAAAACAAAAATGTGTACTCATATCTTGCAATACTAAATCCATAAGAAGGCTGCCAGAGATTTACTATCTAAATCAACAAACATATGAGGAAAGGAAGGAAGGAAGGGACACACTAAATACACGTTAATTGATAATTGAAAAAAGCATGCACATTTATACGTCTTGAGGTACTTCATTTGCAAAATGTGTAGATTCAATATCTTTAGAATTAAAGGACAACATTGGGGACTCTTCCTTTTTTATAGCCACCACACTTGGCCAATTTTTTTAACTTTGCTTTTTCTTTCCCAATCCCCTGCTTTTGGCACTATCTATTCTGATGAAGAGTTCTGTAGAACACAAAAGCCTGCAGAGTTTTGCAGAATTCTGGTTGGTTCTAACAACAGTATTGCCCAACTGGATTCTGGTCTGGATAGTGTGTGTGTGTGTGTGTGTGTTGAAGTTGCCCTGTTGTCTTGGTCAGACCACTATCTGGTGGAGTTTGGACTTACAGCGCCGGTCTTCCTCTGCTGGGGTGGAGGACCCATTAAGATGCCCCCCCCCCCCGCATGTTTTATGATGGATTCCTGGATGTACTGGGGGAAGTTCCAATAGCCAAACCAGTGATCCTGTCAAGGCTCTAGTCACATTATGGAATGGAAAGACGCACTGGGCTGTTGGCACGATGCTGTGGAGCCCAAGGTGCGCCCAGATTTTCTAGTGAGCTCCAGTCACTGGGACACAGCTAGATTCGTTGTGAGGCCGACTGAATGTGCAGAAGAGTGCATAACTGCCCTACTGCGCGGCAGTGATGGCAGCAAAGAAGGCCTCCATTGTATCCTCAAGTAATCATCCAGCAGACCTTTTTCGGGTGGTTTGGGGTTTGCTGTCATCTTTCCTAATTAATCCTGTGTTGAAGACCTTGAAGGCTTGCTGTGATAGTTTTATGAAGCACTCTGAGGATAATGCCCAATTGAATGCTGTTTGTAATACAGTATCTGCTGAGGTGTCCAGTGTACCACCCGGTTCAGCTGAATGGGATCATTTTCAGTTTTTGAGGCCTGAGGATGTAGACGAGATGCTTGTAGGGGTTCATGACTTGCCCTTTTGATCCTTGCCCACCCTGGCTTATTTGAGCTAGCTGGGAGGGGTTGTCTGAATGGGTCCAGGGAGCGATGGGGTAGGGCCCAGCATCTCGAAAGAAGCACTGGTTCGTCTACTGCTGAATAAGCCCTTCTGGATCCAGAGGATTATACTAACTACCACTAATATCCCTATTCCTGGAGTGGGCAATTGCAGACATTCTTGGAGGATGTGGAGTATCTCAGCCCATTTCAGTCTGGATTTAGGCCTTGTTTGGGGACAGAACTGGCTTTGGTTGTCCTGATGGATATGAGAGAGAGAGATTCTTAGTTTTGCTTGATCTCTCAGCGGTGTTTGATACCGTTGACCACAGTATTCTTTTGGACTGTCTCCATAAGTTGGGAATTGGAGGCAATATATGCTACAGTGGTTCTGCTCCTACTTGCAGGGCCGGTTCAAGAAAGTAGCATTGGGGGGCTATGCCTCAGCTCCCTGGCAGTCATGCTGTAGAGCGCCACAGGCTACCTTGCGCCACAGAGTTCCATTCCTTTAATAAATCTCAGGGAGCAATCTTATGGCCCCTAGACAGTATCTGAGGGGGCCATAGGATATTTCGGATTTCCCAAACCAGCACTCTTGACCCCCAACCCCTCATAGCCAGTGCAGAAAAAACTATACTGGCTGGTCTCCAAGGTCAGGAACCCGAGGAAAGGGAGCATTTCGGTGAGTGGAGAGGCCAGAATAAGAGTTATCCTGAGGACTCTCCGGCCTCCCCTCCTTCTGAAATGCCTCAACAAGATGGGCAAAAAAAGCCCCTCTAGCAACAAATGCCTCCACAATTCCTGCCCTGCAATGACGATTGTGGGCCTCCACGTTCGGGGGCTTACGTTCGTCAACGGTGCAACTCATAGGGCTGCACACTTAGTTTTGTTCATCTTGTCTTTAAACGGTGGTGTTGATTCCATTCCTACAGCACAGGAGCCAGGCTACTGGGTTTTTAAATAGTACAGAGGGTTGATTTGGTGACAGCAGTTCAGTTTTCTAGCTGAGAAGGCTTAGAGGTAGGGAGTTCCATAGACCCAAGTCTCAACTTTTTAAAAAGAGGCAAAGTAATGGGAAAACCTACATAGTTTTTCCACATTTGGTGACATGGGTGAGGTAACCCACAACTTTTTCTCCACATTCGGTGGAAAAACCTGAAGTTGTACCGCCACATGACCTAATAAAGGCATTGCCCTAATATGGATTTTGTAATTTTTCTTATCGTCAACAAAGCTACCTTTGCTTCTTGCAGAACTAGTTAATTCCTCAGATTAATCTTATTTTTTAAAGATTAAGCAATTCTGTCTGCAACTGAGAATTCAGCCATTGTGTCAGTCTGGACACCCTTGCAGCTTTTGAATATTTTATTCATTATTCAGTCATATCATGTCTGAATAAATTTATAAGCACTTCTCTAATTGAGGGGTACTACTCATCAGGAAACAGTATCTCTTCTTCATGATGAATACAGCACAAGTAGCAAATGCTACACCTAAACAATTTTACCTGGTAACAGACTTAAGAAGTGACTTTTTTTTCTTTTTTTTTTAAAAAAGCAAAGTCTTGTCAAATGCTATTTTCCATATTCTCTCTCAATTTTCATTGCAACCATGAAAATGTTTGGTTTTTGAAGGCTGAGAAAAGAACTCTGGACCCAAGTGCCCTGCTAGAGATAGCTGCTGCAATACAGCTATAATCCCTTTGTATATGTACACACATACTTTGTACTCCCTCCAACCCCAAACACACACGCACCCATCTTTCTGGGCTAGCATTGACTGTAGCAGAAAGCAACTAAAAGTAGGCTCCAGCAAATACTTTCCATGTAAGAGTGTTTCTTGTCCTGTGGAATAATAGAATTTCAAAAATAAATATGACACCATTCATAACAAAATGCTGCCACACTGTAATATTTTTTGGGGGAGGGGGGAAAGCCAAATTAAACACATGCTCATAGCGTATTGGTTTTCAGTTTTCCATTAATGTTTTCATTAAATAATTTACCCCCAAAAGGGAGAAGCCTTTAAGGGTGGAACTCAGAACTCTGTGGGTATGTTTCTCTGTGCATCACCAGATTTGCAGAGCAATTATGTAGTCTGGTAATTATGTAGCTCCAATCCCATGTCTGCCTTACGCTCAGTTCCTTTGCCAGCCCAAATGTCTGGGAGCTTCATCAATTTGCCTTCGGTGAAATGGATGTTGAAGCAGAAAAGTGGTTCAGAAGAGTGGATTTGTTTTGACATTTAGACCATGCCTATGCCTTGCATTTAGATTTGTGGGCAAATTGCATTTCTTTCAGCCTCTCCATTTTGCCTTTGGGAAATTGGTCTTTTCTGACTGGCTATGTTCAGAGGCAGTCATTTTGTGAATGGGTAAGCCTCCTTCCTATGGCAGCCATTTTGTAAGAGTGCCCATGACACTATCAAAATTCCAAATGAGCCTACTGGCCCAAAAGGTTGGGGACCTTTGCATTAAAACATTCCACAGATACAGTGTATTCTTAGAGCATATCAAGCTGTGAAGTTCTCTCAGGTCTGCTATTATAAAGCTGTGAAGTTCTCTCAAGTCTGCTATTATAAACAATGACCACTGAAAACATTGTGTTTTATTTTGCTGCTTTAAAAACTTTAGCGACTGTAGCAAGATTACTAGTGG
Source organism: Elgaria multicarinata webbii (assembly GCF_023053635.1). Lineage (NCBI taxonomy): Eukaryota > Metazoa > Chordata > Lepidosauria > Squamata > Anguidae > Elgaria > Elgaria multicarinata. Next base: position 92,338,145 of record NC_086179.1, on the reverse strand, counting down.
TTCATTTTGAAAATACAGTCAGGATTATGAAATCGTACACAGCCCTGTGCCAAAGACTGTATCTTGGATGAAATAGCACCAACAAGGATAATAAACAAGTCAATTTCAGCATTGTGAAGAATGTGACATTTTGGAAAACACTTTTATCAACCTGTTAAAGTAGTTTCCTTTCTACCTCTGAAACATAAAACATGTTTGGGTTTTCATTATAAAGTCACAACTGAAAGACCGCTTAATTTTTGGTCAAACGTAAACCTACCAAAAGTTGTCAATTATAAGAATTTAAAATATGAAAGAGACTTTAATCAGACTACCACTCCAGTGAAGGCTTTGATGTTTGCCAACATATAACCTACTTTATTCATAAATAAACAGTCATTTGCCATACCACTTGATTGGCCCTCGGACCATTGTAATAATACAACAATTTCATACCATTATAATAACAGAACATCACACCAAACCAGTACTAAAACTGGCCAGAGTGGGAGCAGGGAGTGCTTAACTGCCTATAAGACTGATCTAATTTATGAAAATAACATTTAAATCCTGTGCCATAAATTAGTATCCTTATCACTTTAAGTAATGAAAATTGTGAAGCAAGGAGTACTCACGCATCACTTTCAATATGGTATCAAGTATTTCAGAGAGAGACTATTTATGCTATTGCCTCAACCTGCTCTGCTAAAATTAAAGCCACTTGAAAAATAGTTTATTTGTGATTTAACACTTCCGTCAGCTCTCAATGGTACAGGCAACTTAAGGCCATAACTTATAATAAATTGGCACACTTTCACATTTTGGTCAGTAAAGACTAGGCTAAAAATGGTTTGAATTTAGTGAAACATAGGACATTATGATTCCTGTGATTACTTCAGGGGACTCACACAGTTCATTGTGTGAGTTCACAGTTCAAGCATTCCCCAGGGAACAGTTCATTTTTCAGAGTTTCTTTTGTTTTGTTTCTTAATCTGGGAACATTGAAGAGCAAATGAGAGCCTTTTAAGTTCCGCAACCTCCAAGTCACACTAACTCTCTACCTATTTACTCCACGTCAGGGAACTGCACAATGCATGCCTTGATGACACCTGCATTAGAATTCCCCCTCTAATCAATGGCTTCTCTAAGAGAAAAAGTAGCTTACCCCAATAATTGTGAAAGTATAATCTTGCTCATTGGGATTGGATTTAGTGCATAAGGATGCCCTGTCATGGACCAGCACATCTGTATCACACTGAAGTCTGGACTAGATCTACAACTTCTGCTCCAACCCCAACAACAACAAAAAAAGCACTCCCCAGGGAACTGCTTATTAAAACTCACATTACTTCTAGATAGTGTTCCCGAAAATGAAACTTCACAAGAGGGGGGTGTAACTGAGACAGCAACACTTCCCACCAGTATAATATATTTAGACATAAGGCAGATAAAAGCATTAGAGCTCTTCCAAAAAGTTCCTGTATGCCTGTAAGTACAAGTTGTTTCATTTTGCTCAAGTGCTAAAACAATTTAAAAAGACAGAGGAAAAACAGTATTTTAAAAAAGTTAAATACTTTAAATAGCTACATTTTTGCTACAGATGCTTGTCCCAATATAAAAACATCAACAGAAGAAGGTTCAGATTATTCTTTTTTCCTGCTGAAAATCTTGTTTGGGTAAACAATGCTCCATTGCACAAGGGTATTTTTAACTCTTAATTCATTATCAGGAAGCTAGACCAGAACAGCACATTTATCTTTCCGCAAAAGATTCCCCAAAGGCAATCTGCCAGCTATTGTAAACAAAGTCATCCAAAAGACTATTTGGCAAGATGCTGGAAGAACACATGCCTTCCAGAGTGAGAATTCTTTTTCTGATGCTGTACTATTCGAGCTAGTCTTCAGAGGCAGTCTGGAAACTCTTCTCAGAGGAAGAGTCAGAATCTACTTCCACCCCAGATTCTTGAGAGTTCGTGAAAAGGGGACGAATTGAGTCAAAGCCTTCACTAATACCAACTGCACCTTCCATCTTTGGTAAGTCTTCAAGGTAGGGAAGTTCCCAAAGCCACTCTTTAAGGTGTGCAGAAGAATGAGACATCTTAGGAGGGACATAGGAAGAGTGAAGACTTGTGTTCACTGGTGTAGTCTGGCATTTTCTAAGCAAGGCACCACTTTCATTACTGTAAAAACAGAAAAGAAAAGAAATGAGTAATTCTTCCTAGTAGATGACTGAATAGGTATTTTTAATTTACTGATCCTCCCTCTATGCACTGTTAAAATATGGTAACATCTATGTCAATGTATCAACACTTCTGCTTTCACTACAACTGCATGCATGTTTCAAAGTTACTGGGTTGGATCTAGAGCATATGAGCAGAACTCTACTTGCACAACTCAACTGTGAGTGGGGAGAATCAGATCTGTGGCACGCAGGAGAAATTAATCTTTCCACTCCAAGGTCCTGACAACTGCTGGTGCTATTAGCCTATTGGTACCAATGGGAGTTTACCTCCTGAGATTTGGAGAGGAGGGTGATTTTCACTGGAACCACGAGGGGAGGGAGGGTAAACTTTCCTCTCTACAGTCCCAATATTGCTTCCTCTCTCCTGCTGCAATTTACATTTTTTAAGTGCACGTAAGTTGTTTCTATGCAATTCACATCACATCTGATGTTGCTCCAGTTTCAGTATGACCTGCACAGATGACATACTAAGCCATAGTGGTTAAGCATTTTGAGCTAAACATTATGGCTTTTTGTGTCATGTGAACCATGAGAGTTATGTGAACTGTCGTGTTTCTCAGAAAATTCTTGCTTTCGATGGGAGGCAAATGACGAGGCCTTCTAGGTAATCTACAAAGCTTTTATTAAGCAACAAACATCTCTTCTACCTGAAGAGAGGCTAATCTCTTGGAAACTTCCCCCTAGGTAAAACTGTGCAAACTAAGCAAGACAATTGTCCGATCAAGGAGAACAGGAAGCCTCTTTCCAAACACCTGTAACTTCAGAGAGCCTGGTGCAGAGGCAGGTTCTGGCGCAATCCTAGTCAGACTGCCTTTCTCACACCTTCCTTCCGCTCCGCATGTTTTAGCTTCCGGCAGACCTTAGCATCAGCTAGCTTGTCGGGATGCTCTCTTCCCACTGAGTGTGTAGGATTTGGCCTTGAGGAGATAAGCTCTGGAGAGGGCTGACTCCCAGCTGGTGAATTACCTGTGAGAGCTTCCTCCCCCACTGGTACAGGCTATCTGCTGTCTGGTGCCACCTCCTCTAGTTCCAAATCTGATTGATTACTTGAAACACCTTCTCCCAAAACAGGGGCAGTAGGGTTAGACATGACACAAACCATTCCTAACCATGGTGGCTACATAACCGTGGTTTAAATATGCTCACTAACCATTTGCTGCAAAAGGGTTAGTAGTGTAACCATGGCTTAGCATGTCGTCTGAACAGGCCCAAAGAGTTTTGCCAAAAAAGGAAGGGAGGCGGGCTTCAGGCATGTGAGGGGAAGGGAGTACAAATGTCCAGATGACACTCCCCATCTCCTAAGGGTGATTAAGCAATCGGAATAATTACATCTGCCCCTGGCCAACAGCAAAATAGATGTAGCAGCACAATATATACCTGGGAATATTCAGTAGCCTTTCCCTTGCTTTTGAATATACTGCACCGATAATTTGATAGAGCTGCCCCTGCATCCATCGCACATCATCAGGAATATCAGGAAACCAGTCTACCAATCTGCAGGGATGAAAGAAAATAAAGTTTCAGAAAGATCTCAGCATGTCATTTGAGGGTGAAGGAGGAAACAAACTATTTACTAAAGCTATTTATTGACATCAGCTTATTTTCTCCCCTCGGTCTTTTCCAGCATAGCTACTGTGTTTAATTTGTGCTCTCTCTGTATGATAGGATTTGGGGGAAATGTATTCTTTTTAAAGGTTACTAATATTATACAAATGCTTTGTGCACGCATTCCGTATGCGGTCAGTTTCAAGATTTCTCAACCCTGAGATGCGTACACACATAAATTTGCTTATGAAAATAAATACAAAAACGTAAGGACTCACCTTGAAATAAGTCCCATTGAACTCAATGGCGCTTACTACTGAGTAGATTTGTATAAGACTGTGCTGCACGTAAGCTATTACTTCTCAGCAATATTGCTCCACCCACACCATCCCATCTGCAACTGGCCTCCCTTGCAAGATTATTTTTGAATATCAGTTTACAAACAAAGCATGTTTTCTAAAGGGTTGCTTGTAAGGATTATTGAGATATTAAATTATATGAAGAGCTTTGAACACTTAGGAGAGGTGCAATATAAAAAGCAGAAAGGGTAGTCTTCCAAGCTCGTAACACTCACCTTAAGGCCACAAAATATGCTGACTCGACTGGCAGAGTATACGGGAGCATCATATAGGACATCAGACGCATTGGTAGAAATTTAGAAAGCTGAGCATACAGTCCACATTTCTCTTTACAAGCCTCCTGAAATGCTGTCATTTACACAGTCATTAATCCCAACTGAACATGAACATAAATGGCTTCTAGATTCTGTAAGGACAGAAGCATCGTCTGGAAGCATGGAGAGGCCACAACAGGCCTTCTCATAGCAGAACTCAGCTGCTGTTGCTGCTGATTACTACTCCAATGTGCAGAAGGGGGCATAGCATCAATTAGCATCAATATCACTGTCCTACTGACAAAAGTTTGCATCATTTTTAGTTAGTTTCTGCCAAGTCTCTGCTTCAGGCACAACTGGATTATACTAGCACTCCAGATGCAGACATTCAGCCAAGATACCCTCAGAAGAAGCTGCCCACTGTGTCTCTGGGAGAATCACTATTCTGGACTTGCTTCTTTACAATCAGAACAGAACAGAACGAGAGAGAGAGAGAGAGAGAGAGAGACAGACAGACAGACAGACAGACAGACAGACAGACAGACAGACTTCTCTGAGGGCAGGTTAATCGTTACTCTTTCACATTCTAAAATGTAGACCTCTAAAAAGTAAAAGCTGTGCCCCTAATTTTAACTCAGAAGCTTGGGAAAAACATTGCTTGATTTGACTGCTCACATTAGCACAACAAATGAGCCAAAATTTCCAGTCTTTATGAGCCTCCCTGAAATCAACTTACTGTATTTCTTCAATTCTAAGACACACTCCCCCCCCCATATAAACATCTCTAAAAATGGGGTTAGAATCACGGGTGCGTTTATTATTTCTTAGAACCAAAGCTTTTTTTCTGTTGGTGGTACTGAAATTCGTGTGCGTCTTACAAGCAACGGCGTCTTAGAATCGAAGAAATACGGTATATAGCAGCTTTCCCCCAACTTGGTGGCCACCAGGTGTCATGGACTACAACTCCCAGCATTTCTAGCCATGCTAGCAGGTGCTGATGGGAGTCCAAAGCATCTGGAAGGCACTAGGTTAGGGAAGGCTGCTTTATAGCCTTAAAATACCTATGCTGGCAAATACTGGAGAGCCAGCGTGGTGCAGTGTTTAGAGTGTTGGACTGGGGACTCAGGAGATCCAGGTTCTAGTCCCCACACAGCCATTAAGCTCAATGGGTGACTTGGGCCAGTTACTAACTCTCAGCTTAAACTACCTCACAGGGTTGTTGTGAGGATAAAATGGAGAGGAGGACCATGTAAGCCACCTTGGGTTCCTTGCAAGAGGAAAACAGGCAAAATAGAAATGTAATAATCATTTCTTAAAAATGGGTAAAATCCAACTGTGCCCCAGTGTTGGAGCTAATGAAGTTCCTTAAACCAACGCTTGCAGAATGTAACTAGCACTTGCTAGGGCAACTGGGGAAAGTGCTAAAAGAAACTAAACAATTGTCTTTCATATTTTCATTTCATGTTATGTAAGGACCAACACAAATAATTATGTTACAGAAACAATATCGTTTCCCAAAACGATTAACATTTCAGATCGGGGGGCATGTCTAGACGGGGCGATATCCCAGGGATCGTCCCCGCACAGGATCCCGGGAGAGATGATCCCTCCCTTTCCCCGGGATATGGCCCTACACAATTTTCGCGGTTTTGTCCCGCGGTCCCAGGATGATCCCGAGACCGCGGGACGTGTGGGCAGCCATCCCGGTATAGTCCCGGCTCCTCGTGAGTAAATGCGGGGAACCGGACAAAGGGCACGGAGCTCTGCGAGCACTCCGTGCCCATCGAGGATATGGGGGGGGGGAGCGGGGTCGGGGCTTTTTTTTTAAAAAAACTAACCTTTGTGCTGGAGCGCTCATGCACTCTAGCTCCTGTTGCTTTAAAAAAAATGGCGGGCGCGACATCCTCTTCCTCCCGGGACGTCGCGCGCCGCGTATGAACTGAGGAGGAGGATCTCGCGATCAAAAAATCACGAGATCATCCCCCTCCACCCCCCTCGTCTAGCCATGCCCCAAGTCAACCGCTTTTAAGTCCCCCTGATTTCAGTGGGAGAGATTCAAGTGTGCTGAACTCTCCCCTTGAAATCAACTGGGAGATGCAAATGCTGAACCTTGGCTGTGCCCATTCTTATTTGCATCTGCCATTACTAATTACTGAAATAATTTAATGAAACTTAGTTTTACAGTAAAAACGGGAAGTTACTTTAGATTTTTACCTTTACGAAGTCTAGGAGGTAGTTTCTCAAAAATAGTTCTATCCAATGGCCAAGCAGCTAATTTCATTTGGTCAATGAGCATTTCTTCATCTTTTATCTCTTTTTTGTCTTGATTTGCTGCAACTATTTTTTTCTCAGTATAACCTGGGGTCTCTGCACAGTTCTCATGGTTTTCTTTTGTTAAGGCCAAGTCAACAGAAACTGAATCATGCAGCATACCTGCAGGGACAAAATAAAAATAGCTTCTGTCAGGATGGTATTTTTTTTAATTCCAAAGCATGACTGGCACGAAGGATATAAATGCAGCCGTGAGAGCAGATAAAGATTTGTAACATTACACACCTCCTAGGTCAAAGACCTTCTAGCCTATACTTGGAGTAAGAATTTCGTATCATTTGAAGCTGGACGATGTAAGAGAAAAGTGTGGAAAGCTAGCATCATCACCCGAGATTCTCTTAAAACTGGCATCCTATTCGTGACGAAGAGCAAAGAATTAGCAAACCTTTTACATTTACTGTTATTATATGAAGCATAGCTTCAGTGGGTAGTATGCAATAGGGGCAGTGCGCTTGCGGTGTGTGGGTAGCCGTCCCAGATCTGTGCATGTGGGCGCCGTATAGCGCTTCTGGGAGCAAGGCCCAACGCTGGTGAAAATGCTGGTTTCTGGAAGGGGTGCGACCTGTCCGTTCCAGAAATCGGCGCTTTTGCATGCTATATCACAGCCGCACACAGCCCTGGGCTGGCAGGGCTGGGCACGCATGCACCGGGGCCCAGTGGGGTTGGGTGCGCACGGACGGACCACCCCTATTGCATACTACGCAAAAGCTTCAACTGGCTCATAGGATACTAGGCAAGGCAGCCCAAAGACGAACTGTATTCCTCGTGCCGCACCCCATGATTCAACTGTAATGTCCAAGCCACAATTTGGCTACCACGAATAGGCTTCCAGCTCACACACTCCTCCTTTGCATTGACCATTCCAATTCCCTTCCTCCTTTCCTGGCTTAAACATACCAGGTTACCATGATATCCAAACTGAATGGGGTTCCAATTCCTAATTTGGAGGCTAACAATGGTGTGCACAAACCAGGAATAGAAGGAAATGGAGTATGCAAGGAGGGAAGGAGCACCCAAGCTTGCTTGAGATGGCCGAACCACGGCTTGGCTTTTACAGTAAAGAAGCCCATGCTGGTGTTGTGTCCTAAGCTTGGCTTAAAGAGTGCTAGAGGAAGGCATTCGTTTCTTCCACAAAGTAGCATGGTATAGACTGTTGCCATGGTGCTGAGAGGGCTGTATTGCTATAGCTGCTCCTGTTTCAGTACTATGTTTAGACCTTTTTGATATGAGTTAGGATGCCTAAGCCCCAAGATATGTGCGAGCCAAACACCGGATCTCAGAAACAATTAATTTTATTTAAAGTGTTTGCACCCAGGCTCCCAGAGCAGCTTCTAACAGTAAGACAACCTGGGTCTTAAGGTCTGAAAGACATGACACACAAGGAAAAAGGGGCAGAGAGGGAAGAGGAAAAATCAATCACAGGCACCAGTTCTTAAAAGTTTTGGGAATTATAACAAACAGCTGGGCTAGAGATGGCCTGCTGGAAAGGCTGCTGCTTGGTGACAGTTAAGGGAGAGCCAAAACTAACTGGGGTCTCCGTTTCCTTCAAATCCCTCTTCAAGATTCACCTTTTCTGCAAAGCTGCCTGTGATTGAAAGAGCTCAATGGAAGTTGTCACATTAAGTATTCTGCCAAAGTTAACAGAACATTTCTAAGTAATTGTAATTAAGCCTGGAGGAGGAGTTCATAGTGTGTTTTTGTAAGACACTCAAGAAAAGGAATCTGACTTATGTTAACATTGCTTATATTTGAAAACAAGTTTGTGAACTTGGACAAAGTATAATATATTTGTCTTATCTAAGTTCTTTTCTGGGGTCCAAGCTTTCCAGAAAGGATACGACTATAAAGACCACAAAGTCTTGTGGGTGCAAGAAGACTCTATTGTGTTTACTGCAACAGACTAAGTTGGCTGGTAACCCTTCTGGAAATTGCGTGGCCAAGTAATACATACCGAAACACACTTCAGCCCCACCAAGTCCTGGGGAGTGGAGGGGGATAGCCCCATGCAACCCACAGCTGCTTCATGTATGAGTATGGGCAGAATTTGATACTATGAGCAGGCATGGCAACATACCCTGGCAAGCACAGGATAGCCTGCTTTCTAGTACTAAACACTGCCCATATTGCATGACACGATCTTTTGTATTGCAATTATAAATGAAGACTCAATTGTGTTGTCCCAGATTCTATGTAGCCATTGCCGGATTTTCCCAGTTTCTACTGGCAGTCACTCCCAAGCATGTTGCTATTAACAACTAAATAGTGAAGGAACTCAAAGGGTGCCCTATGGAAGGTCCAGGGCCTACGGCCCTCTTTCATCTGGTCACGTGCCACACTTCAGACATAAGGGAACACAGAGCAGGGCTTCTGATGAGAACATGGGTAGGATTCGTATGAGTAGAGATGGTCCTTCAGATATCCATGTCTCAGGATGTGTAAGTCATAACCAGCATTTCGTATTGGGTTCAGAAACAGCTTGGGAGCCAGTGACGATGATTCCATAAAATACGATCTATCCCAGTTAATGCTAGCAGCTGCATTTTGAACCAGCTCAAGTTTCTGAACAAAAAGGCAGCCCCAAATGAAGTGTATTACAGTTTTCACATCTGGATGTTACCAAGACATGAGCGACAGTGGTCAGTGACTTTTGCTGTCTACAAAAATGCCCAGACATCTTTAATATTGTGTTTAATAGCCCGTCCACCACCCGTATCACAAATCTGAAAATGCAAACAATGACGTACCATTTTCTTTCAAGAATCTAAGTGCATCCGAATATCCTTGTTCACAGATTTCTCCTAACACCTGTAAAGATTACAGAAAACTAGTAAACTGAAGGACATTTTCAGGTGCCAAAGAGCAATCTACCGAAAGAATGGCATAGGTGCTACATGCCACTTAAACTTGACAGTTGGGAGGGAAAACGTGAATGTCTGCTTATTAAGGGCCATTATAGGTGACACAGTTTTGAATAGCTGAAGGATGATATACTGAATGAAACTGAATTTATCTTTCAATGTTCACAAAAATGATGAATATCAAGATATTGTTAAAACTACTATTATTCTCCTTAAATAGTGCACAGCCATCTGTATTAACTGGCTTCACTTCTGGTTCGCTAAGAGTATAATCTTATGGCCCTTAGACAGTGTCGGGGGGGGAGGCAAAGGATTGTTTGATTTACTGGCTCCGAGGTTGGTGATGGGTCCGACTTCGGAGCTAGTGAACCACACCAGGATGCACCTCTCCACGTTCAGAAACCTGTGCATGGAGACAGGGAAAAGGGGCCAGTCTCAGGAGAGGAAGAGACTGGGGAAGCTGCCCTATACAGCTTTCTATGTTCGTCCCGGCCTCCCCCCCACCCCATTCTGAAGTGCCGTAGCTAGATGGGCAAAATTGCCTGTCTAGCAAAAATGTAGGGCAGCCGGAGAAAGGAGGGGAAGATTGCCTTTGGCAGCCTCCGACTTCAGAGGTTGCCAAACTTTCATTATAGGATTGCGCCCTAAATAGGTGGTGATTTAGATGTGCAATATGGGGAACAAAAATGACTACAGTGCATGCATGACTGATCACCTTCTAGGCCATTCCCCCAAAACCATACAATTAACTCTGCAATTCTTCTAAGGAGGTAGTTTTTCCAATATTAGCCCAAAACATTGTTCTCCCAAAGGATAACTGGTGAAACAGCTATACCTCCAAGCCGCCTAGAATTGTATAGTTTCAGAGTATAAACAAAAGAAAAAGAAAAAAAAAAGAATATTTTAAACCCACACAATTAAGAAATTTAAAAAGGAAAGAGATATAAAACCGCATCTCTTAAAACGAAACAACCACCACCCTGAAATCCAAATATTCCAATTCTAGGTATTACACATTGTTATTTCACATGGATTTGCCTTTAGCATATCTAATCTGGCATTAAGGAAAGCTATTTCAAGTGACTTGGAATATCCTCTAGGCTGAAGCTCTTCCCACAGTGTAGCCATGCTAGCGATTAGAGGTGAGATATTATACCAGTGTTTCAATGTCTGCATTCTTTTCCTTATTGTGCTTCATGTAAAATTCTACAAGCTGTTTTTGACATGGAACGCTCTTGCTGATTCAACATACCTAAAAAAAAACCCACCACTTCCCTTACACGGGGCTGACCCAGCTGTTTTTTGCCACCGCAGGCAAGACAAGGCCTTGAAATTTCTGAGACACATTCTCAGTTTCTGCAGGGATAGCCATCCACCATAGAAACAACGTAAGAATCAAGAACTACACAATTGCTTCTGGTATGCCATATGCCCTTCTAGACTTCCACCAGCGTACACTATTGTAGCTAGATCATAATCCAAGATCAAGCTAGAACAGCCTTGGATTTATCTTGGCGTGCAAAATCAGAACAAGTAAAAAATGGAAAAAAGAAAAAGAGTTTCTTCATGGCTCCTCCACAATTGCAATTCTCCTGGGAAATTCACTCAAAATGCATTTGGAAGTGTTGCAAGACAGACCTATACTGCATGGGGATGCTACCAAAACAGTCACCCTCCAGCAAGACATCCCCATCTTCATGGCAGCAATCTATAAAATACTCAATGTATGAATTAGCACCATCACATTGTAGTTGCCCGTGCCTCCTCGCCTGCAGCCACTGGGAACATAAAGAGAGTATGTTGGCATTTAACGTGATGGTTCTATTCCACAGAGCAAGCAATTCTATAGCAAGGGTGTCGAGCCTCTTTCAATTTCAGAGAAGCTGTTCAGGGCCACGTTCCAGTAGTGGGTGGACTGAAGGCAAAACGGGCAGTGCCCAAAATACCAGCATGTTTTAACCTAAAGCTCTTACACCCAGTAAAGTAAGCCTTTGGAGAGGCAATTCAACGTTTTAGAATGGGAAATGCACACACACATGAAATAATCAGTAGTCAGGGAAACAGGGCCGGTGCCAGACTATTTTGCACTCTAGGCAAGGCGAGCTACTTGCACACACACCCCAAATCGCACGGAAGTCTGAACGTGTGCGCCAAGTGGACAGCTGGGACTGGCTCACTTCGATTTGGGACCGAGCCGTCTAGAATTCACCGGGACTTACTTCCCTTGCGAACGCAACCCGCTATGCAGCCTGGCGTCCCGATCCCCTCCGCACGTTTACTCTGGGGAATAAGGCTTCTGAGTAAGGAGGCATAGGCGGATCAGGCCGCACTGGTGTCTCCTGGTGCAATGCTTTCTCAGATGCAAGTCCCGTTGAGCCACGCGCGCAGGATCGGGAAGCAGGGGAGTTTGCCTTGCGAGGAGTCCACAAGTCCCTAGCTTTCCTGGGGGAAGGGAGAGGGAGTCCCGCTTGCCCGCCTGCCTGGACATCGTGGCCTGATTGAGGAGAGAGGCGAGGTGACCTGGTGCCCTTTCCTTGGGAGTAAGGCAGAAGCTGGCTAGGGCCAGGGTCGAGCTTGCCACGTGCTTTTTCTTCTTCTTCTGGCGGCGGCCTCCCGGCTCTGGGAGGGTGGCTTCTGGGCAGCTAGAGCGGCTCTGGGAGGGCAGCTTCCAGGCGGAAGTCCAAACGTGGAGCCGCCGCCCCACCCTGGCTTCGCTTTGGCTGGGCGGGCATTGGGCGCCATCTCACCCGCCCAGGCCCAGCTGAATCCTCGGGCTGGGCCGGCTCACAGCCAACAACGCGTGTGAGTGCTGTGCGGCGCGCGGCACCCCTCTTAGCTTGGCGCTCTAGGCGGCCGCCTGAGTGGCCTCTATGGTAGCACCGGCCCTGCAGGGAAATGAGGGGGTGTGACCAACCAGGGAAACCCAGAGGACTGTATTTTAATCCCACATGGGCCGAATTTGGCCTGAGGTTTGACACCCCTGTCACGGTTAGGAAAGGAGCAGGGATGATTTGCCATTGGGAAGTTGCCATTGCCAACACTGTCATAGAAATCAAAATGTGTTCAACCATTTGTATTCAGGTGGCTTTTGAGGGCAAGGATTAAGCTAATATAGGGTTTTATTTTAATGAGATTATCGCTGTGTGTGCGTGCAGTCATCCTACTGCTGCCGGGTTGTTGTTTTTTTTAAAAAAAATCTGTTCCAAATCTTTGAAGCAGTATAAACTTTACATTTAAGGACATATGTTCGAATAAACCAAGTTCCTCTTGCATATGTCAGATTATGAATAAAGTTAGATGGCATGGGAGCTTTAACACGATTCTCAAATTAGTACTAGTTTGCAGCTGGGCATAAAATGGCTCTATAGCATGTGTCCAGTAATTAATTTTGGTATGGCTGCTTGTGCAAAATAGTAGACACCTTTAGAATAATTCATGGCAAAATCTTAAGCAAACAACAACGCAGTTTGGCATTTGATGATCAATGCAATGAAACACTTCAGTAACAAAACCAGAAAAGGACCCAGAAAAAAATCCCAGACATTATTAAAAAGAAGAAGTAATAAGCACTTCATCACAGTTTTAAAAAGGGATTCTGCAGTAATTGTCCTGGAGAGCATTTGCATATCTTCCTGTTTGATATAACAGTATCAAAACTGTTTCAATCAACTCCCCACACAAACATCCCAAACTGTAAAGAGTTAACACCCTTTGCATCACCTTTCCCTAACCCAGCTCCTTCCACATGTTTTGGCCTAGAACTCCCATCATCCCCGAGCACTGGCCATGCTGGCTGGGGTGGTAGGAGGTTTAGATCTAAACATCTGGAGGGACCCAGGCTGGGGAGGAATCCATTACACTGTTTCCTGCTAGCGGGAATTGCCTCAGTACATTTACTACAATTGCCCCTGAACATGCTCTAGATTAGGACATGATCTTCCTGAGATAACTAAATAAATTCATACAGAAATAGTACTTTTGGAGGTATGTCTATCATTCCATGGTGGGAACATATAAGCATACATGCCTACACACCTACGGAGATGGTTCAGGTAAGACCCAAGGGTGGAATATGCCATACCTTGGGTTCTGGAGGGAAAAATGCTTGAGTCAAACGGTTTAAGTTCCCTAAGCAAAACTGAATGCTGGTGTTCGTCACATTCATTTCATGGAAGTTTGCAGAGTTGCCTTTGGGACAAATGTCACACTCCCCAGAGAAAGGAGAAATTGTGATGGTATTCTTCGAGTCATATTGAGGTAAGTTGTCACTTATTCCACCGTCAACGTAGCGCTTCAAACAGGGAGAGAAAAGGAAAGAAAAACAGAGTCTTGTTTGAAAAACTCAGCTGGCTCGCTTAACAGCACCAGAAAGAAGGACCCTAGTATATTCAGAAATGAATTATTAGACAAATGCACATATAGAAATTTGCTAGAATTAGATTGCCGGACAATGGTGGGAAAAGCCATCTGAACTGGAAAGCTGTTTGAAACCAAATATTTTTATAGCTAACCGCAGAAAATTAGAAGAGTGAAAGGATTTACGACATTATCTTGTTAGGTGACCTACTTGCAAGCACTTCTAGTGTTGTGTAACCACAAAGAGGTTTTTTTTTTGTATTATTAGAATTTAAATGAGACTTGTCCACCTGTCAAGCCCCATGCCTGTCCTTTATCCGAATCAGTTTTTGCACCTCAATATTTAATTTCACTTGTCATTGCCTAGAGTTTTGTGGCCCTTGAGTTCTGCATCAGATCCATTTGTATATTTATTTTTAATGTTTAGTCTTTTAATCTTTGTAAACCGCACAGAGAGCTTCGGCTATGGAATGGTATATAAATGTAATAAATAATAATAAATAATAATAATTAGTAAGTCACACTGTTGAGTCACAGTATACTGTTCAGTAGTAGTATTCTAGCTTACCAGGGCAATTGCTTGGAGCTGGATGGCATGCAGTGTTACGGAGTTCATAAGTTCACGATTCTCAGAGGATATGCTGTCCAGAAGCTTCTGGAAGCAATCTGATGGTATCTTTCTTGAATACATATTCCCCAATAATCTACTTGGGGAGGTCAAAGATCTGGGGCCAGCCTTAGTGAAAATATTTGTTTTACAGAATCTTACAGCTCTCTTTGATATTTCATAAGACACACATCAGGGGTAGGAAACCGCAGGTCCGGGGACAAATCCCGCTCTCTTGGGGTCCCTATCTGACCTTACGGGGCCCCCTAGATGGCCAGCCCTTCTTTTCCTGCCCCAACCTTCTTCCCCAACCACCAGTTGGTTGGTGGTGTCCTAACTTTTGTGCCGTTTTACCCCAATTCTAAAAGGCTGACGTGCCTCTCCTAAGGCTTAGTTACTGGCAGTAAGAAGTTTAAGCTACAATACGCAGGTTTGGTTTTTGGTTTTGGTATTTTTGGCTCTACCCCTTTTGCCCTGCCCAGCACTGGAATGCCGCCCCCTAGGAGTTTTTTCCAAAATGGGCTGAAAGAGGTTCCCCACCTGTGGCTTGCATATCCCTCTTCAAATATGTAAAAGGAAGTGAGGCAGGTGGCTACTAGGAGGGCTTTCTCCACTGTGGCACCCTGGCTGTGCAATGAGCTCTCTAGAGAGGTCCGCCTGGCACCTACACTGTACTCTTTTCATCGCCAGCTGAAGACCTTTTTATTCTCCCAGTATTTTAACACTTCATTTTAACTTAAATTTAAATTTTACTGTTCTAACTCTGTATTTTAATCTTATTTCAATTTTGCTGCGTGGTTTTCTCCTGATTGTGCTTTTTATACAGTATTTTGTATTTGTGTTTTTAACCTGTTGGTTGTTTTATTATGGTTTTAATTTTTGTGAACCGCCCAGAGCGCTTCAGCTATTGGGCGGTATAAAAATGTAATAAATAAGTAAATAAAAGGTTGTCACACAGAGGAGGGCCAGGATCTCTTCTTGATCCTCACAGAGTGCAGGACACAGAATAATGGGCTCAAGCCAGATTCCAGCTGGACATCAGGAAAAACTTCCTGACTGTTAGAGCAGTACAACAATGGAATCAGTTACCTAGGGAGGTTGTGGGCTCTCCCACCCTAGAGGCATTCAAGAGGCAGCTGGACAACCATCTGTCAGGGATGCTTTAGGGTGGATTCCTGCATTGAGCAGGGGGTTGGACTCGATGGCCTTGTAGGCCCCTTCCAACTCTGCTATTCTATGATTCTCCCATCCCATCCCATAACAAGGACCCAGTGCTCCCAGTGCACTTTTCCTAGTTTGGGCCAAGTGTTTTGTTTATGTCCTCCTTCTCCCAACACAATTTTCCTCCTGCATATATTATACTGCACAGTTTAATTTCTATACCAATAATCAGCAGAAGGGCAATTCAGACAAAGCACTCGGCCTTCATCACGCCTCGTGCTTGTCACCCCAACTAAATCCTTTTAGATAACATAATTGTCCAGCCACAAGGAACAGGATTAGCCTGAACCTACCTAAACCATGGATTTAGTCCAATATACTACTCTGCATCACATAAGGGACTGCAGCTTTTTAAAACGTAAAAATGGTTGTAAACGGGATAGTTTTACAAATCTGGATCAGCTATTTTTTCAAAAATTATATATATCACCAAATCACAGACTACGTTTTCCTTTGATTTTGAAGGGGGGAGTGGGGGAATAAGCAAATAAAACTCCCCTACATAAAAATTAGGACGAGTTTTTTATCTTCTAGACTGTGCAGAATGCAGCCTCTGAATCATTTTGCTTTTCTAAAATATGTGGGCACACTTGCAAAGATCAACATGTGCAGGAAGCCTTTAATAGGATACTTCGCGTTCTAAGAATGGCCTTGAAATACACTGCTTAAGAAAGGGCTTTAAAACAATTAAGAGGATAACAATTAGCATTTGATCTTCAACACCACTTCCCCCTTGTAATATTATGCAGGGCAGTTCTCAACCAACAGATAAAAGCCCAAGCCTCTTTTACAAACTATTGCATGTTTATAGTGCAAAAATCTATGTGCATCTCTGCTCTGCACATATCATGTAGAAATGCAACATGCGCATGAGATACACATGCACAGATCTGTGCTCCATGGAGGTCACATATGAACAATTTGTGTACAATGCACTTTCAAGTACGGTTCACAGTCCCAATATGACATTAGCTAATATGTGGTCAAGCAGCATGACCACCTTTGGGCCCATGCCAGATATAAAATATGGTGCAAGGTGAGGCCCTATATCTATACATTGTGTGCACTTGGGTACTATTTTCCCAGTCCTCCAATCCCTAGTCTGCTTAGATGAGCTCTAGCAGTAAATCTGTCTCAAGTAATTTTTATTAAGTAGCATTAAACATTTTTCTTGATAAAGTGTTTCCTTGAAATGCATTGCAAACCATATATGTTTGTGTTACTTCATGAACTATCCCCCATATTCTGGAAAGACAAAATCCAGTCCCTTTTCTGATCCAGACAAAGATGTCCTGGAGCGAATTTTATGTCATGTACACTAAGGACACAAATGCAACAATTCAGCCATCAGAAGGTAAATAGGTAGTGAAACTCACACACTTCAAGTCTTCCCTGAACTTGACCATCCACTCATCACTATAATAATAATAATTTATTTCTTACCCGTCTCTCCGATTGGATCGAGGCGGGGAACAACAGCAAGCATAAAATACATACAATACTGATTAAAAACATATTATACACCATTAAAAAACATCCTAAAAGCAATCGCATTTAATGAGCACACACAGCACTAAATCAGCCCAGAAAAGCTTCTCTCAGTGCTTGATATGTCAGTCTTTCCTCATAAACTCTTAAGATATGTCATCAGTGCATTTTAGACATCATACCATACTCCCCAACAAGCAATCTTTCAGTGACAATAGCACAATATAATAGATGGGGATGGAGTCTGGAGATAAACAAAGCTATATCCATTAAAAAAAAATTATTCCAGAATCTAACTAGATGCATACTCCTGTGCAAGAGTTGTACAGCAAAAGAATATACATCCTTTAAGAATTAAAAATAGGTTCCTATAATGATGTCAGTACTGGGGAAAGGGAAACAGGTTTACTTGTCATTAACATTACCAAAAGTAATATCCTATTCTTTCCTGTGTGCCAAATACCACACAATAAATGCACCAATCAGTGTCTTATAATGGCAAGGATTATGTTCTTTTCAGATGCAAACAGTGTTAGTTTTTAAGGACATAGAAAATAAGTACATGAAATTTCTGAGTACTTATTTATTACATTTCTATATCACCCAATAGCCGAGTACACGGAAATATCTCATAAGAAGATTGATCCCTTGTGCAGACTATGCTCAGTAAAATAGGAAATCTTGCAGAGGGGCCCAAAAGAATTCTAACAAAGCAAGAATACCCTTATTTTCATCAATCACTGCTCCAGGACCCAGTCTTATAACCTTGAGAGACAGGACATTAGTGATTAACTCTAAGGAATGCCAGAGATAATTCACCATTTATGACAAAGAAAAAATGCCATCCAAAATCTTGCAAGGGACAAAAAGCCAAGATTCCCTTTCAAAGGTTCTCAGCCGGGATCACAATTCCTAGTCATTCTAGCATTTTATATCATCAGGGACACCCATGCAAGTTTAACTTATATAAGAATAAAGAAGTACTTACCACCCCTCTAAATGAAGGTGGAATGAGGCCACAGTATATAGGCACAAATGAACTGCAGAGCAAAGCCTACAGAAAATAAAATAAAGGTTAGTTTCAGATCTATTTCTAAACGTGAAATCGTTAAGTCCATACAGCAGTGGTCTAATACTTTTTCAACAGTTCTGCCTATAGGGAACTCGTTCCAGTTCCAACTTGCCAGCTGAAGAACCCCTAGGTTCAATCAGGTTGGCAGAATCAGACAGGGCCTTGTCAGTGATGGCTGCACACATGTAGAAATCCCTCCCTTGAGAACTCTGCTTGGCCTCTTCTCTTGCAGCTTTAAAGAGAACGCTAAAGACTTCCTATTCTACCAAACTTTTTATTATTATTATTATTATTGCTGGTGTGTTTTACTAGCTCCCTGAATATAAGGCTCTACATACTGTATAGGCACACAGCTTCAAAAAGGATACTGTACAACATCCTCCCCCAACCTGATGTCCTTCAGATATTTTAGACTACCATTCCCAGAATTCCTGACTATTGTCCATGCTGGCTGCGGCAGGTGGAAGTTATAGTCCAAAACATCTGGTGGGCACCAAGTTGAAGAAGACAGCTATACATAATGTAGAGAAAGCAAACAGGGAGACATTTCCCCCCTCTCATAATACTAGAACCTGGGGTCATTCCATGAAGCTGATTTGTGGGAGATTCAAGACAGATAAAATGAAGTCCTTCTTCAAACAGCACATGGTTAAACTATGGAATTTGCTACCACAAGATGTAGTGACGGCCACCAATTTGGATGGTTTTCAAAGGGAATTAGACAAATTCCTGGAGGACAAGGCTATCAATGGCTATCAGTCCTGGTGGCTTTGTGCCACCTCCAATATCAGAGGCAGTATGCCTTTATACATCAGTGGCTTGGGAACATGGGCAGGAGGGTGCTATTGATTCACGTCCTGCTTGTGGATTTCTCGTAGGCAGCTGGTTGGCCACTATGTGAACAGAATGCTCGACTAGACAGACCCTTGGTCTGATCCAACATGGCTTTTATATCCTTACATGGGACTCTCACGTGCAGTTCTGAAACAGACAGCCACTGTAAACAAGAGAACATAACTTTCTAAAGCAAAAATGAGAAAATATTAATGGAGGGGGGAACCTAACAAGTTTAAGATGAATGTTCAGCCACTGGGCCAGTATTCTGAACATTATTCTACCAACTGGCAATTCAGCAAAACTTTTTAAGAACTTTAGCAACAATTGAGAATATACCTGCACAACTTCTTCTTTAGAATTAAAGTGGGATACCAACACATTTTTGCCATCAGACACTCTGGTAAGTGAAATGCAAAGTTTCCCTGATATCAATTGATGAGCGTTTTCTGGAAGACTTCTGTGGACTCCATCCCGTATTATTTTCATCACATTGAAGGAAGGATGAAGAGGGCCAAGATTTCGCTTTCTCGCTTCTTTGGCTAGACTCAGAACATCTGCACATGATGCCGCTGAAAGACACATTGCTGCATGTGAGATGGAGCATACATTTTAAGATTTGGGTTTATTTTTGTTATTAAAGATTTCTCCATTTACAAATTTAGGTTTTTTTAAAATAAATCTTTCCTTTTAACAGCAACAAAACAAACACGAAAAAGCTGTCGTGTAGCCAACAAACCTAGTCTTAAACACAGGTTACAAACACATGGAAAGTTGCATATATATGCATCCGTTTATTCAAATAATGAATTGTTAGTAGGACACAAATTAAGGATTTCTGCTTTACATATCTTTGACAGGCCACAATTATACAGAAAAAGGAAGTGGCTATTTCTATTGAAATACAGCAGGGTGGAGGACACTCTGGCTTCCGCCACAAGCCAGAGAAACAAGAGCCCTTTGGTCTATCCAAGCAAAACCACCAGCAAGAGAAAATTAGTCTGGTCTCAACTGGATGTCAGAGGCAGCTGCCCTCACCATTCTGGCATTGTCAAATTGATCTCCTTCATCTACTTTTCCCTCCATTCTTCTATCATTGTGTGTGTGGTTGTTTTAGTTTAAAAGACTGAGGGCAGGGTCTGTCTCCATTTTTTAAAAAACTGATGTAATTAAAGGGACAATATCTCTCCAAAAGTGGGATAAAATATAATAACATAAATAAAACATACATGGAATAAAAAAAAATCTTCAGAAAACTTCTGGGAAATTATCAGGTGTCAGAAGTTTTAAAATACTGGAATCACTATGAACCTGACTGAAGGAGGAAGTAGAATAATAATAGGGTTGAATATTTCACTGGTGTAAAAATGTTTGGTCAACTGACAGTCAACAACTGTCAAGCACTGGTCAATTTTTTAAAAAATCATAATAAAAAAGGCACACTAATTATCAATAGCCTTGATAATTATGCAAATGACAAAAAACAAGATTAGCTAATTGTTATTATCAGGAGTCACAAAACTTGCCTGGTCTTGTTAACCAGTCAAAACATTTTGTACACTGTGCCTTTGCTTCATGATACAAATTCACACGTTCACAATCTCTTCTCCACAAACTTTTTAAAAATGTAATAAAACATTACTACTTTTCCCAATGTTAAGTGATGTTTTTGCAAGTGTGAACAATTCACTGGATAGTTCTTATGTTTGACATTTATCCTGGTTGTGCTTTTTATACTGTATTTTGTATTTGTGTTTTTAACCTGTTGGTTGTTTTATTATGGTTTTAATTTTTGTGAACCGCCCAGAGAGCTTCGGCTATTGGGCGGTATAGAAATGTAATAAATAAATAAATAAATCCTGAAATGCCAGGCCCAGCCTACAGTTATAACATATTTTTAATTAAATAAATAAAGGAATCAAAACCCCTAAGTGATTATTGGGGGGGGGAAGGCAGTTTAAAAGGGCAGCTGGCCAATTTTTCAAGTCAACTGACAATGTCTGACCAATTGACTGGCATTCCAGCTCTAATAACGAATAATTACAAATCGGTGGGTCTGTTCACATGTAACAACAACCCAACAAGTTATCACGACTGTTACCACTGCCTGCAGCGCCCCTGCCTCTTCTGCTTTACAGCACAACCTATGATTGACGGGGGAAAAGAAGAAAAGTGAGCCATGACCTATAAAGATCTCTCAATATTAACCGATACACTTTTGTCAAGGATGGACTGCGAAAATATTTCATCAGCAGGGTTTAACTGGAATAAATTTCCAAATACCTTTCCAAGTTAGCCATAATTAAACAAATATATACACTGATATCTTATCACAGGCTTCCATAACTGACAACATTCACAAGCTCTTTTCCAAATATTGTCTTTTAGATTAGCCTTTGCTATTACTGTCATCTGGAAATATTAGCATAGCGACCATTCTCTCTTTCTATCTGAGAGCAGGCCAAGAAATGGAACAGGTTAATGTCCTGCAGTAACCTTCTCCGCAGGGGTAGATAACAACTAATCGTACCACATGTCAGCAGAGGCTCAGCTTATTTTCCTTACCCAATCGCAAAGCAGCAAACAGAGTACCACCAATAGTTTATTAGGGCTGCTTTTCATTC
Source organism: Elgaria multicarinata webbii (assembly GCF_023053635.1). Taxonomy (NCBI): domain Eukaryota; kingdom Metazoa; phylum Chordata; class Lepidosauria; order Squamata; family Anguidae; genus Elgaria; species Elgaria multicarinata. Next base: position 92,316,376 of record NC_086179.1, on the reverse strand, counting down.
CTGACACAACTTTTGTCCTCTGTTTCACTTCCAGAGAGGACGTTAAAGGCAACTTTACAAAAGGAATTTAACCTACAAACACAGGTCAGAAGGAGATAATCTAAAGATCAAGGAGGTCATAGAAAGCAAACACACAATGAATGCAAAACAATATTAATTATCATCCATTATATTAATTATCATCCATTATACCTGCCAATGAACCTGGGGATCTCATATATAATATACCTGCCAATGAACCTGGGGATCTCATATATAATGTACTATTTAGATGAGTACATTTAATGAGAGCAGTGGCAGCAGGGGAGCTTAATCTTTCCCCAGGAGGTAGGAAATCAAAGTCACCCGTACCAGCGGCTTTTCCATGCAGGTGGAGAAGAAAGCCGCTCAGGGAGGACAAATACAGGAGATGGTGAAAAGTTTAGGCACTGCTGTTTGCTGCCACTCCAAACAGACCCAGAGCCTTTTCCTCCCACTGCTGTATGCCCGAGTTTTTATTTACATCAGTGGTTCCCAATTGGTGGTCCGCGGACCCCAGGGGGTCCACATAACCCACCCAGGGGGTCCGTGGCACCATTCACATATTCACCATTCATTTCTGGAGTCCACTGATGACGAATTCCTACCAGAAGTAAAATATAACATCACTGAGCTTCAGAGATTACTTCCCTGCACCTAGTCCTGAAAACTCATGGATAAGGAATCCTTTTGAGTGTGGTGATGTAGAAACTAACAACTCTAACTGCGGAAGAGCAAGATGCACTTGTTGACATGACTTGTGATGGTTCATTGAAATCATTTTTCAAAGAATATAGACTGGACCAATTCTGGGTGAAGGTTTCTCCTGATTATAAAAAGTTAGGTGAAAAAGCTTTGAAACATCTAGTTCCCTTTCATTCCACATATCTTTGTGAACAAACATTTTCGACATTTTGCTATATAAAGAACAAGCATAGAAATCGGCTCGATGTTGATCCAGATTTGAGATTAAAAGTAGGAAATAGTGCAAGGGATTGTTCGGGACAAAAAGAGGCATGATTTCTCCCATCACATTTAGGTTTAGTAGCTGCTAGGCAAGTCATAATTTGTTCAATTGTAAACTAGATGTTAATAAAATTAAATTTGTCTTTATATTCCTAACTAAATCACTGTCATTTTTGTGTGGTAATATCACAAATTTTATGGTCTGTTTTTTTAGTATACCTAAAACCCGTTGCTTATTAGGGGCTACCCCTTATTTTCTCCAAAAAATTGCTTCGCACAGGTAACTACCATAGATATAACATTTTTTTTCAAAAGTAGGGTGTCCATGGCTTGGCATTTGAAAAACAAGGGGTCCGCAGTACTTAGCTAATTGGGAACCACTGATTTACATGTCAGGAGACTGTTCTCCTGTATCAATCTATTTTTGTTATTGGGGAGACCAATCCTACAGCCCAAAGCTGGTGTCTGGGGGTGGGTGGGGGGCGGATACGATAGTTCGGATTCCTGGATCCGAGGTCGGGGACAGCGCTCTGATTTTGGACCTAGGAGTCCAAACTCCCCATGCCCTTGCAGCCGGTGTGAAGAGACTCAATCCAGCTGCCTGTTTTGAGGTCACAAAACTGATCCCGGAGAGGAGGGAATGGGGCCGGTTCTGCAGGTGGGCAGGAGAGGGGATTGGGGAAGCAAGGATATGAGCTATCCCTAGCCTCCTCCAGCCTCCTTCCCTCCCTCCCTATCTGCAGCACTACAGATGTGAAGGACCATTTAAAAAAAAAAACAGGGAAAATTCAGGCGGGGGGGGGGGAACCTGCTGTCATGTACTATAGCGGCTCCAGCTTTCTCTGGGAGATGAATGAGCAATAAACACTTTTGCGTCTGTGAAACTCCCCCCTTAGGCAAAAACTATGCAAACTAAGCAAGACAATTGTCTGTTCAAAGAAAAGAAAAGGCTTTTCAAATATCCATAACTTCAAGGTGGTTGATGCGTGGGCGATTTCTCATGCAATCTGTCCGCCTGTCTCTTTGCCGCTAACCTCGCTGAACGTTTTAGTTTCTCGCGATTCCTAGCATCTAGTAAAGTTTCTGAATGCTCACTCCCGGAAGTTGACTCCCTGTCCCCTGAAGGCATAGAATTTGGCCTTGAAGAGATAGACTCTGGAGGGGGCAGATTACGAGCTGAAGCCTCTCCCGTGTGAACCTCCTCCCCCACTGTCGGCATCTTCTGAGTCTGAATCTGTTTCTGAGTGATTACCTGCATCATCTGCTCTCAATACAGGAGCAGTAGGACTATACATGACACCTTTTTCCCTTTATTTTTTCCAAGGACCATTTTTGTTTTTCTCTGAAAAATTGTAATATATATATACAATTTCATAAGATTTGGATTATGAAATATTTTCTTTTAGAATTTAAGGCAAGGTATGTATCTTACCAAGCCTTTACTCTCCAACCTTGAAATGATTTCTAAAAACTATGTAATAAGATTTTATATAGACTAGAGATGTAAAATGTCTGGAAATAATGAACCATGGTTTTTAAAATCATCTCTGTAACTTGCCCAGCAGTTGTTTATTCCACTCCTTATTACAATTTCCCAACGTGTGAGTAGAGTCACTATATCATAATATGGAAGCAAATGTGCATTCTTGACATTCTAGGTTTTTACTACAGAGCCCTGCGTCTGTGGGGCCTGTCCTGCTTCGATGCTGTAGCAGTCAATTAATGTGATTCTAATCTAAAACCCACATGTGAAAAAACTCTGTACGTTAATCCGCCACTGTCCCCAGACGTAAATTTGAAATTTTGCATTGCTGCTGTTTTTATCTGGTTGAGCTTTTATATTGTATTTTATATTATGGTTTTATACTGTTGTTTTATACTTTGAATGGTTTTAATTTCTGTGAACCGCCCAGAGAGCTCCGGCTATTGGGCGGTATAGAAATGTAATAAATAAATAAATATGTTTCTTTCTTTTTTAAAATTAACTTTGAAACTTGAGACTATAGAATTCACTGCCACAGTTTTTAATAAAGTTCTCAGTTTGAGCTAAACATTATGGCTTGGCGTGTCATGTGAAGCATTCCTAAATACGGTGATTACATAACCACGGTTTAAACACACTCACGAACTACTTGCTGCAAAAGGGTTAGCAGCCTAACTATGGCTTATCGTGCTGTCTGAACCTGCCAAATATAACATTAGAAACATAAACCAGACCTGCCCAACCTGATGCCTTTCTACCATTGGCTACATTGTAGAAGGACCACATTGTACTTTTAGGCTACAATGTCCAGCTTTCCTAACCACTAGCCATGTTGCCTGCGGCTGATGAGAGCTGAAGTCCAAAATATCTGGAGGAACACTAGATTGGGGAAGTCTGTCCTAAAAGAACAAAGTGAACTTAGTTCTGTAATGAGTACTAAAAAAAATTGCTTAATTTTCTATTTTTCACCAAAAAAAAAAAATTTCCCTCCTAGAAAAACAGAAATGGAGGGGAGGGGAACCAGGGGTTTTATATAGCTTCAAAATTTCTGGAATTTTTACATCTCCATACACGTTAGGGCTAAAACCATACATCTGGCAAAAATCCAGAGTAGGAAAGGCGCAGAGGCCAAGATCCTCCCACTCTGCATCTGGATGCCCGACAACCTCCAACTTTGGAGGCTGACAGGCATCCCGATAGAATTGCAACATAATGGTTTAATTTTTTGTACTCAATTAAAGGACACGGACATTTTCTACAATAACCTGAAAATGTTTATCAATTTGTTTGCAGTCCACAATAAGCAACAGTGGATATTAGAATCCAAGAGTGTTTCCATTCCTTCTTTACTTCCTTAATGGTTTTTTGTGTGCTTTTTTTTTAAAAAAAGACAGAAGCTCTGAGAAAACACGGGAGGGCAACAAATAAAAAATGTCATTTGGACCCCCTGTAAAATTCCACAAATGAAGCAGGGCGATTGCACAATAAAAGCCTTATCTGGAAGCACTCCAAACCTTTCTTCTTTGTACTACTCTGTTTTTCACATGGCATGTGATGCAATGAAAAAACTGGCTAAAAGACCATTGCACCTGTTACTTGGCAAAGTTAAATAAAAATCAACAGAGTGAAACAGAATTTGCACACAGAATTTCTTAAGTGCTGTAAGAAAGCGCAATTTGAAGTTGTACATTTACTTACTGAGTTAACAATCATTTTAAGGTGTGGGAAACAAATTCTTCAGAGACTTTAAATTTCAGCATCAAAAATTAATTTAACTCAAAGTCTTATTTTCTGATAACTTATGATAATATGTAGCAGTGACTGGGAAGGGGTGTTCTTCCACCTAACTGATACACTGATTAAAAAGTAAAGGCAACATTTTAACAAATAAGAGTTTAATCCTCTAAAGTACTTAATTAAGATTTTCACGCTACATTCAATGCACTACCAGTCTCATACACAATTCCCTAAAATGCTATTGTGGGATTTCCAGGTACATTAGAATCAAAACAAGACTATTGTTCAGAATTATTTCCAGGCAATTCATTCCATCATATATTAAAATACTTTCAAAGTACACATACAGTGAGGTTGAATTTGCTCCGCCAACTTCACTCAAATAGGACTGAACACCTCATCACTTTTGTGAATCTCACTCCATCGCCCATCAAGTATTTCACTTATACGTATATAATCTCAAATTGTGACTGGCCCAACTGGTAACTTTAGAATTTTAGAGAGGAAAAGTTCAATTTCTTGCCATGAAGGAAGACAGTATTGGGTGGAATGCTGTCTAAGATACACTGAGAAGAGGGGTTCATGGTAAGGAACATCCTTTTTATTTCTCTCGAGGGCATTCCAGAACTTTCAGAATATAGAAGAGGAGCGCCATCCCACAATGGGCCCCAAAATGGACTAGGTTTAGTGGATATGAACCCTCTGCAATACCTACCAAAGGCTGCATCTGCAAAGGAGAATACCTCAATCTTAGAATATTTTGCAAAGGTATGTAGAGAGATCCACAAGGCCACTTTACAAATTCCTTCCATCAAAGCATGGCTCTGAAAGGCTGAAATGCCCCCAAAGTGATACCCAAAGGGACCCTCTTTCCAGTTATATCCTATAAATTCATGTAGCCAGCAAGAAATAATGGATGCCAATACCTTCCTCACCATAAAATGATTTTTTTTAAAAAAACTATAAAAATAACGTCTTTAAAATATTCCTTTAGAGGGTCTTTCTTCTGACCCACAGTCAATACAATTTGTGAAGTTAAGTATGGAAATACAGGAACCTGTACAGTGGACAATTTTGTCATCTTCTTTCCAGCGTTGCTCTTTTCTCCTTCAATCCACCTTGGCCCAGCCCCACCCTCAAAAAATACAGAGGAAAGTGTGCAAAGTGTATATAAGGAGACTCAAGGACTGGTTATAAGAATAAAACAACAGTGTTAACATTCTATGTAGCTGTAAATTACTATGATTTAGTGGTGAGGTGGCTACTTATGAATTACCAAAAAGGAGGAAATGAATCACCAAGAGGACATATGCGGACTAGTACTTAGGAATGCAAATTTAGAAATAATTACTATAATTTAAATAGAAATATAGTAAACCTCACCACAGTCTGGAAGACGGTGCAAAGTGACCTGTCCGCTTGCTCATCCAGGTGCTTAACTGTTGATGGCAACAGTTCTTATCAGGGCTGTGGAGTCAGAAGGAATTCTTGGGTCACTGGAGTCCAAGTCGGTAAAAATGTACCGACTCCGACTCCTAATAAATTTAAATTGTATATAGAGTTTTATTTATTTATTTATTACATTTCTATACCGCCCAATAGCCGGAGCTCTCTGGGCGGTTCACAAAAATTAAAAACATTCAAAGTATAAAACAACAGTATAAAACCATACTATAAAACACAATATAAAAGCTCAACCAGATAAAAACAGCAGCAATGCAAAATTACAACTTTAAAACACCAAGTTAAAATTTATTTATAGACTGTTAAAATGCTGGGAGGATAAAAAGGTCTCCACCTGGCGTCTAAAAGCATATAATGTAGGTGCCAAGAGAACCTCCTTAGGGAGCTCATTCCACAGCTGGGGTGCCACAGCAGAGAAGGCCCTCCTCCTGGTAGCCACCTGCCTCACTTCCTTTGGCAGGGGCTCGCAGAGAAGGACCCCTGAGGATGACCTTAGGGTCCGGGCAGGTACATATCATAGAGTTGTGATATGTATATTCACTTGAATTTTATATTCAAATGATACTTTAATCTCGAAAAAGGTTTATGTTACTTATGTACCTAACTGAGTTTATTTCTTTTAAAATGGTAATTTGTTAAGTTGTTTTAGGTGTTCAATTGTTTTTTACTTTTTTGTAGTTTTGACTTTGATATCAAAGTGTATACTTTAGATTTTTGAACTAGTAGAGAAAGTTGTTCCTGATTTTCTTTTATAGTTTCATATCCTACTACTTTATATTCTATAGTCTTTTGATAAACTGCCCAGAGAACTTCGGCTATGGGGCAATATAAATGCAATTAAATAAATAAATAAAAATATAACCTCATTGTTTTCATTTTTGGGCTTCTTTAATAAATATTTTTTTTTAAAAAAACCAGAATGTCTTAGCTATAGCCTTTAGACCCGGGTTTTAACAGGTTAGGGTTCTAAAAAGTTGTGTGCTTGCAGTCGATACAGGAAATATATAGGAAATTTATTTCCTATATCAATATATAATTAAAGGAGTCGGAGGTGCCATGAATAAAGGAGTCGGAGGTTTTATGTGCCGACTCCACAGCCCTGGTTCTTATGACTATCTTTAAATTAGAATTAGACAGGAGAGCCCTTCAAATAAGGACAGCCTTCTATAAAAGAGGACACATGCCCACCCTAAGGTTTATACCGTTATTTGGGGATTATGTGAAGAAGTTTCAGTGGGAAACTTGATGTGATCTTACAGCTTATAGGTTGTGTTAGCCCAAGCGATACAAATATATTTCCCATTCAGAGTGCTGGGTTTCCTTCACAGAACAAGCATCTTGTGGAGATAAGTTTTCTAGTTGAGCATCAACCAGAGCTGCAGCCAGAGGCACAGATCATAGGAAGAGATCATTTAACTTCAGGTCTGTAGAGTCTCTACAAATCCATGTCATTTTATTCTATACTTCATCAATACAATTGCCTGAGCATATAGGTCAGAATTTTTGGGGTAGTATAAGGCTTTTAATTCACGTAATGCCAATAACACTTGTTCTCCCTGTCAACAATAGTTTGTTCTAAGGTAAATTAACTTAAGAAAGTTCACTGAAGGAAAATGCCTTGTCCTCTCCTCCCCCTGCAGTCCTTGTGGCCACTGAAAAACATCTCTGGTGCATCAAGGGGCTTTCTTAAGGGCTGCTAAGGAAATAGAGAATCATTCAAAATTTGTCAGACTTTAGCAAGAAGATCAATATGAGATGGGCAGGCAGCTGTCCACAAATACACTGCCAGGTTGCCACAGGAAATCATAAATCCCTTTCTAGTGACTGGCTGCCCCCTGAATATCTAGCACAAAGCGAGGCGCCTGCACCCCCATGTTCTCTGCAGTGCGCTGGTGGGAAAGTTCATCCCTGGCAGTTCCCTGGCAGGTATAGAGAACTGGAAAACATTTTGCGCCCGGCTTTGGAGACACTGAGAAGTAAGGAGACTCTCTCTCATTGCTTCTGAGAGCCTTCAAAGTCCAATCAATTCAGGCTCTCCCCTAATGTGCCAGAGTTCTTGCCGGAGGAGAGAGGTCAGTGACAGCTACAACAGTCAGTGGTATAGTGGAGTCGAAGAATCACGGGGATGCAGTGAAGCACGTTTTTATTAGTAGGGATGCTGATATCATGTACCAACCCTCTCAAACTTCCCTGTCCCGTCCGAGTTTAGCTACAACCCCCAAATGGCTGGATTTTCCAAGAAATAATATATTGTTCCCTTTTGTAATGCAAAATATTTTGCCAGGGTAGTTTGATCTTTTGGAAGGCTAATGAGAAATTAAGTCCCATACGCTTTGCAAAAGATCTGCACGTGCTAGAACTGGTTTATTGATGTGATTCAACACAGCTGCCTGCATTTCTGGACTCTCCCTTGGGGCATGACTATGAGAACTGTTAAGATGAGCTCCTGCACTTCAAAATTTACCACCACACTCCTTAGTGGTTGGCTGGCTACAAAGGCCAGCCAAAACTTGTAGACGCTTGCATACAAGCTTCCCTGAAAAACAGCCTATTTGCCCCTGCCAATGTTTCCCTGGAGAACCTCCAGGCTGAGGTCTAAATGCAGACTTTGAGGGCATTTTGGGCAGAGCCTGGCACCCTCCCCAAGCCATACACTGCTCTCCAGACCATGCCCCCTCCAGCCGTCACGGCACGCATGTGGTTCTGCTCCATTTCTGGCTCGGAAGCTGACAGATGGCAATATGGCAGTGAATCCTCCGCCCAGCCCTGGAGCAATCAGAAAGCAACAAGATTTCTTTTCACAGGGAAAGGATCTGCTGGAACAAGTGCTGCAGAAGAGAAGAATTTTGAACTTGTGTTCTCACCTTGCCCTTGAAGATATTTTCTTGCCCTGGATTGATTCTAAAATCAGTAAAAAAAAAACACCTCTCTAAATGCTGACAGGGTGGGGGGCGACCTAAAGCACAGTAAAAGAAAAAGAAGTGAGTAAAGGAAAACAGCTGAAAAATAATCATCTTGCCCTATGCATTTATATATGCATGTGTATAGGTATTTATATGTGTGTGTGTGTGTGTGTGTGTGTGTGTGTGTGTGTGTGTGTATTACCTAACTGCACCTACTTTGGGCTCTGACTAGGCCCACTTTTGGTACTGGCCGCACCCACTTTTGAAATATGGAGCCCAACAGGTAATATGGACCTTGATGGGAAAAAGGTCCCGCAATCCTGTCCTACAGCAAGCCGTCATGGGGGTACATTTGGTGCGTTCAATCTCTGTTCCTACAGAGAAATAGTGAAAGGCCTGGACAGCAGTCATGGTGACTAAGCAGGCACTATAAAACATGCCCCTGAATTTCTGCAGCTTAACGCCATTCCATGGAAAACAAGACAAAGTGAAAAGGCTAGGCTGAAAGTAGACATTTCGAAAACCACTGCTATAAATGAAATTTTAAATTGTACATTTTATAGTAGTCGTTTGTTAATACTGGGCAAAAGATGAAATTGGAGAAAACATATTGATTCCATCTGTTTATCAAAACAAATATCCAACTATTTTCCAGCACATTTCAGTAGCTGGTATATTGGCGGGGGGGGGGGGAAGGGGGGGTGTTTCCCTAATCAACTCCTAGACTGATACTAAATAAAGCACACAATGCACCTGTCAATCCACCCCTATAAAAAACTGTGCATTGTGTTCACTATAGACTAAAGAGGAAACACATGTTAAAGCTAACCTAAGCCTTGACCTCAACACTCTAAACCCTTCACCAAGAAAGGAGAGGCTTTGGTGAAGGCAAGTAAAAGCTAACTAAATAAATCAATGTGGCGTACTACTAAATATATGTTAGGTGTTGGAGTGAAAGAGGACTAACAAAAGCTGGCAACTACTTCCATCTGAGTCAAAGGAGAGAGGCAAGCCCTTCAAAGGAACAGCATCTCACTCACATATACTTGTTGGCAAAAAGGCAAGATTTCACATTCGTTCTAGGATAGATGGAGGCAACTTGTGGCCCACCAGATGCTTTGGCCTACATTTCCCATAAGCCATAGCAAGCATTGCCAATGGTGATGGATTATGGGAATTGTAGGCCAAAACATCTGGAAGCCACAAGTGGCCCACCCCTGAGTTTAGATTTGCTCTTGTAAATGGAACAAGCAAAATAATGAGTGTTCAAGGGGCCATCGGATTCTTTGCAGTCCCCCCTCCAAGGCTGTAGACACTGCTGCAGCCTTGGAAAGGAATCCGATCCCTCCATCTACCCCCTTGTAGCTGCCACAGAAAAAAATGTGCCACAAATGTACCTTGGAGGCCCTCATAAAGATCTAAAAGAGAGCATTCCGGTGGACATGGAGGGGAGAGGCCAGGGCAGCTCTAGTCCTCAGCAACACGACTACTGTAGATGGATTCATAGGTCAGTCTAGAGAAAAAAGTAATAAAGGAGGATGGACAGGTAAAAATGGCCTGGAGACTTGGAAGTCTCCAAGACCAGAGGGCGCAACCAATAGGACTGTACCCTAAGTTGATAAGAACCGCTATGCTAGATTAGTTCAATAGTCCACTTACTGTTTCTTGCCAGCCGCAGTGAGCCACGTGCCTCAGATGCACTCACAATTGAAGTACGGTGGCAACATCTATCTTCTGTCGTCAGTTTTCAGAATCTTTGATTATTTGGTAAATTCTTATATTAGCTAATGTGATTTTGGATACTGCAAAATATACTTCTTGGAGGCATTTGGCTCAGTAGTCATCATGACATTCAGTGGAAATGTGTTCCAACTGGATAATTACGTGGTGTGTGACAAAGCACTTCTTTGCATTTCTCAATTCGCAACTACTATCCATCTCTAGCCAACCCGTAAGAGGGTTATGCAATTTCCTATGTGGAACAGCATGACTTGTATGTAGCTCATAATTTATGACAAACATATGTGTGTATTTCACAATGTGCACACAGTTTAGCAAATGCTTGCTGCAAGGAACATCTAAGGCTCAAAATGTTCATCAATTTCTTTTCCTCCTTTTCCAGGGGTGGGACAAAGCTAAAGGACATTAGTATAATCTCCTTTGTATAACCTAAGGAGGTTATCATACCTTCCTTGACTTAAGTTATTTTGACCTCCTTGACTTCCTTATACACAAGTATTGTTTGCACAACACCTTCATTGAAACTATCATGTTCTCTCTCTTTTTATGATTAAAAAAACAGTCTGTCCAAGGTGGAAAGCTCAAGGGCTTTCAACTTCTATATGTTCTTTTTTAAATTACTAAGTAGATAAAGGCCATAACAGAGAAGATTCAGCCAATGCCTTCCATCTGCTCCCAAGGGGGAGAACTGAATTGAACTTGAGAACCATCTCAGTGTGTTCCATGCTTATCTTTAGGCAGCTCTTATTGTTCAGATGTACATGTCATAAATTCCAAAGATCCACAAACTTCCAAATCCTCTATTCTACAATACTTTTGTCACCCTACACCTATCTTGCACCCTCTAACACTTACATTGCTCTTTCATTTCCTAACATTTTGTTTACAAGTTATGCTTTGCTTACAATGAGCTGCCATTTGTGGTATCTAACCAGTTAGTCACAACATTCAGCCAACAGAAGTCAGTGGTTTGTCACTAGCAAATGACTGTAAAAAATGCGGTAGAGTGGCAAGGTGTATGAAGTATGACACTTTACAACTAATGACTATAAATATAATATGTGAATTATACACTACAATCTTTTCTGAAGATGGTTGTGAATGGCTCTGCATACAAGGTGTGCATTATACCTAGTGGCAGAGTAAAAATAAAACAGAATACTAAAATAGGCAGAGCATTCACTTTTAATGGGCCAAGCTCTTAGGTTACTGAACATGCCTTTCGGGACCATGAACAACCCACACAGTTCTGGGTTCACACATAATGACAACCCATGGTTTAAACAACCCAGAGTTCACAACCAGGCAACAAACCACGGGTTCTCTTTCTGGGTTGTGCACTGTTAACACTTAGCGCAGCTTGAATTGCACATCATGATAACCCAGAATTCAACATTCTGTTGAATTAGTGCTTTGTGTGAACCAGGTCAATATCTCTATTCCTACTGGTTAGTAATTTGATAAAAAGTGCCAGAAGCAACTATTCCAGGTATCTAAATCTTTCCTCTTTATTATTACATTTATATCCTACCTTTCCTCCCAAGAGCTCAAGGCGGGGTACCTAGCTCCCCTTCCCTGCCAACAATTTTATTCTCATAACAACTCTGTGAGGTAGGTTAGACTGAAAGTCAGTGACTGGCCCAAGGACACCCAGAAGACTTTCTAGATGAGTGAGGGATTTGGACTCAGATCTCCCCAGTCCTGGTCCTACACTCTAACCACTATATCATGCAGGGTCTCTTTCAATCAGGGCAACTTAGTTAACAAATAGCAGAGTAAAACCTCCATGATTTCTTCATCACAAATACAAGATCTTAAAAGGTATGTCAAAGCACCATTCATTCAGCAGAAAATCTGCTTAAATCGTAACCGGGTCAAAGCCCTCAAGTAGCCATTAAACAGGTGAGCTTTAACTTTAAACAGGTCCCATAACAGAGGGACCATGACAGAAAAAAAAAAAGTGGGGTTGTCACTTGATGAAATAAGTCATGTACCTCAATCCTATGCATATTTAAGTCAGTCCCAAGAAGTTCAATGAGAGTTAGTCTCAAGTTAGTGTGCACAGGACTGCAGCCTTAATAACAGTGTTAACCATGAGTATTAACTGCATAAATCGGCATATAAATAAAACAAGAGTTCTGAAGGGAGAAAAATGCTTTCTGTTTGTTTCCCCGATGCTGCACATTTGACAGGAGGCACAATATCAAGCAGGAACAGCTGTCCCGACACTGAAAATGAACCATTACCAACAGCCTGGATTAATGGGATTAATGGAACCATTTTTCTAAAGTGGTTCCAAATTATATTTCAGCAATTAATATGACCAAAGTTGGGAGGGGAGGGAAAGGGGGGGGAGAGAGCGAGAGCGAGCTTCACCTGTAGAATATCTGCTTGTCAAAGGCGTTGGAAGAGAGACGGCATGCTCAGGTGTGCGCAGTGGAGGCTGGTGGCTCCTATTCTGGCGGGGCTGTGAATCCCTCCTGGGTTTTAATTGGATCCAGTCAGGGCTCTAAAGAAGCTCTCCGAGACTTTGGGCTCCTTTAGGTCGGAGCCAGCCAGCCACCCGCCTCCACTGCGCGTGCGTCCCTCGCCTATGCAACACACACACACACACGTACACACGTCCGCCCTCACGCACCCAGTGAGCCGCCTCCGATGAGGACGGCGCCAGTGAGCGCCCCCGCGGAGGCCCCGTAGATCTGCCGGGCGTCGCGGACCAGGTGCGGGGCGCGCTCCTGCAGGCAAGTGGCGGCGCCGATGTGGTAGACGCCCAAGAAGCCGCAGCCCGCGAACGACACGCTCCAGCCGCCCAGCAGCCCCACCATCCTCCACCGCGACGAGGAGGAGGAGGAGGCCCGCGGCACCGATCCGATCCACCTCACCCAAGCGCCAGACGCGATCTCCTCACGGCCGGCCGGCGAGACCCCTAATAAAGGCGCCCGGCGGCATAACTCCGCCCACGGGACCCGTCGCTCCGCCCCTTGCGCTCAGGTACCGAGCGCCTCAGCCAATCGGCGGAGGCATGCAAAACAGGGCGCTGATGCGGTGGCTGGGTGGGTGGGCGGAGCCTGCTGCCCTGCTTGGGCCTCTCCGATGTGGGTCGTGGAAAGCGTCCAAGCCGGCGTGAGGCCCGCTGAGGCGATCGCCTTGGGCTGACAGGGGATGTAGCAGCGGGAGGCGGGAATCCTGTGGGTAAAAATACCCACAGGGATAGACACGGCTTCATGTTTCACCTATAGTATTATTATTATTGTTGTTGTTATTATTATTGTTATTATTATTATTTAAATTTGTAATTTTGCATTGCTGCTGTTTTTATCTGGTTGAGCTTTTATATTGTATTTTATATTATGGTTTTATACTTCTGTTTTTGAATGTTTTTAATTTTTGTGAACCGCCCAGAGAGCTCCGGCTATTGGGTGGTATAGAAATGTAATAAATAAATAAATAAATATTATTATTATTAATTTTATTACATTTATATACTGACCCACAGCCGAAGCTCTCTGGGCGGTTTACAACAATTAAAAATGGTAAACATTAAACGTATACAAAATTTAAAAACCATCAAAAACATAAAAACAATATAAAAACATAAAAAACAGCATAAAATATTATTATTATTATTATTAATTATTATTATTATATAATAATAATAATTTATTTTTACCCGCCTCTCCCTTTGGATCGAGGCGGAGAACAACATTAGAACAGGAATCTTTACATTGATCTGGATAGGCCTGCTGGAAAAGGCTAGTCTTTAAAGCTGCCTTAAAAATCACACAGACAGTTAATTTTACGAATTAAAATTCCAGGCCGTTCCACAATCTGGGGGCAACAGAAGAAAAGATCCTCTGGGAAACTGATGTCAGCCTAGTTTTAGCTGACTGAAGGAAGTTCACCCCAGAGGACCTGAGTTTATCCCCATTTTATGCATTTTATTATTATTTGCTCCATTTATTATGTGTGAATAAATGCTCTTCAACGTTTTTATTAATGATTTGGACGAGGAGGTGCAGGGAACGCTTATCAGATTTGCAGATCAATCAAAATTGGATGGGATAGCTAATACCCTGGAAGACAGAAACAAAGTTCAGAATGCTTTTGATAGGCTGGAGCGCTGGGCTGAAAACAACAGAATGAAATTTAATAGGGATAAATGCCAAGTTCTTCATCTAGGAAAAAGAAACCAAATATACCGTTACAAGATGGGGGATACTTGGCTCAGAAATGCTACAAACGAGAAGGATCTTGGAATTGTTATAGATCGCAAGATGAATATGAGCCAACAGTGCGATATGGCTGCAAGAAAGGCAAAAGCTATTTTGGGCTGCATTAATAGAAGTATAGCTTCCAAATCACGTGAGGTACTGGTTCCTCTTTATTCAGCCCTGGTTAGGCCTCATCTAGAGTATTGCGTCCAGTTCTGGGCTCCACAATTCAAGAAGGACGCAGACAAGCTGGAGCGTGTTCAGAGGAGGGCAACCAGGATGATCAGGGGTCTGGAAACAAAGCCCTATGAAGAGAGACTGAAAGAACTGGGCATGTTTAGCCTGGAGAAAAGAAGATTGAGGGGAGACATGATAGCACTCTTCAAATACTTAAAAGGTTGTCCCACAGAGGAGGTCCAGGATCTCTTCTCGATCCTCCCAGAGTGCAGGACATAGAATAACGGGCTCAAGTTACAGGAAGCCAGATTCCGGCTGGACGTCAGGAAAAACTTCCTGACTGTTAGAGCAGTACGACAATGGAACCAGTTACCTAGGGAGGTTGTGGGCTCTCCCACACTAGAGGCGTTCAAGAGGCAGCTGGACAACCATCTGCCAGGGATGCTTTAGGGTGGATTCCTGCATTGAGCAGGGGGTTGGACTCGATGGCCTTATAGGCCCCTTCTAACTCTACTATTCTTTGATTCTATGATTCTATGATTATTTGTGTGATGGCCATCAAATTGGATGGCTTTAAAAGGCGATTGGATAAATTCCTGGAGGCAAAGGCTATCAATGGCTACTAGCCCTGTCGGTTGTGTGCTATCTCCGGTATTCAAGGCAGAAAGCCTGTGTGCACCAGTTGCTGGGGAACATGGGTGGGAGGGTGCTGTTGCACCATGTCCTGCCTTGTTGTTCCCTGGCCGATGGCTGGTTGGCCACTGTGTGAACAGAGTGCTGGACTAAATGGACCCTTGGTCTGATCCAGCATCAGGGCAATCCTTATGTTCTTATTTATTATTAACTAGCTGTACCCTGCCACGCGTTGCTGTGGCTCAGTCTGGTTAAATTGAAAAGAAAGAAAAGACAAAGCGGATGTTTCTAATATGTTTAATTTCACAATGCTTGCGGATATACAATATTTTTAGTTGTTCCATTGTCTGTGTAGATATAGAGATTGTCTGGTTTGCCGACTCTAGAACATGCAACATATAATTGTCCATGTGAGAAGCAATCTGTGTCTAGATCTAAACTGCACAATTCTAAAGATTGGCCCTGAGCTTTGTTGATGGTGATTGCAAACGCCAGTCGAATTGGGAATTGCAATCTCTTAAATTGAAATGGCATATCTGTTGAAATCATAGGAATGCGAGGAATGAGAACATCTTCACCTTTGAAAGATCCTGTCAAGATTGATCTCCGACTATAACAATTGCCACTTCGTCTATAGTTGGAGCATTGAATCTTCGCACATGTTCTCCAGCAGGCGTTTTGTCAGCATGAATAACAATCTTGTGTGTATCAGATGGCATCATGTCAATTGCTGTTTTGAACAAATGTACTAAATTGTTTTTTTCGTGAAGTAGCTGTTGCAGTTTTGAAACGATGGACCTTTTTATGCCGGTATAAATTCCGCAGCGTGCATTCAATTCATCATTGCCATCACCAATGAAATACATTTGTAGGAATTTATGTTGACTATCTTGAAACGGAAGGAAGGAGCCGGCTTTATGATAAATTTGTCCTTTGACTTTGAAAGTTGGCATAAATGGAGCTGTGATGATTTCTGCGCCGAACGACGTCATTTGGAAGCATGAGTTGTATTTCCTGATGTTAGATAGGAAATGCTTTGATTCTGCGGTATATCCGGCAAGCAAAGTTTGTAACGGCTCTGGTGGTTCTCCAAGTTGAGGCAGTTTAATTTTTCCAGCAGCGCAACACATTCCTTTTGTTTCTCCATTAAATTTAAGAGCCTTGCAATAAGGACACACTTCAGTCATAGTGCCGATGAGAACATGTCGCCTCAAACTGTAATCATCAGCTGGGTTGTACCGGAATGCAAGGCGATTGTAATCGTGTGATTGTTTACCACGGAGTCGTGTTTGACGCTGATGTGCTGTTTCTCGTTGACGTCTTTCAGCCACTCTCAGTCTGTCGCGTTCATTGTGTTGAGAACAAAGCAGATCTGAAGCTGTAGAATGTGATTGCTGTGCTCGCAATCGTGCATCCTCAAGTCTGGCTGAACGTTGCTTGGTTGGTTCCTTGGCACGTATTTGAGGCATTCTTTTTCTTTTTTTCTCGTTTGCTGATGCCCGTTCTTCCTCAGTCTGATTTGCAATTTCTCGTCGGAGTGCTTCCGCTCTGCGAGTATGATGACCTAAGTGTGATCTTCTGTGAGGCATTATTTGGATGAAGTAAAGCAAATTGTTTGGTTTTTTAAAAAGGATGTTTTTACGGTGAGGAGGTTAGCGGAAACTCCTGGCAGTTACCTTTCTTCAGAACGTGTAACTGTCACAGGTGTGACATCTATATTCACTCAGCCAATTGTGAGAGAACATGCAAATAAGAGAGAAGGCAGAGGCAGTGGATTGGCCTACTGGTTGGCGATGTCACAATGATCAGCAGGACTGGTTTTGAGGAGGCCTATTTCTTCGATTTTAAGACAAACTTTTTTCCCCATATAGAACATAGTTACATAACAACACTCGCATATTCGAATGCAACGTTGTGTCAAAATTTCAAAGCAATCGGTGAAGCACTTTCGGAGATATAACGTCTGTTTCGAACGAACATTTACATTTTTATTTATATAGATTTATTTATAGTCCACCTTTCTCCAATAAGGGCAAGGTGGAGAACAAATACAGGGGAGTGGAGAAGAGAGCCCTAAGATTGTAATCCTGTAAACCCACTTGCTAGTAAGCACCAATGAATCCAGTAACCCTTGCTGCTGAATAAATATGAATAGTTTGTGTTGCAGGTCACATAAAATAAAACAGGACAATCCAGTCAAACAACAACACAATTGAAAACTATTCAAAATATTGTTAACTACCATTTCTTTTAGTTCCATGAGCTTTCTAAAAAGAAGAGCATTTTCAGTGAAAATGTCTAAAAGGGAGCTTTGGCTGTTGGGCGGTATAAAAATGCAAGAAATTAATAATAATAATAATAATAATAATAATAATAATAATAATAATAATAATTCTTGAGGGAAGGAGTTAATCACTTCCCACGTTAGCCA
This sequence comes from Elgaria multicarinata webbii, assembly GCF_023053635.1. NCBI lineage: Eukaryota > Metazoa > Chordata > Lepidosauria > Squamata > Anguidae > Elgaria > Elgaria multicarinata. The sequence continues at coordinate 92,298,613 of NC_086179.1, read as the reverse complement.
TTAAGACCATTGGGTGATTCCACTAACTGACCTCATAAGATAAAAATGGGTGCCATGCTACCCGTAGCTCTTTGGAATAGTTCGTGCTGCAGGTCACTTAAAATTCAGGCCACTATGTGACAAATAACTTTGCTCCAAGAAGGTCTGTTTGCCATTCTGAATTGGGACAGTGATGGCACACATACAGCAGTGCCTGTCTCATATGATCCTATGTAGCTCAAGCACTTCGTGACTAGTAATCCATCAAAATTTGTACACCTCTTTTTCACTTCTCTTTCTTTTTCTCCCTTTCCTTTTTTTTCATTGGTAATTTTCTTTGGCAATTTTAACTGGCAGAAGAATTGCAAGAAGCTAAAAAAAATTGCTTTGTGTGAATTGATTTTCACAACAAGCTAGTCCCATAAAATAAATATTTTCAGGCTGCTATCTTCGGAAAATCTATTTAGGAGTAAGGGCTCTGTCATGTCTACTTTTTTTCCTGGTATGCACCCGTGATTTTGACCTCCGTTTCATTAGCACAGCCAGCACTGGTCCCTCTCATGATCATCACTATACTAAGGGACTGGTTTTTCACTTGTTTGTTCTCCTGCTATTGCACCCACCCCACGCCGCCCCTTTCCCCTCCAGTTCATTGGTTCTTGTCAGGTGATGGATGTGGGTGCCTCCACTCAGGGCCTGATTTATTTATTTATACAGAGCGTTCCTAACATCAAAGTGATCACAATGGTTAAAGTTTGGGGAGTCACAGACAGGACTTCCTTATGTTGCAGAAGTCCCCAAAGTGTTTGGGAAACACTGTGGGTGGAGCAAGGAGACAGGCATGGAATCCTCCTAACAGCACAGGGGTGACTTTCTTCACCACGTCTTTTCTTAACATCAAGCCAGCCAGCTGCCCAACTCTTTTCCCCATGCCTTGGAAAAGCATTGCCAAGGCTGCCTCTGCCCCATCTTTGGCATTTAAAGATCTCAGCGTGTCACCCATTTTCACACTTCACACCCCAGTTATTTTATCCCCCCCTCCCAATTAATAATATTTAACAACATAGGATCACTGCATCCATTCTTCCCAGCCAAAGTCCCAACGAAACAATAATAAACTTTGTAGGTAACTGCAGAAAATCCCAGACCCATCAGTCAATGTGATGGACGTAACCAAAATGCTTATAGCTCCCTCATTTTTCAAGATAAAAAGATGAAAAATGGTACCACAATAGCTCTTAAGTACAGCTTTAGGCATGCCAGTTTGAACAAGATCCCTTCATCCATTGATTTTTAAACTATTTTTTAAATTTCCCCCCTCAAACCACCCACATAAACATACACATCTCTGATTCTGCATTAATCCACCCCTGCACATTTATGGAGGGAGCTTTTATTCTCCATAAACGCACAGGGTGGATTAGTACAGAATCAGAGCTGTGTGTGTGTGTGTGTTTATGTGGGTTTGAGGGGGGAATTAAATAATTCATTAAAAATCTACGGATGACGGGATCTCATTCAAACTTGGCATGCCTAAATCCCTACTTAAGAGCTATCATGGTGCCAAATTTTATCTCTAAATCTTTAAAAATGAGGATCAAAACCATTTCATTTGAACGGGGCCACAGATTCATATCTTTTTAATGCAAAGTGGGTTGTCCCACTTCACAAGCAACTCAGCCAAGATGGAAAGGCAACAAATATGTCTAAAACTAAGAAGTAACAATTGGTGATGTGGGGAATAATTGATCACATTTGTATCCTGCTTGCCCTACAGGGCAGTAGATGATAAAAGGGAGTGCTATCCCATCCAAAGCAGTCTAAACTCCTATTCCCAGAGTGGTTTCATCCTAACCAGGAGTACGTCTGTCCTATCTGGGTTAAGCTTGTTTTTCAGATGTCCATTAAGGACATCAGCTGTTTACTTGAAATCAGAGGGAGATAGAGCTGATGTCATCCACATTCTAATGGCAATACATTCCAAACACCAGGGCAATCTCTCAGATATTAGACAGCATGGGAGACAAAATAAATCCCTGAGGAACACCATAGACCAAAAGCCAAGGTATCAACAGGAGGTCCCAAGCACCACATTTTAATAATGTCCTGCCAGGAATGACCAGAAACATTGTAACACAGTCCCTCCAAAGCCCATCCTAGCTAGGTAATCTAGGGTGACCATATGATCGGATTTGCCCGGATTTGCCCGGGTTTTTGATGGCAAATCCGGGAGGGGGACGGGAAATCCGGATTTCTCCCCCCCCCCCCCAAGAGCAGCTCTAATGGGAATTAACAAAAATGCTTATAACTCTGTCATTTTTTAAAATAAAGATATGAAACTTGGCACAATGGTAGCTTTTAGGAAGGGATTTAGTCATGCCAAATTTGAAACAGATCCATTCATCCATTGATTTTTTAGGAATTTTTTAAAAATTGAGGTTTTTAAATTATTTTTTAAACTGTCATTTTTAAAGATAAAGAGCTGAAAGTTGGAACCATGATAGCTTTTAGGTAGAGCTTTAGCCTTACCAAATTTGAAACAGATCTGGGGCCAGTAGCAAACCCTGTTAACAACAACAGCAGCTTGCAATGAGTGAAGATACAGTCAGAAAAGATATTTGAGGGAAGGGGAGAATGTAACACACAGAGTATAGCAAAAGCTTCAAAGTACAGCAAAACCTACAAAAGTAGGAGTGAGTGAAGTTAATATCAGATACATTGAATCTCTCACTTGTTCTTTATTTCAGTGATTTTAACATTAAGATGTTATGTAGAACAGATTTGTCTTAAATGTGTGCTGTAAAATTAGACATGTGACCAAGGCTATGTTCGGGTGGGCATGACCCCTTGGTACTGGACACGCCCCCCTTGGGGGCAACCATGTTGTCCTGCAGCAGCTTTAACTGTTGTGATGAAAAGAGAATTTCACCCTCTTAAATTGACACCTGCTGCAATTCCCTTTTCTACAGTACTGTTAAAGATACAGGAGCCCTGTCCTCCTTTTCATATGGTCACCCTAGTGTTCATGATCCTTCACTTAGAAGGGATATTTTTGCAATAAACATTTCACAACAGCCATAAAGAAAAGAAAACTTTAAAAAGATTTCCATGGCATAAGAGTCATGACTGATATCCTCATTACATTTAATTGGCATGGATTGAGGCTTCTGTTGAAGTGCAGCTGATAGCCACAAATTCTGTTTTGGAATGTCACCTGCCATCATGGCGATTAAACATCTCTATTTCTGGTTCCTGTCTCCCCCTGAATTCCTCATGCATCATGCTGCAAACAAATGACCACACAGGCACTTTTATTAGGTAATCACCTCAGGTGTTAATTTGTCACGTAAACATTCCCATAGATATGTTTTGAGCTTATAGTGCAATGGCTATAGGGGCTATGATGGAGTAATCAGTGCCTTGGGATTATGCCTGACGCAACCAACTCATCTCCTGATTGTCACAATTTCCCCCATTGCCCCTTGAGGCCTAAATGTGCTATTCCATTTCCAGTGACATGGGCACAGATTGCTGTAGTGTGGGCATAGGGTCCAGCTTCCACATGTATGCAACCAAACCACACCTTTCTTTGTCCACAGAGAAGTTCACTTAGTTCAGTGGGAAGGAGATATGCACCCAGTGGCCCTGTTCAGAAGACTCCTTAAACCATGGCTTTAACCATGGTGGTTAAGCCAGAAAGCCAGGCCGTGTTCAGATAGGGTGACCATATTTTGGAAACCAAAAAGGAGGACAACATGGTCGCCCCCAAGGGGGCGTGTCTAGTACCAAGGGGGCGTGCCCACCCGAACATAGCCTTGGTCACATGTCTGATTTTACAGCACACATTTAAGACAAATCTGTTCTACATAACATCTTAATGTTAAAATCACTGAAATAAAGAACAAGTGAGAGATTCAATGTATCTGAAATTAACTTCACTCACTCCTACTTTTGTAGGTTTTGCTGTACTTTGAAGCTTTTGCTATACTCTGTGTGTTACATTCTCCCCTTCCCTCAAATATCTTTTCTGACTTTATCTTCACTCATTGCAAGCTGCTGTTGTTGTTAACAGGGTTTGCTACTGCCCCCAGATCTGTTTCAAATTTGGTACGGCTAAAGCTCTACCTAAAAGCTTTCATGGTGCCAGCTTTCAGCTCTTTATCTTTAAAAATAACAGTTTAAAAAATAATAATTTTAAAACCTCAATTTTTAAAAAATTCCTAAAAAATCAATGGATGAACGGATCTGTTTCAAATTTGGTGTGGCTAAAGCTCTACCGAAATCCTATCATGGTACAAAGTTTCATCTCTTTAACTTTAAAAATGACTATTTTAAAAATAATTTTAAAACCTCAATTTTTAAAAAAAATCCTAAAAAATCAATGGATGAACAGATCTGTTTCAAATTTGGTGTGGCTAAAGCTCTACCTAAACCCTATCATGGTACAAAGTTTCATCTCTTTAACTTTAAAAATGATTATTTTAAAAATAATAATTTTAAAACCTCAATTTTTTAAAAAATCCTAAAAAATCAATGGATGAACGGATCTATTTCAAATTTGGTATGACTAAATCCCTACATAAAAGCTACCATTGTGCCAAGTTTCATGTCTTTATCTTAAAAAATGACGGAGTTATAAGCATTTTTGTTAATTCCCATTAGAGCTGCTCTTTAAAAAATATATCTGGATTTCCCCTCCCCCTCCCGGATTTGCCATCAAAAACCCGGACAAATCCAGGCAAATTCGTTCATATGGTCACCCTAGTTCAGAAGACACCTTAAACCACGGCTTTAACTAAGGTGAAGAAAGCAAAAATATTCAGTAAGTTGTTGGAGAGGGTGTCAGGAAATAGGAACATATTTTCATATGTGGTGGGATTGTAAAAATATTCAGAAGTTTTGGCAAATGGTACTTAAAGAAATAAATGGGATGGAAGGTAGAAATAGGTCCAAAGACAGCATTGTTATCAATATATGAAGGGGTCCAATGTACGCAAAATAGTAAAGAATTAATAACTAATTTACTAACAGCAGCTAGACTGATAATTGCTAGGAATTGGAAAGAACAAAGGGAATATAAAATAGAAGAATGGTATAAAGAAGTCTGGGATATTGCTATTAATGAAAGGCTAACGGGGTGTATGAAAGTTAAGAAAGGAATATTAAACCGGAATGATTTTGAGGAGATTTGGAAACCATTTGTTAAATTTGTATTAGGAAAAGGGAAAGGGTGTAAACCATCACAAGATGTGTTACAATTTTGGAGTGGAGAATAATGGTTCCAGGGGGTGAGTTGCACTTATTATTATCATTTTTATTATGGTTATTATGATTATGATTATGATTATGATTAGATTATTGTATTAAGCAGTTTTTTCTTTGTTCTTTATTGGTTATTATTGTAGGGTAATGAGTTGATGTGTTGTGATTATTGTATACTTTTAATTTTAAAAACAAATAAAAAAAGAAAGAAAGCAAAAGGCCTTATTCACCGTGGTTAAAGCCATGGTTTAAGGCATCTTCTGAACATGGCTTGGCTTTCTGGCTTAACCACCATGATTAAAGCCATGGTTTAAGGCATCTTCTGAATGGGCTCATACTGAGAACTCAATGAAACTTTTCTTTCTGGCACAGTTGAAGGACTGTGCCACACTCCTTTTAGCCCGACCCAAGTAGAAGCACTGTGACACAAATTCCAATGGCACAGAGTAGCCACTGACCATCAAAGGCCATTAATAAGAAACCTAGATTAAAAAAAAATATCTGTGCCTGTTTGGTGCATTCCCTTCCCTTTCTTATTGTTTTATTATGATTTATTAGAATGTAAGCCTATGCGGCAGCAGGGTCTTACTATTTTATTGTTTTACTATGTTCGGCACCATGTACACTGATGGTGCTATATAAATAAATAAATAATAAAAGAGATGGAGACATTTTGCACCACCAAAAAGCTTATTTACAATGGTGTGTTAGATACTAGGAGAAAGAGAAATTGAGCTCTATTTATTTATTTATTTATTTATTACATTTTTATACCGCCCAATAGCCGAAGCTCTCTGGGCGGTTCACAAAAATTAAAACCACAATAAAACACCCAACAGGTTAAAAACACAATTACGAAATACAGTATAAAAAGCGCAACCAGGATAAAACCACACAAAAAAATTGATATAAGATTAAAATACAGAGTTAAAACAGTAACATTTAAATTTAAGTTAAAATTAAGTGTTAAAATACTGAGTGAATAAAAACGTCTTCAGCTGGCGACGAAAGCAGTACAGTGTAGGCGCCAGGCGGACCTCTCTGGGGAGCTCGTTCCACAACTGGGGTGCCACAGCGGAGAAAGCCCTCCTCCTAGTAGCCACCTGCCTCACTTCTTTTGGCAGGGGCTCACGGAGAAGGGCCCCTGTAGATGATCTTAAGGTCCAGGTAGGTACATATGGGAGGAGGCGTTCCTTCAGATAACCTGGCCCCAAACCGTTTAGGGCTTTAAATGTCAATACCAGCACTTTGAATTGGGCCCGGACCTGGACTGGCAGCCAATGAAGCTGGAAAAGGACTGGCGTAATGTGATCTCGCCGACCAGTCCCTGTTAGTAACCTTGCTGCCCTATTTTGTACCAGCTGAAGCTTCCGGACCGTTTTCAAAGGCAGCCCCACGTATAACGCATTGCAGTAATCCAAGCAAGAGGTTATCAGAGCATGGATAACTGTAGCTAGGCTATCTCTGTCCAGATAAGGGCGTAGTTGGTATATCAACCTAAGCTGATAAAAGGTGCTCTTTGCCACTGAGTTCACCTGTGCCTCAAGTGACAGTTCTGGATCCAAGAGCACCCCCAAACTACGGACCCGATCCTTTAGGGAGAGTGCAACCCCGTCCAGGACAGGGCAAACATCACCTTGCCGGACAGATGAACCACCCGCTAACAGTACCTCCGTCTTGTCTGGATTGAGTCTCAGTTTGTTAGCCTTCATCCAGTCCATTACCGTGCCCAGGCACTGGTTCAGAACAGTCACTGCCTCACCTGGGTTTGATGAAAAGGAAAGGTAGAGCTGGGTATCATCCGCATATTGATGACACCTCAGTCCACATCTTCGGATAACCTCCCCCAGCGGCTTCATGTATATGTTAAACAGCATAGGGGATAAGATAGAGCCCTGCGGAACCCCATGGCTTAGGAGCCACGGCACAGAGCAATAATCCCCCAGCACTACCTTCTGGAATCGGCCATCCAAGTAGGAGCGGAACCACTGCAACGCAGTACCTCCAACTCCCAGCTCAGACAACCTATACAGAAGGATACCATGGTCGATGGTATCGAAGGCCGCTGAGAGGTCCAGGAGAACCAACAGGGTCGCACTCCCCCTGTCTCTCTCCCGACAGAGGTCATCCCACAGGGCGACCAAGGCAGTTTCCGTTCCAAAACCAGGCCTGAAACCCGATTGAAATGGATCTAGATAATCCGTTTCATTCAAGAGTGCCTGGAGTTGTCCTGCAACCACCCGCTCAAGCACCTTGCCCAGGAAAGGGATATTAGCCACCGGCCTGTAGTTGTTAACATCTTCCGGGTCCAGATTAGGCTTCTTCAGGAGTGGTCTAATTACTGCCTCTTTTAAAGAGGCCGGCACCACTCCCTCTCTCAAGGAGGCATTTACAACCTCCTGGACCCAGCCGGCGATCCCCTCCTTATTTGATGTAATGAGCCACGAGGGGCAAGGGGCAAGCACACAGGTGGTCGACCAGACTTGGCCAAGCACCTTGTCCACATCCTCGGGCCTCAATAACTGAAACTCATCCAATAAAACTGAGCCGGACGGCGCTCTGAACGCCTCTACTAGTGGAGCTGCATTAAGTGTAGTGTCCGATTCATGACGAATCTGAGCGACTTTATCTTCAAAGTGCCGTGCAAACTCGTCACAGCGTGCTACCGAGGGTTCCACCATCTCTCGCCCTGGCCCAGAGTGTAACAGGCCGCGAACCACCCGGAAAAGCTCCGCCGGACGACACTGAGAAGACGCAATGCTGGTGGAAAAGAACTGCCTCTTTGCCACCCTCACCGCCACAGAGAAGGCTCGATAGTGAGCTCTAACCCGTGTTCGATCAGACCCAGCACGAGTCTTCCTCCACCTGCGTTCTAGCCGTCTCCCCTCTTGCTTCATTGCCCTCAGCTCAGGTGTATACCAAGGAGCTGACCGGGCTCTGCTCAGAGGGAGAGGGCGCTTGGGCGCAATCGTGTCAACCGCCCGAGTCATCTCTGTATTCCACAGAGCGACCTGGGCTTCGACAGGAGCACCGGCCATATCAGCAGGAAAATCCCCCAGAGCCCTCTGGAATCCATCAGAGTCCATTAGCCTCCGGGGGCGGACCATTTTAATAGGCCCCCCACCCTTGCAGAGGGGAAAGGCCGCCGAGAGTCTAAACCTCAATAGGAAGTGATCTGACCCTGACAAGGGGGTAGATGTTAGTTTCCCCACTTCCAGATCGCCATCCTCCTGTCCAGTCGAGAAAACCAGATCAAGCGTGTGCCCCTTTGCATGTGTTGGGCCGATGACATGTTGAGACAGCCCCATGGTTGTCATGGCAGCCATGAAGTCCTGAGCCGCTCCGGATACAGCAGCCTCGGCATGGAAGTTGAGATCCCCCAGAACCACCATCCTGGGGGTTCTCAACACCAGGTCCGAGACAACCTCCGTCAGCTCAGGCAGGGAGACTGTGGGGCAGCGGGGTGGACGGTACACCAGCAGAATCCCTAATCTGTCTCGAGTACCCAACACACAGTACAGACACTCAAGATCAGCACTCGACTGAACAGGAAGCCTAGAGAGGGAGATTGTATTTCTATAGACCACGGCAACCCCCCCCCCTCCCCGGCCCTCAAGTCTGTGCTGGTGCTGCACCGAGTACCCAGGAGGGCAGAGCTGGGTGAGAGCAACCCCTCCCAGTTCCCCCACCCAGGTCTCAGTGATGCATACCAGGTCAGTATGCAGACCACAGCAGCCTTCTGATACATTAAAAAGGATTTACATTAAATGTAAATAGGAAAGTAAATGGTTTTATAATTTCCTTCATTAAAGGTATGTCTGCAAAAATGCAAAAGAAGACTCCTAGATTTCCCCTCCACTTGACAGAGCAGAAGCCTGTTTTCACTGAACTATGACATACCAATGATAAAACACATTTTTCTTGGAAACAAGTTCTATTAATTGCACTGCTATTTCTAAATAAAGATTGCTCTCTGGAAGTACTTTTCTTCCACCCTTGACCCTGTTTTTTTTTTTTTTAAATAAAGATGCAGGCTTGGGATCAGGTCAATGAAAACTTGCAAGAAATTGTGTTTAGGGTGTTTGATGGAATGCAAGAAATTAAAGAACCAACTGTTTTAACTGCTTTTAAATTATATATTGTTTTAACTTGGTTCATGGTTTAATTTGTTTTTAACTGTGCATATTTATTGTCTTATACTGTATATTTTTATCTGTACGCTGCCCTGAGATCTTAATGATATAGGCCGGGGTTGTTGTTGTTGTTGTTTAGTCGTTCAGTCGCTTCCGACTCTTTGTGACTTCATGGACCAGCCCACGCCAGAGCTTTCTGTTGGCTGTCGCCACCCCTAGCTCCCCCAAGGTCAAGTCCGTCACCTCCAGAATATCATCTATCCATCTTGCCCTTGGTTGGCCCCTCTTCCTTTTGCCTTCCACTTTCCCTAGCATCAGCCTCTTCTCCAGGGTATCCTGTCTTCTCATTATGTGGCCAAAGTACTTCAGTTTTGCCTTTAATACCATTCCCTCAAGTGAGCAGACTGGCTTTATTTCCTGGAGTATGGACTGGTTTGATCTTCTTGCAGTCCACGGCACTCTCAGAATTTTCCTCCAGCACCACAGTTCAAAAGCTTCTATCTTCTTTCGCTCAGCTTTCCTTATGGTCCAGCTCTCGCAGCCATAGGTTACTACGGGGAATACCATTGCTTTAACTATGCGGACCTTTGTTGTCAGTGTGGTGTCTCTGCTCTTAACTATTTTATCAAGATTTGTCATTGCTCTCCTCCCAAGAAGTAAACGTCTTCTGATTTCCTGGCTGCAGTCAGCGTCTGCAGTAATCTTTGCACCCAGAAATACAAAGTCTGTCACTGCCTCCACGTTTTCTCCCTCTATTTGCCAGTTATCAATCAAGCTGGTTGCCATAATCTTGGTTTTTTTGAGGTTTAACTGCAACCCAGCTTTTGCACTTTCTTCTTTCACCTTCATCATAAGGCTCCTCAGCTCCTCCTCGCTTTCAGCCATCAATGTGCTGTCATCTGCATATCTGAGATTGTTAATGTTTCTTCCTGCGATTTTAACTCCAGCCTTGGATTCGTCAAGCCCAGCATGTCGCATGATGTGTTCTGCATATAAGTTGAATAGGTAAGGTGAGAGTATACAACCCTGCCGTACTCCTTTCCCAATCTTAAACCAGTCCGTTGTTCCGTGGTCTGTTCTTACCGTTGCTACTTGTTCGTTATACAGATTCCTCAGGAGGCAGACAAGATGACTTGGTATCCCCATACCACCAAGAACATGCCACAGTTTGTTATGATCCACACAGTCAAAGGCTTTAGAATAGTCAATAAAACAGAAATAGATGTTTTTCTGGAACTCCCTGGCTTTCTCCATTATCCAGCGGATATTGGTAATTTGGTCTCTAGTTCCTCTGCCTTTTCTAAACCCAGCTTGTACATCTGGCAATTCTCGCTCCATGAATTGCTGGAGTCTACCTTGCAGGATCTTGAGCATTACCTTGCTGGCATGTGAAATAAGTGCCCCTGTCCGATAGTTGGAACATTATTTAGTGTTTCCCTTTTTTGGTATGGGGATATAAGTTGATTTTTTCCAGTCTGATGGCCATTCTTGTGTTTTCCAAATTTGCTGGCATATGGCATGCATCACCTTGACAGCATCATCTTGCAATATTTTAAACAGTTCAACTGGGATACCGTCATCTCCTGCTGCCGGTTATTAGCAATGCTTCTTAAGGCCCATTCAACCTCACTCTTCAGGATGTCTGGCTCTAACTCACTGACCACACCGTCTGAGCTATCCCCAATATTATTATCCTTCCTATACAGATCTTCCGTATATTCTTGCCACCTTTTCTTGATCTCTTCTGTTTCTGTTAGGTCCTTGCCATCTTTGTTTTTGATCATACCCATTTTTGCTTGGAGTTTACCTCCGATGTTTCTAATTTCTGGAAGAAGTCTCTTGTCCTTCCTATTCTATTGTCTTCTTCCACTTCCGCGCATTGCTTGTTTAAAAATAATTCCTTATCTCTTCTGGCTAACCTCTGGAATTTTGCATTTAATTGGGCATATCTCCCCCCATCACTGTTGCCTTTTGCTTTCCTTCTTTCTTGGGCTACTTCCAGTGTCTCAGCAGACAGCCATCTTACCTTCTTGGTTTTCTTTTTCTTTGGGATTTTTTTTGTTGCCACCTCTTGGACAATGTTGCGAACTTCTGTCCATAGTTCTTCCGGGACCCTATCTACTAAATCTAGTCCCTTAAATCTATTCTTCACTTCCACTGCATATTCATTAGGAATATTAGTGAGCTCATATCTAATGGCTCTGTGGGTCTTCCCTATTCTCTTTAGTTTGATTCTAAATTGTGCAATAAGAAGTTCGTGATCTGAACTACAGTCAGCTCCAGGTCTTGTTTTTACCGTCTGTATAGATGTCCGCCACCTTTGGCTGCAAAGGATGTAGTCAATCTGATTTCGGTGTCGGCCATCTGGTGAAGTCCATGTATAAAGCCGTCTTTTAGTTTGTTGGAAGAGAGTGTTTGTTATGCACAGTGAGTTGACCTGGCAAAATTCTATCAGCCTGTGTCCCGCTTCATTTTGTTCTCCTAGACCATGCTTACCTGTAATTCCAGGTGTTATTTAACTACCCACCTTGGCGTTCCAGTCTCCTGTAACGAAAATAACATCTCTTTTTTGTGTATTATCCAGTAGGTGCTGCAGATCCTCATAGAACTGATCTACTTCTACTTCTTCAGCATCTGTGGTTGGAGCATATATTTAATAATAATAATAAATTTATTTCTTACCCGCCTCTCCCTTTGGATCGAGGCGGGGAACAACATTAGAACAGGAATCAATACATCTTAAAAAATCATGATTTAACATTGATCTGGATAGGCCCGTCGGAAAAGGCTAGTCTTTAAAGCTGCCTTAAAATCACACATAGTGTTAATTTTACGAATCTCCTCCGGTAGGCCATTCCACAATCTAGGGGCGACAGAAGAAAAGGTCCTTTGGGAAACTGATGTCAGCCTAGTTTTAGTTGACTGAAGTAAATTCACCCCAGAGGACCTGAGTGTGCGGAGCGGACTATATGGGAGAAGGCGATCCCGCAGGTAACCTGGACCCAAACCATTTAGGGCTTTAAAGGTGATGACCAACACTTTGTACTTTGCCCGGAAACTAATTGGCAGCCAGTGGAGTGATTTTAATGTTGGTGTAATGTGGTCACCCCTAGGTGTACCGGTGACCAACCTGGCTGCCATATTTTGAACTAGTTGAAGTTTCCGAACTAGGTACAATGGTAGCCCTATGTAGAGTGCATTGCAGAAGTCAAGCCTTGAGGTTACCAGCGCGTGCACAACTGTCTTTAGGTCTTCTGACTCGAAGAAGGGGCGCAGCTGGCGTATCAGCCGAAGCTGATAGTAGGCACTCCTGGCCGTCGCATCTATCTGGGCTGTCATTTGGAGTGACGGATCCAGGAGCACCCCCAAATTGTAAACGCAGTCTTTCAGGGGGAGTGTAGCCCCATCCAGAACTGGCTGACACACCTCCAAACCTAGGTCAGAGCCCTTGACAGGAAGCACCTCTGTTTTGACTGGATTCAGCTTCAGTTTGTTTTTCTTTTTTTCTTTTTTTTTAATTAGTTTTCCACATTAATTAGACATACAACATTACAATAAAGAAAACATCAAACAACTACTACATACATGTTGAATAAATGTTGAGTACATATGTATTGAGTAAATATTAACTATAAAATATCATACCATAACATAATCATTCTTAACATAAAAGTGCACCCTCCACCTCGGGATCTATTCCTGATTCCAAAATCTTATCGTTTCTTCTGCTGGCGGTTTCCCACTTCCCTTAGTAAACACAAATATTAGGAACTGTTTCCAGATTCCTTCAAACTCATTTATTTTAGTTATACCTTTTCTCCACTTAATATTACAAGTCAGTTTATCATTAATAGCTATATCCCATACTTCTTTATACCATTCTTCAATAAGGTATTCCCCCTGAATCTTCCAGTTCCTAGCTACCATCAATCGTGCTGCAGTCAGCAAACTCGATATCAGCTCTTTAGTTTCTTTTCCACATTTTATATCTTCAAATAGTGACAGTAATGCAATCTTTGGTGTTTGTTCTATTTTCATTCCCACTATTACTTCAATTTCAAAAAACACCATCTTCCATAATCTTTGTACATATTTGCATTCCCACCACATATGTAAATACGTTCCTTTTTCCCCACAACCTCTCCAACAATTTGCTGACTGCTGATTATTTATCTTATTCAATCTAATCGGGGTTAGGTACCACCTCCACAAAATTTTGAAATAATTCTCTTTTATTCTCACTGACATACTTCTCAACACTCTTTGTTTCCATAGTCCCTCCCAGCTCTGTCGCCCTATTTGTACCTTCAAATCTGTCTCCCATACCATTTTCCCTGAACTATCCCCTGACTCCTTTTCTAACAATATTTTATATATTTCGCTCATTAACCCTTTTAAAACTATACTTCCTCCTTTACCTTTTTCCTTATTTACTATTAACTCTTCAAACTTCGTCATTTCTCTACAAACTCTATTATCTTTAATCCACTTTTTATTCCATTGTTCTAATTGCCCATACTCTAACCAAGATAATTTTTTCTCCTTTAACAAATCTTCCATATCTTCTCTTGTATTTATATCTCTTAACCAATCCTTTAATTTCAATTTGTTTTTCTCTTTTAATATTTTACTTAATCTACCTTTCAGTTCCTCTGGGAAATTCTTTAACATTATTACCGGTGATAAGGGAGAGTTGCTCGGAAGCAGCTTCCCTTTAAATTTACTCCAAATTTCCCATTGAGACCTCAGGAGTGGATTATCTATACTTTCAACCCATTTTCTCCCTCCTTCTTTGAAAAAGACATTTTCCAAGCTCATCTCCACATTACTTGTAGTTTTATCCTCCATCCAATATAGATCTCCTACTCCTATAATTGCTTCTACAATATGTCTTAATCTATTTGCTACATAGTATAATTTTATATTTGGGAGACCCAATCCTCCCTTTTTTGGCTTAAATACCATTTATTCTTATTTACCCTCGCTTTCTTTCCTCCGTTACAATATTTATTAATAATATTTTGCCAACTTTTTATCTCAATTTCTGAAATTTTTATTGGTAACATCCTAAACACAAAATTAATTTTAGCTAAAATCTTCATTTTTATTAGTGCTATTCTTCCAAACCAAGATAGATTTAATCTTTTATATTTTTCCAATTTTTCTATTACCTCTTTCTTTAATCTCGTTAAATTCTCCTTTTCTAAATTATCTAGGTTTTTTGTAATTTTAATTCCCAAATATTTAATCTCCTCCTTAACTCTCATTTCTATTCCCTTATGTTCCCATTCCTTTTCTTCCTTCTTAGTATAATTAAACAAAATTATCTCTGAGTTGGACCAATTTATTCTTAACCCTGTAGCTTCTTCAAATTCTCTCAATTGAGATTTAATTCTATCTATTTTTCTTATTGGGTTCTTAATAGTCAGTAAGGTATCATCTGCAAACATATTCAATTTTATTTCCCTTACCTCTCCAATTCCTTCTATCCCTCTGTCATCCCTTAATGCATTCGCCAATACTTCCATAACCATTACAAACAGGACCGGCGAGAGCGGACATCCTTGTCTTGTACCTCTGGCTAGTCGTATCTTTTCAGTGAGTCCATCGTTTACCACCACTACAGCTGTATTTTGGGAATATAACTGTTCTATTATAGTTTTAAATTTGTTTCCAAATCCCATTTTATCTAAAATAATCTTTAATGCCTGCCAGCTCACACAATCAAAAGCCTTAAAAATATCCAATGCCAAAATTCCTGCCTTAATATTTTATTTCTTTATTGCATGTATTGCGTTTAAAACTCTTCCCACTAAACTATGCATCTGCCTTCCTGCCACAAATCCACATTGATCTTCTCCTATATATTCTGCTATAAATTTATTTAGCCGTTTAGCTAAAATAGATGAAAATTTTTTAGCATCCTGATTTATTAATGAGATAGGTCTATATGAATCGGGAATAGTCAAATCTTTATCTGGTTTTGGAATTAATATTATCAATGAATGTTCCCATGATTCTGGTATCTTCTCTCCTAATAATATAGCGTTATAAAGTTTCACTAATTTCGGAACTAAAAACTCTTTAAAAACTTTATAATATTCTGATCCTAAACCATCTGCTCCCGGTGATTTACCCACTTTCAAATTATCAATTACATCTTCAACTTCTCTTTGAGTTATTACCTTCTCCATTTGCTCTTTATGTACTGTTTTTATTCCCTTCTTTATATACCTTCCAATATATTCCTCCAACTTCTCTTTCTGAATTTCTTTACCCTTATATAATTCCTGATAAAATTTCTGAATTTTTTTTATTTTGTCCCTCATTGTATAACAATAATTCCATTGATTATCCTTCAATGCTTCTATCCCATTTCTCCCTTTTTCCTTTTGTGTGAGCCTGGCAAGCAATCTGGAATTCCTATTGCTATTTTCAAAATACTCCCTTTTCATATATATTAAAATTTTTTGGACCTCCTCTAAATTTAAATTTTCTAATTGTTTCTTCTTAGCTTGTATTTCTACTAATTTATATTTATTTTTACCCTGCCAATATTCTTCCTCCAAACTTCTAATTTCTGTCTCTAGCTTCTCCTGCTCTGCATATTGTTGTCTTTTTAAACTGCACATTTCTCTAATACAAATTCCTCTTACTACAGCCTTCATGGTGTCCCAAACGACTGACCCAACTGTTCCTCCCTTTTCATTAATTTCCCATGACTCTGACAATTCCGTCTGAATTTTTTCTACCACTTTATTATATTTCAATATTTTTGTATTCAATTTCCATCTATACACCTCCTTGTAATTCTTCTTAATTGCAAATTCTAGACTTAGCAATGTGTGATCAGTTACCTTTATTACCCCCATTTCCATTTTACAAATCTTAGTTGCAAAATCTTTTGAGACAAATATATGATCTATCCTGGAGTATGTATGATGAACTGGGGAGTAATAAGAAAACCCAGGCTTAACCCCAATAAGTAAATGCCAAGAATCCACATAATCATTTTCTTTTACTAACTTATTCAATATAGTGATATTATTCCTCTTTTCAACATTAGTGGGGTTCGACCTGTCCCATCTGTTATCCATCACCATATTAAAATCCCCAGCTAAGATAACATACCCCTCCTTAAATTCTTCGATTTCTTTAAATAATTTTGTAAAAAACTCTCTATGTCTCTCATTTGGGGCATAAACATTAATTAATGTATATACCTTTCCTTCAATTTTATCATATCTACCACTATCATCCTTTTTTATGGTCCCCAATGACTTTTCATAATAAACTAGCCACTTTAATTTTATCATATTTACATTATCGAAGCCCTGATGTGTTTCTTGCATCATTATTATGTCAGATCCTTCCTTATTAAACATTTGTTCTATTCTCCTCCTTTTCACGACTGCCCCCAAACCTTTAACATTGAGTGTTGATACTTTTATTCTTTTATCCATATTCACCCTTTTGGATTCTCTTTCGATCCCTTGTGCTCTGAAACTCAAATTCACATACATAAAAACACAAACACCATAATATAACCCTCAAATCCCTTACTCTAACCCCTACCATCCCCCCTCCCTTCTCCCCACCTCTTCCCCCCCCAAATCCCCATAAGTCTAATACTCCAGCCATCTACTCTAGGGGGAGGGGGGGAGGCAGTGCTGCGCCTGGCCGGCAAGGTTTCTGTGCTTAATATTTCTATCTACAATTATCTCATAATTCAGTTAACATTTCTATTACACCCCAGATGTCCCAGCCTCATTTCCCCCCCCCACCTGTTCCAATCACACTTGCATCCTCATACAGACCCAAACTCTTCAACAACTTACCCTGATCCAGAGAGGTTACTTTGTGCTCCCCCCATCCATATGTAAATCTTAAAAAGACAGGATAACCCCACGAATATGTAATTTTTTTTCTTCACTAATATTTCAGTTATTGGCTTGACGCTGCGCCTCCAATTCAATGTGTGTTGACAAAGATCATTATATATTTGCACTGATTTGCCTTTATACTGTAGCTGGGCCATAGATCTCAGTTTCTTCATGATTTGCTCTTTTTTATAATAATTACCAAATTTCACCAAAATATCTCTAGTAGCCCCTTTGTAATTTTGCCCCCCCACTCTATGAACTCGATCAATTTCACTTTCTTCCATTTGCAAATCAGGCATCAACTCTTTAAACCAATTCAGAATGATTTCTCTCAAATTTTCTCCTTGCGTTTGAATTAAATGTTTTATTCGAACCGTTGAACGGCGATTTTGATCTTCTGCCGCTATCAGCCTTAATTCGTGGTCTTGGAACCGCACATTAGTCGAATTTTCAAAAGCCTCTTGTTTCTTCTGGATCAGGTCTGCTCCCGCCTCCAAATCCTTTATAGCTTTATCGTGCTGCGAAATTTTATCAGCTAACACACGCATCTGTTGTTTAAAGCTTTCCGTTTGCTGATCCATTTTTTAAAAAATGATTGTGTTGTTTTCTGCAATAACAGCTTTGATTTCAGCTAAAGTGGCTGGCTGACTGCCAGCTGCTTTTCCACCTTCGGCCATGTTTTCTTCTATAGCTGGGTCTGTGCTTTCCTGTTCTTCTTCTGAGACTGATTCTTCCAGATGGGGGAGATTATGATTACTGGGTCGTTTTTTTTTTGACCACTTAACTTTTGCTATTTCTTTTTTAATCCTTCTTTTGATATCAGACATGGGGCATAAATCTCCCCTTCTTAGCAGTCTATTTTTATCTCTCTGTGCTCCAATACTTAATCACTCTTTCTTCTTTGGGGGGGGGGATTCCTCCACACATCAAATCAGCATTCACTGGGGGAGACCGAAACAAACATAAACAAAGTCCCGAATCAGCAGACATCCGTCTCCCCTCCAAACGCTGCTGAAGCACCTCCCCCCTGATTCAATTAGCACACCGTCCTTCAGTCAAACTGTTTCTGTATTACTTTCACTCTAAATAGCCAGTGTTTCACAGCTCTTCGCTTTCCAGTAAAAAGTGAGATTCGCCATAAATCAAGTCCACGTCTCTAACAAAAACAGATCATTAACTGCCGTGAGGCAGCTAGTTTCGTTTTCCACAGAGACGAGATAGCTGAGCATAAACAGAGACGTTCCTCCAGTCACTTTAAAAATCTCACTTTAGACGTCCTTTAAACTTTACACCATATCAGCAACTTCAACACTTAATATTCATAGTCCTTTTCCATCATGTTGCTTTGAGATTTATGCCCTTTTAAAAAGAGATAATTGATTTTCCCGGCAAAGCCGGTTAGAGAATTAAAAAAACTTTACCAGCACCATGGCCGTCAAGCTCCGCCCCCCGCTTCAGTTTGTTTTTCCTCATCCAGCCCATTACTGCCTCCAAGCATTCATTCAGAGTGCTTGGAGGCAGTAATATCCTTAGCTGATGCTGTTATTGAAGGCATAGAGAAATATATTTGGGTGTCATCAGCATACTGATAGCACCCCGCCCCATGCCTCCGGTTGATCTCTCCCAGCGGTTTCATGTAGATATTAAACAGCATTGGGGATAGGATGGCACCTTGTGGTACGCCATACAACAGCTCCTTTTTTGAGGAGCAACTATCCCCAAGCATCACCATCTGGAATCTACCTGAGAGGTAGGACCGGAACCACTGGAGCACAGTGCCCCGGATTCCCAAACCTCTCAGGCGTTCCAGAAGGATACCATGGTCGATGGTATCGAAAGCCGCTGAAAGGTCCAAAAGTACCAGCAGGGACACGCTCCCCCTGTCAATGCTCATGCGGAGATCGTCCACTAAGGCGACCATAGCTGTCTCAACTCCGTATCCTGCCCTAAAGCCAGTTTGAAATGGGTCTAGAAAATCTGTATCATCCAAGACTGCTTGGAGTTGGAAGGCAACTGCCCTCTCAATCACCTTGCCCAAAAATGGAAGATTTGATACTGGTCTATAATTATTAAGGTCCAGGGGATCCAGGGAGGGCTTTTTGAGAAGCGGCTGTACCACTGCTTCTTTTAAACATGGTGGAAAACTCCCCTCCCTGAGAGATGCATTAACAATATGTTGTAGTTGTAGTCTAACTGCATCTCCTCCCTGGGCGACCAGCCAAGAAGGACAGGGATCGAGAGGACAAGTTGTCTTCCTTACTTGTCCAAGCAGCTTGTCCACATCATCAGTACTCACCCACTGAAACTGATCCAGTGTAATCCTACTCACGGAGTTGCTGGACACTTCAGCTTCAGCTTCTGTTATAACGACGGCATCTAAATTGGCTCTTATCCGAGAGATTTTATCTGTGAAATGATCATTAAATGCATCACAGCGAACTACCGAAGGCTCTAAAACTGGGTTCAGGGGAGTAGGTGCCTGAGTTAGACCCCTCACCACTCTAAACAGTTCTGCTGGACGTGAATTCGCAGATGCAATGCGGTCAGAGAAGAAAGCTTTCTTCGCTGCACGTATTGCCACCCCATAGGAACGAAGATGTTCTCTATGACGTGCCTTGTCGGATATGAGACGAGTTTTCCTCCATCGGTGCTCCAGTCGTCGACCTTCCCGCTTCAACTTCCTGAGATCTTCTGTGTACCAAGGTGTCTGATTGGAAGCAGGTCGGAGAGGACGTTTGGGGGCAATCGTGTCGATAGCCCTAGTTAGGTCTTGATTCCATCTATTGACCAGGGCTTCAACAGGATCATCGACAATACCAGCCATAGCACCCTCTAAGGCTTTCTGGAATCCAAGAGGATCCATCAGCCTTCGAGGGCGGACCATCTTAATAGGTCCACCATCCTTGCAGGGGCGGATGGTAGCCACGATATTAACCCTGACCAGAAAATGGTCTGTCCATGACAACGCAGAGGTATTTATCACCTCCGCCCACAGATCTGTCTGTTCGGAACTGAAAACAGCATCGAGGGTGCGACCTGCTGAATGTGTGGGTCCAGAGACCAATTGGGATAGGCCCATGTTTGTCATGGATGCCATGAACTCCCGAGCTGCACCTGACAAACCACTCCCGAAAGGGATGTTGAAGTCGCCCAGGACCAAAAGCCTGGGCGACTCCAACTCCGACACCAGTTCTGTGAGCTCAGCCAGGGAGTCTGATAGGCAGCGGGCTGGCCGGTACACTAACAGAATCCCCAGTCTATCTCTGGTCTTTAGACTCAGGTACACACACTCGATGTGATTCAATTCCCGGACAGGAAGTCTGGTCAGGTTGAGATTATCCTTATAGACCATAGCTACTCCGCCCCCTCCCCCGTCCACTTTTCCTCACCTGCTCGATAACACAGTACCCAGCTGGGAGGGCCTGGGCCCATGTTGGGCCACTGTCATCTCCCAGCCAGGTCTCTGTGAAACATGCCAGGTCGGCCTCCTCATCTGTGAGGAGATCATAAATTATATTTGTTTTGTTTTTAACCAACCTGGCATTGCAAAGGAGCAAGGAGAGGGTCCGTGGTTGGCTTGGTTCGTTCTCCAAGTTCCCCAGGGTGGCAGGGCGACCGGAAGGAAAGATGGGTGTTAAATATCTATCTCTCCTTCCCCTGTAATGGCGCTTCGCCCTGCCATCACCATATCTCCCTCTGCCCTGCACAACTTGAATTGTCGCCTCCTTTCCATTACACATTATACATCTACAATAACTTCACAATAGCAAATTAACAACAATACACAATTAACAGGGGAAATTAACAGTTAATTAGCTCAATTTGAGGGGGAATTGAATGGCTGCTGCCAGATGACAGTTGCTGGAAGGGAGCAGGAGGGATGGCTGATCAGGTGTCTCCTCAGCAGAGCTCCTCTTCTCTGTCTCCTGCAGCCTGGTGGAATGGCTGCTGACAGGTGACTGTTGCTGGAAGGGAGCAGGAGGGATGGCTGATCAGGTGTCTCCTTAGCAGAGCTCCCCTTCTCTGTCTCCTGCAGCCTGGTGGAATGGCTGCTGCCAGGTGACCGTTGCTGGAAGGGAGCAGGAGGGATGGCTGATCAGGTGTCTCCTCAGCAGAGCTCCCCTTCTCTGTCTCCTGCAGCCTGGTGGAATGGCTGCTGCCAGGTGACCGTTGCTGGAAGGGAGCAGGAGGGATGGCTGATCAGGTGTCTCCTCAGCAGAGCTCCCCTTCTCTGTCTCCTGCAGCCTGGTGGAATGGCTGCTGCCAGGTGACCGTTGCTGGAAGGGAGCAGGAGGGATGGCTGATCAGGTGTCTCCTTAGCAGAGCTCCCCTTCTCTGTCTCCTGCAGCCTGGTGGAATGGCTGCTGACAGGTGACCGTTGCTGGAAGGGAGCAGGAGGGATGGCTGATCAGGTGTCTCCTTAGCAGAGCTCCCCTTCTCTGTCTCCTGCAGCCTGGTGGAATGGCTGCTGCCAGGTGACCGTTGCTGGAAGGGAGCAGGAGGGATGGCTGATCAGGTGTCTCCTCAGCAGAGCTCCCCTTCTCTGTCTCCTGCAGCCTGGTGGAATGGCTGCTGCCAGGTGACCGTTGCTGGAAGGGAGCAGGAGGGATGGCTGATCAGGTGTCTCCTCAGCAGAGCTCCCCTTCTCTGTCTCCTGCAGCCTGGTGGAATGGCTGCTGCCAGAATCACTGTGATGTTAAATGGCTTACCCTGAATTCGAATTGAGATCATTCTATCATTTTTTGGATTGTATCCAAGCACTGCTTTAACCACTTTATTATTAATTATGAAGGCTACTCCATTTCTTCTGTGATCGTCTTGTCCACAGTAGTAGATCTGGTGGTGATCTGATGTGAAGTGGCCCATTCCAGTCCATTTCAGTTCACTGACACCCAATATATCTATATTTAATCTTGACATCTCACCAATAACCACATCCAATTTGCCCTGGCTCATAGATCTTACATTCCAGGTTCCTATGGTGTGTTGATCTTTAGAACATCGGATTCGTCGTTCACCACCAGCACTGTCGGCCGCTAGCTGTCCTTTCGGCTTTGAGCTAGCTGCGTCATCACATCTGGGGCTAGTTGAGCTTATCCTCTGTTCCTCCCCAGTAGCATTTTGACCATCTTCTGACCTGGGGGTCCCATCTTCCGATGGTATACCGACATATCTTTGGTTGTACTGATCCATTTAGTTTTCACAGCAAGAATACTGGGGTGGGTTGCCATTACCTTCCCCAGGGATCGTATTTAGTCTGACCTCTCTACCATGACCTTCCCATCTTGGGTGTCCCTTCATGGTTTAGCTCATGGCATCCTAGAGGTGCTCAAGCTCCAGCACCACGACAAGGTAACGATCTCCTTTGCTGGAGTAGGGCGGGATACGGGTGCCTCCAATAATATTTACTTTTCCTAAGGAAGAAGAGAAAACCAGCAATCACTGTTATGATTAAAGGTGATTATGTAATCCTGTTATCCAAGAAACTATTGTGAGCAGTTTATTTAAAACATTTTTAGGGCGGGATACAAATGTTTTAAATAAATTAACTGCTCACAATAGTTTCTTGGATAACAGGATTACATAATCACCTTTAACCATAACAGTGATTGCTGGTTTTTTCTTCTTCCTTAGGAAAAGTAAATATTATTGGAAGCACCCTTTTATGGATTAGTCATATTGGAGGCCCCGCATTATACGTGGGGCTGCCTTTGAAAACGGTCCAGAAACTTCAACTGGTACAAAACAGGGCAGCATGGTTACTAACAGGGACTGGCTGACGAGACCACATCACGCCAGTCCAGGTCCGATTCAAAGTGCTGGTATTAACATTTAAAGCCCTAAACAGCTTGGGCGCTTCCTCCCATATGTACCTGCCCGGACCCTAAGGTCATCCTCAGGGGTCCTTCTCTGCGAGCCCCTGCCAAAGGAAGTGAGACAGGTGGCTACCAGGAGGAGGGCCTTCTCTGCTGTGGCACCCCAGCTGTGGAATGAGCTCCCTAAGGAGGTTCTCTTGGCACCTACATTATATGCTTTTAGATGCCAGGTGAAGACCTTTTTATTCTCCCAGCATTTTAACAGTCTATAAATAAATTTTAACTTGGTGTTTTAAAGTTGTAATTTTGCATTGCTGCTGTTTTTATCTGGTTGAGCTTTTATATTGTGTTTTATAGTATGGTTTTATACTGTTGTTTTATACTTTGAATGTTTTTAATTTTTGTGAACCGCCCAGAGAGCTCTGGCTATTGGGCGGTATAGAAATGTAATAAATAAATAAATAAATAAAACTCTATATACAATTTAAATTTATTAGGAGTCCGAGTAGGTACATTTTTACCGACTTGGACTCCAGTGACCCAAGAATTGCTTCCGACTCCGACTCCACAGCCCTGATAAGAACTGTTGCCATCAACAGTTAAGCACCTGGATGAGCAAGCGGACAGGTCACTTTGCACCGTCTTCCACACTGAACAATATATTAATTATATATTGATATAAGTTGATCGTCCATAAGAATGGACAACAAGAATGATTTGTTGTCAACAAGAATGATTCTGGTTTCATTTGTAGATTTGTCTTTAATATTCTTTGCATTAACAAATGGATCTGGGTCCAGAAAGATTTTGCTTTTTTTTACAGGACTACCACATATGGTAGAAGGTTCCTTCTTGTTCTTCACATTTCCAACAGTCTCCCTAGGCACCCCTACACATTTTAGCTAACAAGGTTTTGTGAATCTGTCCAAACAGCTGCATATATCATTAACTCATTAAGTGGCCAAAGCCTGTAGAATGTGTATTAATTGGCCTAAACTTTAGTGGGTTATGAATTGGGAATGTGATCCTGCACATCAGTCCAAAACTTCTCTCCTTCCTGGTAAAAGTTAATATAGCTCCCAAATAACCTTTTCCTCACCTGCCAGGAAGACCCATCTTAACTGTATTCAGACTCAGTCCAACTGATAGGTGTGTCTCACTCAGATAAGACTTGAAGCATATCTAGATTGTGACATCAACCATGACATCAGAATGCCATATTTGCATTCATCCTAGGATATTGCTATGCCAACAGCAGTGAGCAATAAACCTCTGCAACTAGGTAACCATCAAGTGTGATGTTTATTTTCAAACTCTTAACCTATGCCAGAGGAAGAATTTAGTGTCTGTATGTATTCATGCTCAAGGGTTAGTCTAGTTTACAAAGAGGCTCAAACAGTGTGATAGCACGGTTACTAACAGGGACTGGCCGATGAGACCACATCACGCCAGTCCTTTTCCAGCTTCATTGGCTGCCAGTCCAGGTCCGGCCCCGATTCAAAGTGCTGGTATTAACATTTAAAGCCCTAAATGGCTTGGGGCCAGGCTATCTGAAGGAACGCCTCCCGTATATACCTGCCCAGACCCTAAGGTCATCTTCAGGGGTCTTTCTCTGCAAGCCCCTGCCAAAGGAAGTGAGGTAGGTGGCTACTAGGAGGAGGGCCTTCTCTGCTGTGGCAACCCGGCTATGGAATGAGCTCCCTAAGGAGGTTCTCTTGGCACCTACATTATATGCTTTTAGACGCCAGGTGAAGACCTTTTTATTCTCCCAGCATTTTAACAGTCTATAAATAAATTTTAACTCGGTGTTTTAAATTTGTAATTTTGCATTGCTGCTGTTTTTATCTGATTGAGCTTTTATATTGTGTTTTATATTATGGTTTCATACTGTTGTTTTATACTTTGAATGTTTTTAATTTTTGTGAACCGCCCAGAGAGCTCCGGCTATTGGGCGGTATAGAAATGTAATAAATAAAATTCATAATAAATAAATAAATAAATAAATGATAATATGTATGAAATGGGGAGGGGGAGATTTAACCCCTCTAATCCTGGAGCGCCATGGCCCCAATCCAAATTGGGGTCATGCACACTTACACTGAAATAAATAAGTTTGGCCCTTACTCCTATATAAACACATGCAGCCTCAGTTGAGAACATGCTGAGAGGAAGGATTATACCTTCTGGCCCCCCACCCAGGGGTGGTTAAAAAAGGGGAAAAAAGCTTCCAGTGAAAACTTTTCTTTCTTTAATCTCTGGCGGGTGTGTGCATTCTGGATGGAAATGGGGGAGAGAAGTGAAAACCGCCCCTCCTAGTTCACTATGATCCCAACCTAAATCAGGCCTTACGCCCATGGATGTAAATAAAACCACTCCCCTACGTGAGCCAGATGAACTGATGCTTCTCTCTTCCCCACCCTGAAGATAAAAAGGAGAATTTCAACCATGAGGGAATATAATACTGAATCCTGAGTAACAACCTGTTCTCTATATGCTAAAGCATCAAACATCCTTCTCTATCAACAAAACATGTGCCTAGAGAATAAGTGGCACAACTTGTCTTTCCAGTTCGGTGACATTTGCGCCCAGCTCTGCTGTGGCATTCATTTTGCACTGCTCACATGGATCTCCTTACAAAAATATCACTCAAACTGCATCATGCAACAATGACAGTTGTTGATGCTCCTCCTTATGCCGTGGCCGTTGCATAAGGTTGGGTGGGCACCAAGCTGCCTACGGCTTCCCACCGCCCCCAGTCACCCCAGAGCCAGCAACAGAGCTGTCCAACGTGTCACAGCAGCGCAGCGCACTGACTGCCCCTTTCGTTCCCTCCAAGATTCTTGTCGCATCTGCACATGCTCAGAATGTTCCCCCAACAAATACTCTGTGTGTGTGTGTGTTGCGTGGTGGTTGTTTTTAACAGTGAGCGCACAGAAGGAGGAGGGGGGGAGGCGATGGCTTTCGGCCAAAGACAACCTGTTGATTGCTCCTTCAAAAGCTGGCATTGCTCCAGAGCGCGCTTCCTTGCTGTTGAGCAAGGGAATAAACATCCCTTTCTCTCACCCTTTTCTTATTAGACAGGGCACCAGGTGATCAGTGTGGCTATTAAAAACAACAACACGTGACTGACACAGAGAAAGAACAGAGTCCTTACTACTGAGGCTATAATATGAGGGGATGCACAGTCACGTGCATTTAAATGGGGTTGGTATTTATGAAATGAAAATATTAAAGAATTAACCCTGTACTAGTTGTATGGCAATCCTATTCATATTTGCTTTAAGCTCCATCAAACTCAGTGGCTCTTACTTTAGAGTAAGGATGAATAGGTTCAAGCTGTAATTAATTGACCAACAGACAGTTATAACTTTCAGCCCTACAATACTACTGAAAAGCCACGTCCTTCCTTTCATTCATTATTTTTTTAATGGCAACTTTTACTGCAGCGGAAGAAGAGCCTTCAGTATTGATCTCTGATCTGGCTGCGCATATGTTACTTTCTACATGGACCGTGCGAGTCATCAGACGAATGTTTTATTGCACACTCGTTACTGGGCAGTCATGATTTTCTCAGGTCCTGTTCATGTCGTCGTCTGCCTTCTGCCCACGACAAAAAAAGCCCTCGGTAAATCCAAATTATTTTTGAGATAGAACTTGCCGCTCTCTCCTGCTGTGTGCAGGAGAAGCAGCGCAATCAAAGCGGCCCACTGAATGGGCTACGTGCGTATTATTTTAGGGTGACCCTATGAAAAGGAGGACAGGGCTCCTGTATCTTTAACAGTTGCATAGAAAAGAGAATTTCAGCAAGTGTCATTTGTATATATGGAGAAGGAAAAGGAAAGGAACCTCTCGTGCAAGCACTGAATCATTACTGACTCTTGGAGGGACGCCAGCTTTCGCTGACGTTTTCTTGGCAGGCCTTATAGCGGGGTGGTTTGCCGTTGCCTTCCCCAGCCCTTATTCTCTTTCCCCCAGCTAGCTGAGTACTCATTTTACCGACCTCAAGAGGATGGAAGGCTGAGTCGACCCGAGCCAGCTGCCTGAAACCAGCTTCCGCTAGGATCGAACTCAGGCCGTGGGGAGAGTTTCGGCTGCAGAAACTGCTGCTTTACCGCTCTGCGCCACACTTTTCATCACAACAGTTAAAGTGCAGGAGCTATACCAGAGTGACCAGATTTAAAAGAGGGCAGGGCACCTGCAGCTTTAACTGTTGTGATGAAGAGGGAATTTCACCAGGTTCCCCATATATACAAATGACACCTGCTGAAATTCTCTTTTCAATACAAGGAAAGGAACCTACAGGAGGAACCATACAGGAGCCCTGCATGGGGGAAGAAGTTAGGAAGGTAAGGAAACTGGATCCCCCCCCCATTTGATGATGCTCCACATGTATTTTTTTAAAAAATCTGAAAAGCACCACTTATGCCGCCTGATTGGTTAAAGACTGAACAACTCTTGTTATCTTGGGAGTCTGTATACTGCTGTGTGCTGAGAAACATTAGCCTTTTGTTTCAGTGCTCACCTTGTATACCCTGAGAAAATTTTAATCCTCCATAGGTTTCTGGGAACACAGAAACCATGAGTATTTGGCACGACTCCCCAAAATATAATCTACTGATGCAACACTTTCATCAGTTAGAATTCTCTTTTGTAAATGATTTCACAATGGGAGTTTTTGTAGATACTGTATCACATGGTGAATTATCTAAGCTCCTGATGCTGCCAATATTGGCACAGATTTACAAGAAGTCCCATTGACTTCTCTGTTTGAATGGATCTATTGAGTACATCTGAAATGCAACTGAAGTACATAAAATGTGCAAAATCCCATTGGTTTCAACTGCATTTACATCCAAGTCATACTAAAATCCTATGCATGCTTACCTTTGAGTAAACTCCATTGAACAGAGACAGGCTTACTAAAAAGAGGTTTACTCAAACATAACCATGCATGGAATTTTAGTATGACTTGGATGTAAATGCAGTTGAAAGCAATGGGATGTACTCTTGAGGAAGGCAACCAGCAGATCTCTATTTTTATAAACTTGGAGATGCACAGCTTCACATAATCAAAGGAGAGGAAAAGCGATCCTTCGCACTTGTGAACTTCCAGGAAAAGCATTTAAGGGAGGGATTTAAAAAATCCTTTAAAAATCAAGGGATGGACCAATCTCATTCAAACTTGGCATGCTAAAAGCTCTACTCAAGAGCTTTCACTGTGCCAGTTTTGACCTCTATCTTTAAAATTTACACAGATGTAAGCATTTTTGTTAATTTCATTTTAAACATCCTTAAAATAAAGGGTTGAACCCATCTGATTCAAACTTGGGGTTGCTAAAGCCCTCCTTAAGAGCTATCATTGTTCCAATTTTGATCCCTTTATCTTTAAAACTTATGCAGGTGTAAGCATTTTGGTTACCTTGGAGCAAAAGAGGGGACCTGACCACCTTTACAAAAAGAAATTACTTAAAATGATTGTTCATCTGCCCACCATTTGAAAGGAGCAAAACAAACCTTTCCCAAGGGGTGGGGAGAGAGATTTCACCAGCATGGCAGCACTGCAGGTGAAAAGATACATGAGCTGAAAGCAACAACACAGAGACATGGAAGTGCCCAGTGCTCCATTCTCTAAGGAAACGGAGGGGGAAACCTGGATGAAAACTGGATTTAAAAAGTGGGTGTGATGGAGCCCTACCACTACATTGAATTAAAAACAACAACACTATTCCCACCACCACCCCGTACAGATCCTGTATCATATGCTGGTGGGTTTCAACAAAATGTATTCCTAGGAACTCTGGGATTCCTTCAAAGTTTATCAGGGTTCCTGAGTGAGAACGATACATGCAGAACTATCTTCCTGAACAAACAACTTGTTCACCTTGCACAGTTGCAATCAAAGGTTACTGAGTACATTTAGGGGGCATTCTCAGCTTGCACGGGGCAGCAGCAAAGTCTGGCATGTCAGGCCTGAGAGTGCACCTTAGGACGTCCCACAGAATCCTTTCTCGTGCCCACAAACACTCATTTGACAAATATGCTGGGATTGCCACATCCATTTAGCAAACATGCAAGCAAATGAATATGGAAAGGATGGGAACTTCGTAATAAACTTTCATATGCCTTTATTACTTTTTAAATATAATATAAACATGGAAAGTGACATTAAGTTCTGCCTGTTTTGCTTAAGATGCCTGCACCTGTGGTTTTCTATACATGTGAAGCCCCATCCTCCTTGAAATAAATGGTGATTAAAATCTTGCTGGACACTGAAGGTGGTAACAATTATCACCTAGCAATGATCATCCCCTTTGGGGGCAAGGTACTTGAGAAGGTGGAAGCAGTTCAAGTCCAGGTGATCTTGGATGAAATGGAATATCTGGATCCATTTCAATCTGACTTTAGGCTGGGGTTTTGGCATTGAAACAGCCTTGGTCATCCAGCTGAATGGATTGATAGATCCATTTCCCTCTACCAAGGGAAAGATAGTGGGAGTACAACCCTGTGGTTCTTCTGGATCTCTTCGCAGCCTTTAATACCATTATCCATGGGATCTTAGTGGACAAGCTCTGTGGGTTTGGGTTAGGAGATATGGTGATACAATGATTAGACTCATACCTGCAGGATCAATTCCAGAAAGTAGTGGGAGATTTTTGTTCCACCCCATGCCCTATGTCCGGGCTAAGTAGGTGCAGGATCTTTTAAAAACACTCCATTAGAGTTAAGGAATTCCATTTAATCACCCTTATCTGAGAGCATGCGCTCCAGACTTGCAGCTATGAGCCAGAATTCTTTGATTAGAGGCAGTTCAGCAGAACACTCAAAAAGGAAAAAGGCTCCAGAATATTAACAATAAGGTTTTCAAGGTCAGGTCAGTGTTTAAGAATTGTACAATATGTGTTATGCATATAGTTTACTATACTATTGCCAGCCCAGGACATTTAAAACTGTAAAACTTTAAACCTGTAAAAAGTTTTGAAATTCAAAGGTTTTACAACACAGGCTTTGCAAGAATTTTAGTGTGATAATAACTGTGCTTCATGTTTAATGCTCCAGTAAAAACTATTTGCTGCATTTTGTGAGAATGTTTTAAAAATGTTTTAATTTTTTTTAAAAAAAAGTCTTATAAAACTATGACTCAAATTACATGATTGATATATGTATACCCTCAAAATTTGATTGTTTAGGCAATAAACTGCTATTGTAATGTTAAGAATACCATAGGTGTTGTATCCCATGTAAGTTTGGTTTTGTAAATAAGTTTTAGCACTGTGTTAATCTGATTGATTGTAGCTCCTGAAGAAGGATTATTTTTAATCTGAAACATCAAGCATTCTGGACACACACAAGAATTATTAAAGATTTTAATCACTTTTATCGGCACCAGAGCTAGTCTCTCAATCCACGCTGATACAATGATTAGACTCATACCGGCAGGATCAGTTCCAGAAAGTAGTGGGAGATTTTTGTTCCGCCCTATGCCTCTGCCAAGCCTATTCAAGTGAGTCAATAAAGTTGTGGCCAATTTATTATCCAGCTATGCCTGTGTGTCTAATTTGTTCTTGCCCTTTGTCAACTGGACTCAATAAGCGCTGCTCTCACAAACCTATATTTGCTTTAAGTGTGTACTCAGTTCTGGAATAAGCCTTTTGCAGTTAGCTGAGCCAACCCCAAACTGTGGCTCTAATCTGTTCCCACTTGCTAATTGTGTTGCAGAATTCATAATAGTTGCACATGAATTTATAATTGTCACTTTCGAAAGTTGGGCAACTTTCCAAAGGTCAACATTCAAAAGTGACAGTGATAATTAATGTGTGTGTATTTTTTTACCAGCAATATGCCCGTGATTATGTTTGGTGGTCTGTGTGAAGAAAAGGGGGGCTTATATATTGCAGCTAAGTGTTGGGTTGGAGAGTGATACATACCTAAAGTACATAGAATCATAGAATAGCAGAGTTGGAAGGGGCCTACAAGGCCATCGAGTCCAGCCCCCTGCTCAATGCAGGAATCCACCCTAAAGCATACCTGACAGATGCTTGTCCAGCTGCCTCTTGAACGCCTCTAGTGTGGGAGAGCCCACAACCTCCCTAGGTAACTGATTCCATTGTCGTACTGCTCTAACAGTCAGGAAGTTTTTCCTGATGTCCAGCTGGAATCTGGCTTCCTTTAAATTGAGCCCGTTATTCCGTGTCCTGCACTCTGGGAGGATTGAGAAGAGATCCTGGCCCTCCTCTGTGTGACAACCTTTTAAGTATTTGAAGAGTGCTATCATGTCTCCCCTCAATCTTCTCTTCTCCAGGCTAAACATGCCCAGTTCTTTCAGTGTCTCTTCATAGGGCTTTGTTTCCAGACCCCTGATCATCCTGGTTGCCCTCCTCTGAACACACTCCAGCTTGTCTGCGTCCTTCTTGAATTGTGGAGCCCAGAACTGGATGCAACACTCTAGATGAGGCCTAACCAGGGCCCAATAGAGAGGAACCAATACCTCACGTGATGTGGAAGCTATACTTCTATTAATGCAGCCCAAAATAGCATTTGCCTTTCTTGCAGCCATGTCACACTGTTGGCTCATGTTCAGCTTGCGATCTACAACAATTCCAAGATCCTTCTCATTTGTAGTATTGCTGACCCAAGTATCCCCCATCTTGTAACTGTGCATTTGGTTTCTATTTCCTAAATGTAGAACTTGGCATTTATCCCTATTAAATTTCATTCTGTTGTTTTCAGCCCAGCACTCCAGCCTATCAAGATCACTTTGAAGTTTGTTTCTGTCTTCCAAGGTGTAAGGAAGGGGTTAAAGCGTACTCAGAATTACTGTTTTTAAAATGTAGTCTTGTCCATTGTCTGTTATAGAATTGCAGATCGGCTGCTTATCTCCCCACCTGTTTGTAGGCGGAAAGCCATCATCTGGCTCCATGGAGGCGAGAGCAGTGACCTTGGGGCAATTTGCAACTTTGAAAGAGGAACTGGCCTTCTGGAGGGAGGGGGGAGGAGGGAGCTAGTCAGAGGCCTTAAAAGTATCTTCTAAAAGTCAGACGGTGGGCTGAGCTGACAGGCACCTGGCTGCGGTGAGGTATATTCTGTAACCATGTTTTAGTTGCTGGCTTGGGGTTCAGGGTTTATGTATCAATTTTTAGTAGTTAATCTGATGTAATGCTTGCCTCGTAACCTACCTGTATCAATAAAAGGTTGGCTTAACCCTTTCAAACTTGAGAGCTGTGTGCATTATTCCTAGATCTGTGCAAAATCCAGTGATCAGCCAGTTGGGCTGAGTGTGGTTTCCTTTACACAAGGTATTAGCTATCCCACCCAATTTTGTGTCATCTGCAAATCTGATAAGCGTTCCCTGCACCTCCTCGTCCAAATCATTAATAAAAATGTGGAAGAGTACTGGGCCCAGGACTGAGCCCTGCGGTACCCCACTCATTGCCTCTCCATGTAGTTCCCCACTGCATCCCTGCAGGTATAGGCCTTGACAAAGGTTGTCTGGAGGGGTAAAGGTATGGAATCCTCCAGGACTGAGCAAAAATTTATATCAGTTTCCTAGAGAATACTCGGCCACTTTCCAGGTTGATATTTATTTTAAATAACTTAAACTGTAAACCAGCTATTACCACTTTAAATAAGAACTTTCTGCCCTCTAGTCAGCTGAAGATTTCAATTTCTCATTTCAAATCAGAATAGCCACTTTCAGTAGCATTCATTGCAAGAGAACAATTAAGTGTAAATGGATGTAGAGGATTTAAATCCAAATGCAACTTACTGAGTTTAAAAATATATTTATTAACAATCCAGACTACTTGTCATTCATAACAATAATGACTGTAGTACAATGGGCCAATACAGATGATTAATTTACCAAGTTGTAAGGTTTTCTACCACAGGTTTGCTCAGTTGTCTATTAATGAAAGCAGTGTGTGTGTTTCTGCAATGTATTTTAATGTGTAGTAAAGTTTAGGGAGCTTATCAAGTGATAAGGCTTTTACTACACTAACCATTTGGTAAGTTGGTCATTATCTGTATGCACCCTAAATCTGGCTAGAAAGTAGATTTATTTATCCCATGAAAGTTTACAAGACACAAACATGCTTTAGAGAGTAATCCCATGGCTCTTAGGCAGTGTCTGGGGGGCCATAGGATAGTGGAGATTTTCCCTCCAAGGCCATAGACGAAGCAAGAAAGTGGAAATCCCTGCTAGGAATTACTTCCCTCCACACCCCCAGCCGCCATGGAGAAAGCTTTGTGACACCTCCTCTCCCTACGTCTGAGCTCCAACCTCAGGATGAGGACAGGGATGGAGGGGGGCATGTTGTAGGGAAGAGAGGACAGAGGAGGGGCTGTGGAGAGGCGTGTGACTCAGCTAGATGGGCTCAAAGGCCCGTCTAGCTAAAAAAAAGAGCATCTATTACTCCAACTACCCTGCTAGCAAGTGCCTGGCAGGACACTGGCTTCTCAGAAGCCTCTGAGATTGGAGGCTTATCTTGTTTAGGTGGCAATTCCATAGAATTACACCATTAGTTACCCACTTCTCTAAAAGTCCTTCTCCAAGCCCTTTCAAAATCTTCAAGATGGCTTCAGCCGCATAGTCTCTAGTACAGATCTAGCCAAGCCATGTGTTCTCTGCAGAAGAATGAACAGAAATAGTTTTCCTGACACTTTTTAAAAACCTAAACTGGACAGAGGGTGTTTATCCAATGTGGGTGACATGATGTAAATATGATGTGGTGTAAATGTGATAGACACACAGACTCTTTCCTGCCCCCGTTTCACCATCCTAACCACCAAAAGCTAGCCCAAATATAGAAAACATACATTTCTGAAAGCTGAAAATTAAAAATCTCTGCAAAACAAGTCTGCATACATATCTAGGATGGGTACATTTTATGGAGCCAATCCAGAAAAACTCAGTTACTACCAAAGTAGTAATCACTATAGTGGTATATATGTACTTACGCCCATTAAAATCAATGGAAGTTGTTCACTTCTATGAAATAATGTAAAAGGCTGCTGTTGGGGGTACGTGGAAGTGGCAGCAAAACCTGCCGCTGAAAACTCCATCACACCAGCGTTATAGCCCACTCTCGCTGTGCATTGTTTCCTGAGGGCTCACATGTAACGTCATCCATGTCCAGCGTGATCTCTCCTCTTCCCCCACTCTTTGCGAGGTTTCTTGGTGCGTGGAAAGAATGGTTTTTCCAGCAATATGTTCGACCCTCAACATATATTTTTATCCGACTGTACTCAATCCGATGTTCTGAGGGCGTGTGTTAAAGGGGCGGTATTGCTGATGAAAGGGAGAGGGCATGCCTTTTCTCCAGCATGCCATGTCGATCACTGGGGAGGGTGAGGTGTCCAACTGTGACCAACCAATACACTATAAGGGGAGGTACAAAGGAGATCTGTGTGTGAGGGGGGGGGAACAGTGATTTGCCGGTGCGCAAGAGAGGTCTAAAGATGAAATGTAAGACTTTTAAATGCTACGTAAATGGAGGTGGATAATATGAGGGCAAACCAGGGCAAATGTTTAGGTGTGATGGACCCCTGACATGAGTACCAATGCTTGCTTCTTTCCAATAGGATCTGTATTAATTAGGACTTCCTGTTGGGGGGGGTGTATCTGCCATTTGCTCCAGACATTTTATTTATTTATTTATTTATTTATTTATTGCATTTCTATACCGCCCAATAGCCGGAGCTCTCTGGGCGGTTCACAAAAAATTAAACAATTCAAAGTATAAAACAACAGTATAAAACCATAATATAAAATACAATATAAAAGCTCAACCAGATAAAAACAGCAGCAATGCAAAATTACAAATTTAAAACACCGAGTTAAAATTTATTTATAGACTGTTAAAATGCTGGGAGAATAAAAAGGTCTTCACCTGGCGTCTAAAAGCATATAATGTAGGTGCCAAGAGAACCTCCTTAGGGAGCTCATTCCACAGCCGGGTTGCCACAGCAGAGAAGGCCCTCCTCCTAGTAGCCACCTGCCTCACTTCCTTTGGCAGGGGCTTGCAGAGAAAGACCCCTGAAGATGACCTTAGGGTACGGGCAGGTATATACGGGAGGCGTTCCTTCAGATAGCCTGGCCCCAAGCCATTTAGGGCTTTAAATGTTAATACCAGCACTTTGAATTGGGCCCGGACCTGGACTGGCAGCCAATGAAGCTGGAAAAGGACTGACGTGATGTGGTCTCATCGGCCAGTCCCTGTTAGTAACCGTGCTATCACACTGTTTGAGCCTCTTTGTAAACTAGACTAACCCTTGAGCATGAATACATACATAGCAAGTGAGATTACATCTTTTATTGGAGCTTTTTTTCTTAATACTGGATGCAGACTTTCAAGTGACACTAAATTCTTCCTCTGGCATAGGTTATGAGTTTGAAAATAAACATCACACTTGATGGTTACCTAGTTGCAGAGGTTTATTGCTCACTGCTGTTGGCATAGTAATATCCTAGGATGAATGCAAATATGGCATTCTGATGTCATGGCTGATGTCACAATCTAGATATGCTTCAAGTCTTATCTGAGTGAGACACACCTATCAGTTGGACTGAGTCTGAATACAGTTAAGATGGGTCTTCCTGGCAGGTGAGGAAAAGGTTATTTGGGAGCTATATTAACTTTTACCAGGAAGGAGAGAAGTTTTGGACTGATGTGCAGGATCACATTCCCAATTCATAACCCACTAAAGTTTAGGCCAATTAATACACATTCTACAGGCTTTGGCCACTTAATGAGTTAATGATATATGCAGCTGTTTGGACAGATTCACAAAAGCTTGTTAGCTACAATGTGTAGGGGTGCCTAGGGAGACTGTTGGAAATGTGAAGAACAAGAAGGAACCTTCTACCATATGTGGTGGTCCTGTAAAAAAAAGCAAAATCTTTCTGGACCCAGATCCATTTGTTAATGCAAAGAATATTAAAGGCAAATCTACAAATGAAACCAGAATCATTCTTGTTGACAACAAATCATTCTTGTTGTCCATTCTTATGGACGATCAACTTAAAGAAAAAGGAGGAACGCTGTTTTTGTACATGACAACAGCTGCTAGGCTTCTCTATGCTCAATACTAGGGCTGTGCACGGACCCCCCGCCCAATCCGTTCCAGTTCCCGATCTGCAACTTCCGGATCGGGTCCACTCCACCCCGCATTGATCCGCCCATGGTCTGTTCCGTTCCGCTGCGGAGCTCCAAATCAGAATCGGAGCTCCACGCCACCGCCGCCACGTAAGGCCCCCCTACCCCTCACAACTTACCTGCCTCCATTGTGGTCCGGTGGCAGCTTCAACTGAGGCCGAGGACTCAAACAGGAAGACCAGGCCTCAGTTGAAGCTGCTGCTGGACCGCAATGGAGCCAGGTAAGCCGCCCTGCCCCTTACCTGGCTCCACCGCCGTCACTACACTGATTGCGGCGCCAGCGCCAGGTAAGGCCCCCTCCCCCCTTGCCTGGCTCCGTCGTGGTCCAGTGGCGGCTTCAACTGAGGCCAAGGACTCAAACAGGAAGACCAAGCTGCGCTAGTTTGAATCCTCAGCCTCAGTTGAAGACGCCGGCGGACCGCAATGGAGCCAGGGAAGCCGCCCTCCCCCCCGCCCCTTACCTGGCTCTGCTGCCATCGCCACACAGACTGTGGCAGTGCCAGGCAAGCCCCCACTTACCTTTTTTTTTGGAGCTCCGGATCGAGGTGAAGGATCCGCTTGGTCTCGATCCTCTTCGTCCCAATCTGCAGCTCCCCCGACCAGATCCGTCTCTGCCTTTGTCAGAGGCGAATCAGGCCGCCTCGCTATCGCTTCTCCCATCTGAAGCGAAGCAGAGCACAGCCCTACTCAATACTAGAAAAAAACACAAGTACCATCAACAGAGGAATGGCTGCTGAAGGTTTTGAAGTTGGCAGAGATGGCTAAACTTACAGCGCTAGTAAGAGAAAAATCAACAACCTTGTTTGTATTGGACTGGAAACCTCTGATAGAATGTTTGCAAGAGTTGGGGGGAAATGAATCATATGTTTGTGGATTTCACATATAATCTGTGGTTTTAATACACAATACTGTGCTGGCTAAAGTGAAGTAAGAATGATATAGAATTATGGTATTTAGGGAACTAATTAGTTAGAACAGATATCCCATATATCTGTTGTGAAGAATGCCTTAAATGGAATATGGCCTTATATGTTTTGTATGTGTGCTTTTATAAGTTGTATTGTATTGTTCGTTAAGTTTGTAAAGTTTTGTTTCGTCTTTTTCTGTAGAAAATAATAAAAGCAATGGTGCTAAAAACTGTTACCCATCCATACGTCCATCTTTCATTGAAATCTTGTATAACTTGCTGAACCTGCAGAAATATTCTGAACATACAGGTCTACTTGCTGTTGTTTGCACAATGCTGCTCTCGTTTATTATGAACACCTTCCTGTTCCTGCTATTCTTGAAGTAAGTTGCCAAACTCCATTCTCTCTTAAACATAGACCAAGTGACTGAAGGCATTTTTACAAAAACAAAAACACGAACACTATAAGAACAAATCCACCCCATCCTGTAATTTCACACCTGCGTAAGTGATAATTATAATCGTGGATCTATGCCAGCAAAGACTGCTTAACCCTTTCTTACAAGTAAGCTATTTAGAATTAATAGGGCAGAGTAACTGTCCCTCTCCGCATATATAAACAACAATCACAATTTGAAGCTTAAGGGGACGTTACACAAGAAACATGGGCGTTTCCAATCCTGTTTTCTGTCTTAATGCTAATGCAGTGTATGAATCTTTCCACACTTGGGGACTCTCCCTTGCAAATGCCTCCTAGACATTTAAACTTTCCCCCTTCCAACTGAGCTTTAAAATCATTGCACATACACTTGCTGAGGGAACGTACAGGGCCGGTGCTACCATAGAGGCCACTCAGGCGGCCGCCTAGAGCACCAAGCTAAGAGGGGCGCCAGGCGCAGCGGAGCACTCACGCGCATTGGCAGAGAGCCGGCCCGAGGATTCAGCTGGGCCTGGGTGGCGAGATGGCACCCCGTGCCCACCCCACTGAAGTGAAGCCAGGGATGCTGGGGTGGGGGTGGGGCGGCTCCACGTTCAGACTTCCGGAATGCGCCCGGAAGAGAGAGAGAGAGAGAGAGAATGTATGGGTGAATGGGGTGCATGGGGTCTTTGAGTGAATGCATGTGTTCACGAG
Organism: Elgaria multicarinata webbii; assembly: GCF_023053635.1. Taxonomy (NCBI): domain Eukaryota; kingdom Metazoa; phylum Chordata; class Lepidosauria; order Squamata; family Anguidae; genus Elgaria; species Elgaria multicarinata. The sequence continues at coordinate 92,260,350 of NC_086179.1, read as the reverse complement.
TGTGTTTGTTTGGAGTGAGTGATGCTGAGTGTGTGTGTGCGCGTGCAAGTTGGGGGGGTGATTTGGAGGTGATTATTATTTAATTCCTATTAAATAATGCATTTTAGACCCATAGACGTTCCTTTCCAATTTGTTTGCTATAATTGGCGTGACGTATTTCTTGCACTTTAAAATAAATTTAGCAGTTTCAAGTTTTGTGCTTCTTATTTTTTCCAGGAAACATATGTTCTTAAAAATCAAAGTTGGCATTTTTGGGGGCCTAGGGTGCAAAATAGTCTGGCACCGGCCCTGGGAACATAAACTTGCTAACAATGCTTAATTTTAATCTCTTAAGAATTTCTCCGTGTTCCTTTTTTTTGTGGGGGGGCCCAGACTTTTTGGTCTGGGAGATGCCGCCTGCTTTTTCTCCCCACTAGAAATTTCGTTATTGATATTTTTGAACTCCCACTGAAATTCCCAATTGAGATTTCACCTCAGCAGGAACTTCCATGTTTGCCTTTGATTTCATTCTATGCACAATGGCCATTTGGCCACGCCCGACATAGCCTGGGCATGGGGAGGTGTTTGTGGGTGGGGGAGATAGGAGACGCGCCCAGCCACCATTGGCTGGGTGCTGGTATGGTGCCACATGGGGGGAGGGGTTAAGGAGCCCAGAAACTACGGGCTCTCCCTCCCTTCACTCTCTTTGCTGAGTGGCTCTCTCCCTGTAGGCAGTGTAGGCTTACTGGTTGCCGTTTAGAGCCGAGTAGGAATTTTTTACTCCTGTACTGAATTGTGCAGGAGTTTTTTCGCCTACTCCACACTGGAATTAGGTTAACATTATCTAATTTGGTCACATTTTGCACGGGCATCCAGAGTGGGAGTGGGAATGGTGAGCATTCACATCGCACTGTTCACAGTGACTGGTAAGTCCGAGGCTCCCAGCTTTGAGCCCCATGGCCTACCTGGGAGATACAACGTACCTTTGGGGCCGACCCTACTCACCCATTCAGAGCTGGACGGCCTGAGATAGGGTGTGACAAAAGAAGGTCCCCCGACCCCTCAAGGGGCAGGCCCGGGGGAAGGCAAAAGACGCAGCGCCTACCCTTGGGCCACGAATGGCTCGCCCAATTTAAGGGGCCTGGCAACAGGCCATACTGGATGCCCGGTAGATTTCACCCCCCTTTTGCAGATCATTTAATAAAATGTGGCCCTGTTTAAATCCAGCTGTTGTTGTCTTGTCTCCTTATTTATCGACCTTCGCACCACAATTTGTTTACAGTTGCTCAGGGGGCCTTGCTAGACCTACCTGATAATCCGGTGGGGAGTCGGGGCAAGGCCGCGCTGCAGCTAGCGCGGGCCATCGCCCCTAGCTAGACGTAACACGTGACGGGGTAAGGGAAAGCCCTGTCGTGTTGGCCATTTTTTAAAATTAAAGGGGCCATGTGCGCAGGAGCGCACCAACGGAAAGGTAAAGCTTTTTTTAAAAATAAATAAATAAGGGTTCCCCGCTCCCCCAGCCCCCGATTCCCCCTCCACAATGTCTGATCCCCCCGCCTGCTCGCTCGTCCTCCCCCCGCTCGCCATGTCTGCCCCCCGCTCGCTCACCCATCCTCCCCCCAATCTCCTTGCCCTGGCCCCGTTCTTCTTCCCCCCCGTCCGCTATGTCTGATGCCCCCCTGCCAGCCTGCCCGCCATGCCCGCCCAATCACCCGCCCACCATGTCTGATGCCCTCCGCGCCCCCCCATCCATGATCTCCCCACCCTGGCTCCGTTCTTCCCCCCCATCTCTCCTGCCGGGTCTGCTCTTCCCACACTAGAGGCCTTCAAGAGGCAGCTGGACAACCACCTGTCAGGGATGCTTTAGGGTGGATTCCTGCATTGAGCAGGGGGTTGGACTCGATGGCCTTGTAGGCCCTTTCCAACTCTGCTATTCTGTGATTCTGTGATTCCCCCCTGGCCCCCATCTCTCCCCCGTGATTTTACCCACCCACCCTGGCCCGATGGGCACAGCGCTTCTATTGAGTGCTGTGCCCAGTGTGTGACTTCTCCCGGCTACTCATGAGTAAGCAGCAGCCTGGAAAAGCCACGGAATTAGCTAGATCGTCCACAGCCCCGGGCTCAGCCCCGGGCTAGCAACGGTCAGGATGAAAAGATTATTCTGTCCAAATAGTGATTACCATGGTCACCTGTGGTAATTTCCTAGGAACGTGGTAGAGGAAAGAGAGATAAATCATAGGCAGGAAAAGATAGTGTGTGTGTTTGTGTGATTTCTGTGTCCTCCAAATTTTTCTGCTTCTTGGTACAAACCTTTTAAATGGTGAGGTTGCTTTCCTGTAGACAGTGTAACGTACAGCTAGGTTCTTAATGTGTGGAAGGGCCCCCTTTGTTATCATAGCGATAACTGCATTCATTACTGTTTCCAGCAGTAAAGATGGATTCCTCTGTGGCTAAGGGGGATTTCAACCAGCAAATCACTGGCATTGCCTTCTCTGAAAATGTTTTGCTTTGTGCCCTTCAGGCACTGACTTTTCTGGAGAGTAAGCAAGAGCAGCTGAGGGCAGCATGCTGAACTGGTTTAGGCAACAGAGGGTGTACTTCAGGGGCAGAATTCAACATAGCATGAACTTCATGGCATGGTGTACTTGGTTCATGAGATTTTCTTCCGTCTTCCGCCACTGCTGGGTCCATCCCAGTAATAAAGACTGGCAAAACTGGAGAAATTCATCTTAAAGATGTGGAACGATGCGCGCTGGATTGAGCATTTCAGAATGACTCAAGGAACCCTATTTGAAATTGTGGTGGACCTAACACCAGTGCTTCAATGACAATGTTTGGTGATGTGGGAACCTCTCAGTGTGAAGAAGAGGGCCTGCATGAACTCTGGGTCTGTGCAGCTGAGCCAAGCTGGCTGGAGAGGCATTCAGCAAATGAGTAGAGACCCTATTGTTTTCACAATCACTGTTCAAATGGGCTGTATACATGAACTGGGTCTTTTTTTAGACCCCACACTGTAGATGGGTCGCTCACCAACTATTTGAGAAAGGAAATTATAGAAAGCGATCCAGCTCCCATTAATCATGATCTCTCCTTGGGTATCAATACTTCTTTTTCCTGTGTCACATCACACACACTCCATTTTTGTGGGCAAACATATATTGAACTGTGAGAAAGATCATCACATATTCACATCCAAGGTGTTTTTATTTAGAAACACAAAGCACATTGACAAATGTACAAAGCTTGCTTTTAAAAAATAAATCCTAAAACCAATAAAAAGGATCACTCAAACTTTAGAGAGAAGTCTTCAGTGTGAAAACAATGTCCCGCAGGAAGCTTGAGCATGTACCTTCACGCTGGTGTTCCTCTTTCCAGAAGACGAGCGTGTTAGTAATTTCGCAAATCCTTAGTGAGTTCTAGTATTTTAATAATTGTTATAACTATTATAACAATTATCAAAATAATTTTTGATAAGATGGCTTTATTTTTTAAAAACGGGCAGTCTTGGTGGTCTCTCAAGTAAAGTAGAAATAGTGCAGATTACTTTGTAGAGGCAGATGAGTGTGAAGAAATTTTGGGGCTAGAAATGTACCCATGAAAATCAAATGCATTTTTACAAGGGCAATGAATTACATTTACCCTGAAGGCACACAGGTGCACTCTTCTCTTTTGGAGATTTGGGAGAGAAAAACAAGAATTGGGATCTCCTCACAGCGCTCTAATTGGATATTTCAGGGGAAGATGTTCAATGACAAGTGCTACCACATAGGGCTCATCTACACCAAGCAGGATATTCCACTATGAAAGCGGTATATAAAAGGCAGAAGCCACAGCAAGCAGGATGTAGTGGTATGAAAACGTTATATGGCATGTGTCAATGGGCCCCAACAGTTGTCAGTGCACTTCAGTACCACTATAAAGCTGTCGTGTGGCTCCTGCCTTTTATATATTGCTTTCATAGTGGAATATCTTGCTTGGTGTAGGTGAGCCCATAGATCGTTGAATGCGTGTCTGATTCATTCATAGCTGCTTGCTATGGGTTCTGTTGATGCAACAGAATCCAGTGGCCACCTAGCGACTAAATAATATGATTCCACACAAGCATGAGCACCAAATGAATTATTAGAGAGAGAGAGAGAGAGAGAGAGAGAGAGAGAGAGAGAGAGTTGTATCTGAGTCAAGTCAGGAGTTCTCTAGCCACAATGTCACTCTGGAGAATCTCAGCATCTTCAATACAGCCTTGCATGACCGTGCCACCTAGCGACTAAATAATATGATTCCACACAAGCATGAGCACCAAATGAATTATTAGAGAGAGAGAGAGAGAGAGAGAGAGAGAGAGAGAGAGAGAGAGAGTTGTATCTGAGTCAAGTCAGGAGTTCTCTAGCCACAACGTCACTCTGGAGAATCTCAGCATCTTCAATACAGCCTCGCATGACCGTGCCACCTAGCGACTAAATAATATGACTCCACACAACGGTGAATGAGGGGGCTCAGGTTTAAGTCCCTCTTCAGTTACACAGCTTTACGGATGACCTTGGTTCACTCACTGCCTCAGCCTCACCGTCACAGGGGTTTTATAAGGATAAAATGGTGGGGAGAAGGAAGAGCCATTCTAAGCTCCTTGGATAAAAATGCTAAATGTACACCATGTTCCTTATAGCAAGGAAGCCTCATAAACATATTTATTTATAAACGTAATAGATAAACTTAGACTTAAACAAATACACTTTTAAAAAGATAATTTCAGCAAGTGAAGTTGTTGTCACCCCCTTCATGACAAGCTGATTCTGCTGAAATTCCCTCTTCTGTTCTACTATGAAAGGTACAGGCAGGGCCGGCGCCAGACTATTTTGCGCCCTAAGCAGGCGCGCCCTAGGCAGGCAAGCCTCCGCCCCGCACCCGCTCCTGGCTTCGAAGCCATGACGCTGGGGTTGGGGGGCAGGACAGAGGCTTCGAAGCAGCGTGCCCGGAAGTGGCTTCTGGGCGCGCCATTCTGAAGCCATCCCCCCCAACCCCAGCGGCCTGGCTTCGAAGCTAGGAGCGGCTTGTTGCCAGGCGCTGGCTTCGAAGCCAGGATGCTGGGTTTGGGGGGCGACCGGAGCAGCGACTTTGGAACAGCGCGCTAGGAGAGCGGCTTCCGGGTGCACAATTCAGCGCCCTCCTTTGCTTGGCGCTCTAGGCCGCTGCCTGAGCTGCCTCTATGGCAGCGCCGGCCCTGAGTACAGGTGCCCTGCCTCCCATAACATTTGGTCACCCTAATCATAACTAAAATAAACTTCACTTTATCTCCTCACTACTAGGCCTGTCAGTGGAAGACAGTCATGCCAAACAGCTATCTCTTCCCTCTGTAACCTTTGTGAACTGCCCAGAGAGCTTCGGCTATTGGGCGGTATAGAAATGCAATAAATAAATAAATAAATAAATAAATAGCCTCTCCACCAATGAGGTCCTCAAATGGTCTATACTTCACAGCCCTCGCCCAATATGGAGCTTGTACCCAAGGGAAAGGGGAAAGGGAGACCTAAAACCTAGTGGATCAGTTGCCTAGCAACCACCTTCTGCTCTCCCCTGCTCCAGAATCTCATCTACTTTTCCCATTTAATGCACTCTTCTTTTGGAACCAATTTCAGATTGATAACTGGAACCAGAAGATTTGAACATATAACACCAATTCTGGCCCGCTTGCATTGGCTGCCTATAAGTTTCCGAGCCCAATTCAAGGTGCTGGTTTTGACCTATGAAGCCTTACATGGCTTGGGACCACAATACCTGACGGAACGCCTCTCCCGACATGAACCTACCCGTACACTGCGCTCAACATCTAAGGTCCTCCTCCTAGTGCCTCCTTCAAGGGAAGTTCGGGGGATGGCAACAAGGGAGAGGGTCTTTTCAGTAGGGGTGTGCACGGACCCCCCGCTCCGCTTCTCTTCCAGATCCGCGATTTGCGGATCGGGCCGCTTCGCTCCGCCCCCGCTCCGCCTATGTCCGCTCCGCTCCGCTGCAGAGCTCCAGATCCAGATCAGAGCTCCGTTTCCCCCCCCCCATAGGCTTGCATTAAGCTAAAAAAGTATACAACTTTTTTCTGTTAAAGTTAGAAACCTCAAGTTTGGCACCATGACACCTCATGGATGTATACACACGCATGCCAAGACTCAAGGCAATCCCATCATCCCCTGATTTTTGGGGAATTTATGAAAATCGGGCACCCCATTCACACCCCTTTCGATAGCTCCGTCAATTTGCACATTAGAAACCTCAAACTCACCACCATGATAGCTTATCCATGGATACACATGCATGCCAAGACTCAAGGCAGTCCCATCATCCCCTGATTTTGGGGGAATTTATGAAAATCGGGCACCCCATTCACACCCTTTCAATAGCTCCATCAATTTGCATGTTAGAAACCTCAAACTCACCACCATGATAGCTTATCCAGGGATACACATGCACGCCAAGACCCAAGGCAGTCCCATCATCCCCTGATTTTGGGGGAATTTATGAAAATCGGGCACCCCATTTGCAGACGTGGACTGTTCTCTGACATTTGGACAGATAAAAAAAAGGGAAGTGGGCACACTCACAGATGCCATCTAGACCCACAATCATGCCAAGGTACAAGGCAATCCCATCATCCCCTGATTTTTGGTGGAGCTTAAACCTGCAGACAGCTCAATGGGGCCATTTCAAAGGAAATCCCAAGATGCCATGAATTGGGGAGTAGAGATCAACCTAAATATGAATCTTCTTCCACACTTGAAAAATGGATTTGGAACTTCCAAAAGTCTAATTGAGTGCAGGAAGGACTTCTCCTCTGAGTCAAAGCCAGACACAAACCATCCCTGCGAGGCGGGCAGGGGAGGAGGGAGGGAAGGCAGGCAGGCAGCAGACATTTCTTGGGGCATAAGGAAGTGAGCCAAGGATAAGCCAGTAATGCATATAAAATGGAATAAATAAATAAATAAATAAACAAAGGAGGGGTGGAATTAAAAGCAGCAGTGTTGCTGAATAAACAACAAGAAGAACTTTTTTAAAAAGGCTATATCTGTCTTTTACCAGTAAGAGGGGGGGTGGACGTGCCCAAAGGGGGAAGCATCTGCCAATTTGACTGATCCTGTCTAGGTACAAGTCTTTAAGAAGCAAACGCTCACTTCAACTCATGATAGGCATTGCTTCACTGGGTTACTCTTTGGAGGGCTCTGATGGCCCTTCAAGTACAGGAGAGTGAGGGCACGTCCACATGCCCTAGGGGAGCTCATCCCCTTGCACCACATCTATTCAGTTGTTCCCCAAAGTTAGGGTGGGTAGCAGTGCTGTGTTTTTTCTATCTCTTATTATTGGCTTAGTATATGATTTCAGGTTGTGTTTGTGCATTTGGTGGGGCTACTGTTTTAAAAAACACTGGGAAAAGTCCGTTCAGACTAAGAAAGAGAAGTTCCCAGAATCCCAAGTTACCCGTTTTGCCTATCGCCTCCTCCAACTTTGGGATCATGTGATCATGACCGGGAGTTGACTCTGCCCCTCAGCAATCGAAAAGGTAATCTTTTTCCCGCCTTTACCCTACTATTTAAAAAATTCTAGCAAGCGAATCGCACCATGCAGAGAGCTGAGAGTAGGCTCAAAATGACCCCCAGCCATGACTCTCTAAGCACAAGAAGTTTCAGAAAGATAGCTTCAAAAACAACACAGTTATCCCCTTTTCTTTTCCGCAATGCAATCCTATGGGCGAAATGTTTCAAAATGGCGATCAGATCAGTCCGCGGAAAGAGGATCGCTCCGAAAATGGGCGCTTCTCTTCGCCTTGCTTCTAGGGGTCTGCTGTCCGCTTCTACTCTGCCTCTGGGCAAGGCGGAGCAGGCCAATTCGCTTCTGATTCTCCGGTTCTAATCGGAGCGGAGCACATGCCTACTTTTCAGTGGTGTCCTCCCTGATGAGGCTCGCCTGGTGCCAACATTGTTAACTTTTCAGTGCCAGGTTAAGACCTTTCTCTTCTCCCAGGCATTTAACAGCATTTAACAACATGTGCTGAGTTTGTTTGTTTTTAATGGACCCCAGAATAGCTGTTTTTATAAGGATATTGTTGTTTTTATGCTTTTCATGTTTTTAAACTTTGTGTATTTGTTTTTAATGTTTACTGTTTTTAACTTTTGCAAACCGCCCAGAGAGCTTCGGCTATGGGGCGGTATATAAATGCAATAAATAAATAATAACAATAAATAAATAAATAAATAAATTTCATTTTAGCCTGAGAGCTATGTAGCTGATGCTTGTCTTTTGTTTTGACTTTAGTGTAAACATGCACATTGTGATTTGGATCAGGACCACGAAGCTCCAGGAGGCGAGGATTAAACTTCCACTCCCACCATCCATGGAGGGATTAGCAAAAGAAAAAGCCTCTGTTGATGAAGAACAAGAGCCTCGTGTGGCGCAGAGCGGTAAAGCAGCAGTTTCTGCAGCTGAAACTCTCCCCACGGCCTGAGTTCGATCCCAGCGGAAGCTGGTTTCAGGCAGCCGGCTCGGGTTGACTCAGCCTTCCATCCTTCCGAGGTCGGTAAAATGAGTACCCAGTTAGCTGGGGGAAAGGTAATAACGGCTGGGGAAGGCAACAGCAAACCACCCCGCTATAAGGCCTGCCAAGAAAACGTCAGTGAAAGCTGGCGTCCCTCCAAGAGTCAGTAATGACTCAGTGCTTGTACAAGAGGTTCCTTTCCTTCCTTGATGAAGAACACCCCACTCCATAGTCTTTCTGTCTCTTAACTATCTCCTCTGCCTTGCTTGGCCCAGCTCCACCACCACGTAAGCACAGATCAACAACAATCCTAGCAGTCTGTGTCTTTGCAGACGTTAGTCAAAGAAACTGAAACTGAAAGTCCAGAACTTTTAAGTGAGAGCTGGTAGTTAAGCTGGACAAAGGCATTTTTGTGAGATGAAAAACTGAAAGGAATTCCCAGGTTTTATTGGTAGGCAATTCAATGTGTGAGTTTGACAGACCCATTAATTCATTTTTATGCTATTGTAAGTCTGGGTTTGGCATATTTATATTGAGATTTGATTGTAATTATGTTATTTTTAAAAAATGAGAAAGAAATTCAGTATTTGATTTCTTTAAAAAATAAATTTAAAATTAAAAAAAATCCAATTGAAATAAATAAATACTTTTTATCCACCCTGGTTGGAAGACAGACCTGTGCCACATAATCTTAAGATGCCCTCAGGTGAAGTAGAGCATTGACACATGGAAGTCTACACGTCAACTCTGCAAGGTTGGACAGCTACTAATTATGTGACTAAATAATAGTCTACACATACAAGAATACAGGCTTATGGCTTTATTCATGGAGAAGTATAGAACCCTTTTCCACAGCTTTCTTTAACTGGACAACCATCTGTCAGGGATGCTTTAGGGTGGATTTCTGCATTGAGCAGGGGGTTGGACTTGATGGCCTTATAGGCCCCTTCCACCTCTACTATTCTATGATTCTAACTCTTTAAGAACCTGCATAAAAATGTATGGCCAACCTTAGCTTAGGCAAAAGAACTAAATCATCTATAATTTCCAGTTGAGTAGATTTATTCCAGAACCAAGTAGAGAAAAGTTCAGAAATGGTCAGGTGCTTTTCAAATAAAAATGAAACATAAAAATAGCTAACTAAAACTTACTTATCAAGATCCTAACATTAATTCACCAAAACAATTTGCAAGTGTGGGGTACCTGGGATTCCACAGTGTGGCTTAGTCTTGTCTTAATTCTTCCAGCCACTCAAAGACTCCCCTGGGCAACTCTTAGAAAGGGACTGGAAGTTCAAATCAATACTTCAGTGTGAGTGGAGGGCCTCAAATGTGGAATAATGCAGATTTTAGTACCTAAAGATGCCTAAGCATGTCTGAGCATGTTCTTTGTTTAGACACATTTCCAGAAAGCGTGGTGGGGTGGGGTTGGGTTTTGGATTTGTCATGACACTGTCCAGTTGAAGCAAAAGATGCCTGTCTTATCAGCTACATGGTATGAGAGGGGTGCCATCTTGTTCTTTGCCCCAGGCAGCAAAGTGTCTTAGGCTGCCCCTGGGAGAAGTCTAGAGTGCATTTGGGGGAGACCCACCTAAAACTTGGTACTCATGCACTATTTTCACCATTCCATAATTTATGCTTCTACTCTCAACAGCTTTTCAAAGACCACTTTCACTTTCAGGTGTTTCTAAATCCCGCTTTTTCTCTGCCCATCTTTTCTTCCTCTACAATTGATTCAACACCATCAGGAGTATATGCAAACATTCAAACATAGTTTAGTCATTACGAAGTACTGACCTATAAAATGCCATTATCATTAATAACTAAGAGGTTCAAGGGTAAACTACTTCAGAAATGACTGTTCCGTCAATCTGAAATATGCCCAGATCAAGTACTCAATATTCAGAATCTGAACATTGTATTATGTGCCTACAAGGATATTTGCTTAGAATGGGGGTATAGAGTTTTTATTGCTTGTCAACTATGAAATACTAAATATTAAAGGAAAGGAAAGGAACCTCTCATGCAAGCACTGAGTCATTACTGACTCTTGGAGGGACGCCAGCTTTCGCTGACCTTTTCTTGGCAGGCCTTATAGCGGGGTGGTTTGCCGTTGCCTTCCCCGGCCATTATTACCTTTCCCCCAGCTAACTGGGTACTTATTTTACCGACCTTGGGAGGATGGAAGGCTGAGTTGACCCGAGCCGGCTGCCTGAAACCAGCTTCCGCTGGGATCGAACTCAGGCCGTTGGGAGAGTTTCGGCTGCAGAAACTGTTGCTTTACCGCTCTGCGCCACAGTTGAAATAAAAATATATCTGGCTGTCATCAGGAGCTTTTTAAGGGTGTTGAATAGCCATTTCAAGCCCTCTTCTTTTCTCAGTTGGTGTGTTATGTTTGTCACGCTTGATGCCTCCATTTTTAAGGCCTGGGACTATTCCCCGCCCCTTACAAAAGGGCCTACTGGGTGTCCACTACAGGTATCAGATAGTATATTTTGTATATTGTTTTTAAGTGGTTTAATCTTATGTAAACTGCCCAGAGAGCTTCGGCTACAGGGTGGTATACAATAATAATAAATAAAATAATAATAAATAAAAATCCAGATACTGTATGAGGAAAATTAGACACAAAGAAGATGTACTGGTAATCAATGCAATTTTGCAGCTCATAGACAAATGCATGAACTCTAGCCAATTGAAATTGTGCAAGTGAAAGCACAAAATCTTGTTTGGAGGAAAGGAAATTGTTGCATAAGCATTAGAGAATTATGAACAGAAGAGTGATCAGTAGCTCCTGAAATAGAGTAAAGTGATTAATGTAGCTCTGAGGTTATTATCTGTCATCTTCAGGTGCTGCCATATCTTTTGTGTTTTTATTTTGTTAGCTCGTATGCATTCTGGCCTGCCCCTGATTGGATGCTGTATTCATGTGATCTTAGTAAAATATTTGTATTTTTTGTTGTTGAACTATGTCACACTATTACTGAATGACTCCTTCAGCAAGTGCTTCTGGGAAATATATTCTTAAATGGGGAAGAAGTTGCTTAAGAACACAAGCCTATGCATATTTAAACAGAAACTGGGGAATGCTGGGAGTTTTAGGACTTGTTTCTGTCAAAACATGCATAGCACTGCACCCTAAATTGACTTAGCCTAGTTAAATATTAACGGAAATAGTTCAGAATATTTAAGGATCTGGAAGAAAATGGTTCCCTAAAGATCGATTACACCAGACCAAGAAGCGTCATTTAAGACAAAAAATATGATTACCCTGGGTAAGGATAAAGGGTTACTGATAGATTCATCACTGGCATCAGCTCCAACTCTAACCATGGGCCACTCTGATCCTTCCACCCCTGGCCGATCTCTGACAGTCGCCTTGGCCAACAAGATCTCTAAAAAAAGCCAAACACCAAAGTCTTCTGACATGCAACAGAAGAAAAAGCAAACAAAAGAGTCTAGGAATGATAGTGGCTCCCTGCCAAAAGTTCAAAGACGGCTACTGTGGCGTTACCCACATTTCTATTCCCTTAGGTATGTCTGTTTGAGTATGTCTAGAGAGTATGGAATGTTGGACTGAGTGGGTGGGGCTGATGATGCTGTGGAAAGGGGGGAGGAGTCTATATATATCGGGGGGGGGGCTGAGTGGTTTGAGGGTGTTCGGTTGGTGATTGGGTTTGGAGGGTAGATGTGTTTAGCTGAGAGATTTCTTGTCAGGAGTTGTGTGAGGAGTGAGTGAAAATAAGATCATAAGGACTAAGGATTGTTATTATTAGATTGGTTACTACCAATATTCTTAAGAATAGGCAGGATTGGAACATAATTCGAAGGAACTAAGAACTGTAAACAACAATAAACATTTTCTTTATTTTGCTACCATAAAGTCAGTTTGGCTGTGTCTCCTGCTCTATTGGTTCATAAATAAACACTTTACATTAAATCTTCCGCCTGTTATATTCACAGAAAAGCCTTTTTCCAAATCTTACCTTTTCCCTCTGCTATAAGGGAAAGGTTATACTTTTCTTTTTACCCTTCCTCAGGTATTTAAGTGGTGGTGCTTAGCCTGAGGGAGGTGTGCGCGTCAAAGCCTTGTGTGTGAGGTTACCTAGCTACCTTCACACTGCTCTTAGACGCACCAGTCCCAATTATTGTCAAAGCTTCAATCCCGTCATTGACCTTGGTACCGATAACTACGGTGTCGGAGTCTCGAGACTGTGAAGTGACACATCCGATGGAGGGACGTGACAGGAGGGGTTTTTCACTGCAGTCGGACTTGTCTTACCAATCCTGTTGTGAGGCAGTTGTGCCGGATCCTCGATCCAGACAGTTCTGGGATAGATCTAGGTCCGCACTTTCTGACTGGGACAGGGAGTCCAAGTGGTCTCTCCCTCCAAGGCTTTTTTTTAATGATTGGGATGGTTGGAATTATCGATGGCAGAGGGAGTACCAATATGCTCAATGTGATGCCACATCTCTGAAGCAGGACTTTTACACATTATACCTTAAACAGGGTAGTAACTTGTGGAACCAATTGTTTTGCAAATGCTTCATAAAAGAAGCAGTAAATCCATCAACCACCAGAGACTTGTGATTCTTAATTTTCTAACTAATCTCCTCCTCTTTGATTGCTTTATTAAAAAACTAGCTGATATACCCGGTGTTGCTCCCCCCCCCCAATATGTCTGTGAGGTAATCATTTTAAAGTAGTAGTTCTCTGCTAGGCCTGTGAGTTAACCTTTAAACAAATTAAATCTCTCTCTCTCTCTCTCTCTGATGCAGGCCAGGGCTGCCTTGTAGCTGCAGCTCTCCATGGCCGGCTTGACCATCTTCTGCTCGGGGCTCTTGGCAGGAGCTGGGAAGCCTCCAAGGGCAGCTGGGTTGAAGCCCTATGCCTGCCTTAGCCTGCACTTCCTATCCACCAGGTGCTCCAGCAAGAGTCTATACTGGAGCACCAGGGCCGGCCTGGGCACTTGCCCCCTTCGTTGGGCCTACTCAGGCCTGAGGAAGAAGCCGCTGCTATGATTTTCCATGTCCCCATATAAAATGAAAACTGCAACTCCTGGCATGCCTTTCACTGTGGTGCCCAACTTGCCCAATGGGAGTCTTGCCGCTGAGGCTCATAGGAAGTGTACTCTGGCCAAGCTGGTCCATGCTGCACTGTGCAAGTGGTACCTGTAGGTAGGCTGTGAGGGAGTCAGCTGACTGACTGACTGATAGTTAGCTTAGTCGTTGCCTTCAGTGATGTGCCCAGAGCCTGCTCCTGATGGTGCTTAGTGACCGAGACAGCTGGCTCCAGGCACTCTCCCTTCAGGCCCAGGATGGTGAGCCACTTCCAGATGACGGCCACCAATGTGTGGTGCTTCACTTTGAAGGATCAAACAGAAACGAGGAACAGCTGAGCCTGGGACTGTTTGGGGAGTGGCCTTTCATAGGAACAGGTGGAAGCTAGCTGAAGTCCCATGCAGCTGACAACAATTCCCAATCGCCACACTCCCCATAAAAGACTTGCCAAAACGCAGAAGCGACACTGGAAGCAACTATTGTTCTTGATACCTCGTCTTTGTTGCTTGCATACCAGCTCCTTGATTTTGCCAGGACTTATTCTGACCTTGGACCGGACCCTGACTACACTTTGTTGCTTTCCTGATTCCGATATTGTTGACCCGGCTTCGGATAGATACTTCAGCTTTTGACCACAGACTGTTGACTTTTCCCTCCTGCTTATCGAGTTTAATGCTGGTGATTTATGACACAAAGCCCATTAAGTCTTCTCTTCCGCCCAAGGCATGCTGGGACTTGTAGGCATAAGCCTAGGTCCCTGAATAACCCATTAATCTTTGAACACAATCTGATGTGTGGTGGGAGGCAACTGGAGAGCGGGCCTTCTTAGTTGTGGCACCCTGCTTATGGACTTCTTTTTCCCAGGCAGGCTTGCCTACTGACAGCATTAATGGCTTTCCAGTGCCAAGTGAATTTTTAAAATTATTTTTATTTTCCAAGGCCTTTTCACTGGTTGAGATGGCTGCATTCTTTTGCCTGTTATAAACCACAACATTCCAAGACAGATGCAGGAATTATTGAATAAAGATTATGAATATGATGTAAAAGCCTAACTATACCATTGAAACAGAAGAGTGAGTGGAGGAATGACTGATAGCTGAGGCTAGAAAGGAATGGTGGGCGGGGTTAGTGACAGCTGGAAAAAGTCAGGTAGAAGGAGAACAAAGACAGTTAGTGATTGGTCAGGGAAGTGGGAGCTGAGTCAGGATTGAAAGATAGTGACCTAACCCATACTTTATTTAAAATCAGCTACTCTACATGTCAGTACTACACCTCTCATCATACTTTTGGCAGCCTGCCCACGTCCTCTGAGACATCCTCTTGTTGCCAATGCCATCCCTCGATAGAGCATCCAGGTGTAACATCGCCAATGAGGGGAGGGAAGTGGCTGTCAGTGGACACACCCAGCAACACCCAATCCTGCTGTGACTGCCTCGGCCTGTGCTTTTCACCCACCAAGTGCTCCATCAGGAGCCTGTACTGAAGGGCCAGGGCTGGGCGGGGCCAGGCACTTCCCCCCTTCATCAGGTCTACTTCTGGGCATGCACAGAGTGCCTCCCCTCCCTCCCTCTTAAGGGCAAAGGCTGTGAGCTTGCTTCCCCCAGATTCCGAGAAAACAGCAAAATCAGGACAGAGTGCCTTTGAGCATGTTTGGCCCCACAAAGTCATGCTGTTGTATCTAGTTACAATTTTAAAACCATGCAGAGGGTGGGAGAAGGCAGCACAAATGGACACAGCCCATTTCTGTGGGTTGTTTCCTTTTACATGGAAATGGGTTGACTGTTCAAGACCAACCTTAGGTGTTGGGGTTGTGAAAGACACACACTGCAAACCCGCCCATGCACTCACACTGGCCACCAAAAGTTGGTATGTCTGGCCTCCCCCCAAGGCATGCTGGGAGTTGTAGGTGTAAACCTAGGTTTTTATTGAATTCTTTAAAAAATACTTAATAACCCAAAATTCATGTTTTTAGATTTTTCTGTTACATTGTACAGCCAGACCTATCACTGTTTCAAATT
This sequence comes from Elgaria multicarinata webbii, assembly GCF_023053635.1. Classification (NCBI taxonomy): domain Eukaryota; kingdom Metazoa; phylum Chordata; class Lepidosauria; order Squamata; family Anguidae; genus Elgaria; species Elgaria multicarinata. Next base: position 92,244,781 of record NC_086179.1, on the reverse strand, counting down.
TCAAGTTTCTAATTCATCTGGAAGTGGGTAAACATTTCCGGACATACATGACACACACATACTTTCCACTTTATTGGTAGAGATTGATGCTGTTCCAGGGGAAATTTGTTCAATTCTCAGTATTTTCAGACATTTTAAGTATTTGTCTGATTTGACAGATGTTGGGATGCTATAAGGAATATAAATCTGAAAAAAGTGGCAAACAATATATTAATTTTCTAATAGTCATAAAATCTTTCCCTACTATTCTTCATAAGAGACATTTTACTTGTTAGAGTTTTCCACAAACACCTATTTCTGGTTTACATACTGTAACTCAGTTGTTATCCTGTCAATTTCTTTTTAAAAAATTAAATTCAGTCCTCTTTTTGTCTCATTCTAATAAAAAAATCTTATTACCCATATACTTATATTGATTTTCCAGTTATATAAACCGCCCAGAGAGCTTCGGCTATGGGGCAATATATAAATGTAATAAATAAATAAATAATAATAATATAATTTCTAATTCTAATTGCTATGTTACGTGTAAGGTGTTTTTTTAATGGAGCTCACATATGTTATACAATGTCCCCAGGTGACCGCTTTCATAGGATTCCATAGGATGTTTGATGACATGCCCAGAGTGGCATTGTCTTTATTTTTTCTAGTTTATTCTTTAAAATATCCCTTCACCTTTTACCTTTGCAGGACGGGAGATTTAATTTCCATACATATGCCATTATAATTTGGTTTTCTAGTTTGAAGATTGGCTGAGATAGGTGTATGATTCAAGAGAGTGATGTTACCTACGTATATTTTCCTCCTGGAGCTACTGTATTTAATATTGAAATGTAATCTATTCTTGTATAGCATTAATGTATGCCCCAAACAGTAGGAGAAGTTCTTCTATTTGGGATACTAGTTCCTCCAGGTATCCACTAAATTAAATTCAAGTAAAGTTTGTTCAAGCTCCCCCCCCCCCCCCACACACACTTCTTTCCATTTGAGTGGACTGTGACTCTACCTGCTGTGGGTGACCATTTGTTTTTATCTAGTGCTGGATTACTAATGATATTAAAGTCACTCTTCCTTCTTTAAGCTCTTCCAAATGAGTAAGGGCCTTTCTGAGAAAAAGTATTCTGATTTTTGTTAGGATAGTACATAGATCTTAGTGTCAGCTTTTCTGTGCCTTGCTTACACTTTACAAACATGTATCTGCCACTGTCATCTCACAACATTCCTCCTGCTGTATAATCAAAATTCTTATCCAGGACTATTGACACATCCCTTTGTGTGGGGTTTGATGACCCTTTGGCATCAAATGTTTCTCTTATATCTAGGCTGACCGTATTTTGGAAACCAAAAAGGAGGACAATATGGCTGCCCTTAAGGAGGCGTGTCCACCCCAAACATGCCCACCCCCAAGGCGGGGCCATCTTGACACGTCCCCAAGGGGGCATGGCCTTGGTCACATGTCTAATTCTACACCTTACAATTAAAACAAAACTGTTCTAAATAATATGTTTATATTAAAATCACTGAAATATTAAATGTATCAGAAATTAACATTCATTAACAGTAACATCTTGGCCAGTAAAACACGGACAGTGTCTCTTGTACATAGAGGGTGTATTAAAAATATGTCTCAGAATCCTCTGCAGTGCACAGGTATGCTATGGGGAATTATTAGGTTCTTTGGCAGAAAACTTAGTGTGGATAGTATATTCCGAGTGTAACTTATTGGCTATAAGGATGAGCTGTGAGGCAGGAAGTCCACAAATACACTAGATGGTCTTAGGGTGAGCTGTTATTAGCTTCAAGTATCTGCCCTTTCTACAATCAGGGTTAAGAGTACTGACCTTGCTTACAGAGTTGGTGAAAGTATTACTGAGATACACTACAAGGTGCTTTGAACACTGAAAAACAAGCTATAGAATACTGAGTGTAATAAAGGAAAGCAGTCATATTCAAAGTTGTCATGACAACAGAGCATCTTTGAACTAAACTGAACCATGGCTTTCAAGAAGAAAGGAAAGGACCTTAAAGAAAAGAAAGAACTGATTGTTGTAGAACATATTGCCTCAGTTCAGATAACACGTTTCTCAGTGGTGGTTTTAGAACTCCATGGTGGAGTTTTTACATCACCATTGAGAAATGTGTTGTTTGGTGGGAAAACTCCATGCAACGGTAGAGTGTTGTTGTTGTTGTTGTTGTTGAGAACACTCCACACAGAATATCCACGCTGTGCAGAGGAGAGTTCCTGCGCAACCGTTTTGTTGCATGTCGTGTGGAGGGCTCCGTGGAGTTTTCCTACTGGGTACAGAGTTCCCTGGCAAGAGCGGTGAAAGGAGCGAGTGACACTCTAGGAGAGACACTGGGATTGGTTTTTTGCATAAATGGCTGATGGGATGCCATTGGGAGGACCGAAACAGGAGAGAGGGTGGAGGAACTGTCACTCAAACATTGTGATGGATTTTACTCAACTCCACGGTAGCCCATTACATGAGGGGCACCATTTTCAGTTTCTCACAAGATAGAAAACTGACTCGAAGCTATAATATTAGGGCTCCCTTAATTTTTTGAAAAATGAGATGCTGGGACTGAGACTCATTAAACAGTTACACTTGCTGAAATTGCTGATATTTCAAAGTTGTGGGAATTTGTTCTGGTTACTCATTGGTGACAGGAAAGAACATGGCACATTCTCAGTAGTCCTTTCTATTTCAATTAATTCAAGGATCAGATTTGGCACTGAAAACATGTTGAGGCATTAATCAATTCTTGAATTGGGGGTCTACTTAGATTCCACTGTGGCCATTTTTAAATAAGACAATGTTCTGCCCCAACTGGACATTGTGTTATTTGTTATGTTGCCCCCAGGTTATATATTTGTAACTGATTTAGTTTAGTATATGAATCTGTTGGCAACTGATCCGGCCTTGTTGTCATGCATTTATTAGTTGTCCCTAGAAAGAACTTCCACTGCAACGCACTCCATCTCCCATCCCAGACAGCTTATTCAAAAGGATACTATGGTACTGAAAGCCAAAAGAATCAACAGGGTTCCACTTCCCCAGTTCCTCTCTTGGCAAGGGTCATCCTACACAGCAACCAACGCAGTTCCACTCCAAAACCAGACCTGAAACTTGATGGAAATGGATCCAGATAACCAGTTTCATTCAAGAACCTCTGGAGTTGAGAGGTAACCACCCACTCAAGCTCTTCCTCTAGAGGGGATGTTAGCTACCAACCTATCATTGATTATATCTCCACAGGCCAGTTTAGGCTTCTTCAGGAATGGCCTAATTACCACCTCTTTTAAAGAGGCCATTGCCATGCCCTTATCTCAATGAGAAATTTACAACTTCTTAGACCCAGCTGAACATCTCACTTTCTTATTAGATGCAATAAGGCTTGAAGGTCAAGGTTCAAGCACACAGGTAGTTGACCAGACTTGTCCACACCTTTGTGCCTCAACAACTGAAACACACCTAATAAAACTAAACCAGCAGGTGCTCTGGACACCTCTACTAATAGAACTATGGCATTAACTATGGTGTCCCAGGTTGTAATGGATTTGAGCAACTCTATCTTCAAAGTGTTGTGCAAACAAGTCACTGTGGGCTATTGAGGGTTCCACCATCTCTATCTCTGGTCCAGATTGCAACAGGTTATGAACCATTTGAAAAAGCTCTGCTGAATGGCATCGAGAAGATGCAGCAGTGGTGGAAAAGAACTTCCTCTTTGCCACTATTGTCATCACAGAATATGCTCAGTTGGGAGCTCCAATCTGTTCAATCAGACTAAACACAAGTCTTACACCTGCATCCTAGCTGTCTTTTCTGTTGCTTCATTGTCCTCAGCTCATGTGTATACCATGGTCCTGGGCTCTGCTCAGAGGGAGAAGACACTTGGGTTCGATTATGTCAGCTGCCTGAGTCATTTCTGCATTCCACAGAGTGACCAAGGCTTCGATGCGAGCACCAGCCATATCAGTAGGGAAATCCCCCAGAGCTCTCTGGAATCCATCTAGCAGCCTTCATGGGTGAGCCATTTTAATGGGCTCCCCAGCTTTGTGGAGGAGAAAGGCCACAGAAAGTCTAACCTCAACAGGAAGTGACACAGGGATGTGACCGTGACACAGGGATAGATGTTAATTTCCCCACTTTCAGATGATCAACCACCTGCCCAGTCAAGAAAACCAAATCTGTCCTCTTATGTGTTGGGCTGATGAGATGTTGGGACAACCCCATGAAGTCCTGAGCTGCCCTTGATCTGGCAGCCTTGACATGGAAGTGAAAGATACCCCAGAACCATCATCCTAATGGTTCTCAACACCAAATTATTTATTTATTTAAAACATTGTTATCCCTCCCTATATCATCAAGATCTCAGAGTGGCATACAGATAAAAACATACAGTATAAAACAATACAGTTGTTTTAAACATACAGTATAAAACAACATATCATGCCAGTCCTTCTACAACTTCATTGGTTGCCAGTCCAGGTCCGGGCCCAATTCAAAGTGCTGGTATTAACATTTAAAGCCCTAAACAGTTTGGGGCCAGGTTATTTGAAGGAACGCCTCCTCCCATATGTGCCTGCCCAGACCTTAAGATCATCCACAGGGGTCCTTCTCCGTGAGCCCCTGCCGAAGGAAGTGAGGCAGGTGGCTACTAGGAGGAGGGCCTTCTCTGCTGTGGCACCCCGGCTGTGGAACGAGCTCCCCAGAGCTGTTCGCTTGGCACCTACATTGTTTTCTTTTCGTCACCAGCTGAAAACCTTTTTATTTTCTTAGTATTTTAACACCTAATTTAACTTAAATTGAAACTTTGTTGTTTTAATCTCATATTTTAACCTATATTAATTTTTGCTGTGTGGTTTTATTCTGGTTGTGCTTTTTATATTGTATTTTGTATTTGTGTTTTAAATTTGTTGGTTGTTTTTATGCTCTTCATAGTTTTAATTTTTGTGAACCGCCCAGAGAGCTTCGGCTATTGGGCGGTATAAAAATGTAATAAATAAATAAATAAATATACACAGTTAAAAACAAATTAAACCATGATCCAAGTTAAAACAATATATAATTTAAAAGCAATAAAAGCAGTTAAAACAGTTAAAACAATGTGTCAGTGAGTTTAACCATCAAAGGCTTTGTTAAAATGCAGTGGCCAGATTGATTTCGGGAACCAGAAGGTTCTACCATATAACACCTGCTCTTGCACTGGCTGCCTGTATGTTTCCGAGCCCAATTCAAGATGCTGGTTTTGACCTATAAAGCCTTACATGGCTTGGGACCACAATACCTGACGGAACGCCTCTCCCGACGTGAATATACCCGGTCACGACGTTCAACATCTAAGGTCCTCCTCCGGGTGCCTACTCCGAGAGAGGCTCAGAGTTTGGCAACGAGGGACAGGGCCTTTTCGGTGGTGGCCCCCAGACTACGGACCGATCTCCCTGACGAGGCTTGCCTGGCGCCAACACTGCTATCTTTCCGGCGCCAGGTTAAGACTATCCTCTTTGCCCGGGCATATAGCAGCACATCTTAATTACCCACGTTTATTTTTTTAACGGTTTTTAATGCTTTATGTGTGTATGTTCTGTGTTTTAGACTTTTAAATTTTGTATACTTGTTTTTAATCTCAATTTTAGAATTTCTGTAAACTGTCCAGAGAACCCTGGCTATGGGGGGCGGTGGGCGGTATATAAGTGTAATAAATAAAATAAAATAAATAAATAAAAATCCATGTTTTTACTTGGCGTCAAAATGAAATCAATGTTGGCGCCAGTCGGGCCTCCAAGGGGAGGGCATTCCACAGTCGGGGTGCCACCACAGAGAAAGCCCTGTCGCTTGATGGACCATCTCCATCAGCTCAGGCAGGGATACATGTACCAGCAGAATCTGGGAGAAGGAGTGTACTTTTTTTGCGTGTGTACGCTTGAAAGTTTGAGGAAATACAAGTCTACAGAGTTTGAGGAGGGGGGGCAAGCAGAGGGTTAATCCTCGAGCCGGTTTGCTTATCTGGCTGCCGCCGCTGCATCCATTCCTGCTCGACTATTGAGCGGCTCCGCATTACATCACCATCTTCAGAGCCCATTCGCCGAAGGCCGGTCTCTTTCCCCCCCCCCCCTTCCCCATCTAATAAGAGGACAGCAGCAGCGACCCCAGCCTGCAAGCAGCCGCTTTCTATTCCCCACGCGGCCGCGCCTGCCCGTCATTTCTGGGGCGGGAGGGGGGCGAGTGCAAAGCGAAAGGGGCGGCATCGGGGCCGGTTCCTTCCCTCCGGCCTCTCCAGGGTCTTTGGTGCGCCTCGGCCCCTCCTGGTCGGCCAAGAGGAGCGAAGGAGGATGGCGGAAAGCGAGTGCGAGACCCCCAGCACTCCGGGGGAGTTTGAGAGCAAATACTTCGAATACAATGGGGTGCGCCTGCCCCCTTTCTGCAGGGGGAAGATGGAAGAAATCGCCAATTTCCCAGTGAGAGACAATGATGTCTGGATCGTTACCTACCCCAAATCAGGTACCAGACGTGGCAAGCTTGGGAGAGGGTGGGGTGTCTCTTATTTTCCATGCATTGAAGGGTTGGGCTGTTTCCCCTTCCAGTTTCCCCCCCTCCCCCCCTTAAAAACAAGTTAAATTAATTGTCGTTGTTTTCTGGTTTATTCTAATAACCATCATAAGGGACAACTGTCACCTGCCAGGTAGTGATTGTAGCTAAACGACTTGCCTAACGCGGAGGTGTGCAAGATCAGTAATTGATTCATACCTGTCTCTTACGTTGAGAGAGAGGTTCAGTGCTGGACACGAATGCAGAACACAAACACACACTCGGGCGTGCAGAGATTCGTTCCTTGGGTTAATTTTTGCACATGCCTTTTAAGGGAATTGCCCGCAATATAGAGAGTAATCATGGATGCATAGTCTCCTGTTTATGTATTATGCCAACCTAAGCATGCATACGGAGACATAAAAATCCTACCTGTGCAATGAGGTTTGCTTCCTAGCAGAGATGGGCCAAGGCGTTTGATGGCCTGAAGCAGAAAATCTAAATGGCCCCCGCCCATGACGGAGAAAAGAAAAATACAATAAAAAACTAAACATTTGACAGTTTTACAAAATCTGCTGCTCTAGGCAAACCATCTCGCCCTGCAGAGTGGTTATGTTTTGGTGCCTGGATCAGAGACTTAGAAAATTGGATCTTTTAATATTTAGGGCACTTAGGGGTAGAATCCTATGCACTCTTACTTGAGAGAAAGCTCCATTGATCTCAGTGGGACTTACTTCTGAGTAAACAAACATAGCCTCAGGCTAACAGATTCTCAGAGTTGTAGAGAAATCTGAAAGCAGTGTCAGCCTAGAAGCTTCTAAGGCCTGAGCTAATTTAATTTGGTGGAAGAAGCGGTGGCTAGAGTTGCTAGTTTCCTATGATGTATTGACTGATTATGGAAGAGATTAAAGATCAGTTTGTTGCTTTTATTGAACAGGGTCTTCATGAAATAAATGGCTCCATGCATAATTAAGTTATAGGACCCACTACCACAAGCTGTGGTGACCCCCACAACCTGAAGATGGCATTAAAAAAAGGATTAGATGTAATAGCTAAATGGAACTACTGAATATCACTTACGAGGGGGTACCCACATAAATGGGTTAGGTCATCCCCTGCTTATGAGCACCAAGAAGAATCTGTTGGCTGCTTTTGGAAACAGGGTTGGACACGATAGATCTAGCAAGAATGTATATTCTTACATTCACTGGCTTCACTGAGAGCGTCATCACACAGGGGGAAATCGTGTTTGTTTACCCTCGCTTCTCCGCCCACGTGTTTGTCCCTCATTACTTCCTCTTTTGAAAGAGGAAGTAAACAGCATGCACGTGGGCCATTTTGATCGCGCTGCTTCTTCTGCACATGTCTTTAAAAATAAGTCGGACTTACTGGGGTGTTTTTTTGTCATGGGAAGAAGGCTAGAAGGGGCAGGAGGCACGCGGGAGGCAGACAATGTTGTGAGAGGGACCTGCAAAAATCCGTGAGTGCCCAGTAATGAGTGTGCAATAAAATGCTCGCCTGATGGAGTTCTGAGTCTGCTTATTATAAATGAGGATTTGTCCACATGTGCATTTTAAGGGGAGATACTGCCTTATCATTATCTAATCCCTATCACTATCACTCATACAGTAGGTGGGTGGAAATGGGCTAGTACCTTTCTTTCTAGGGAAAATCTGCTCAGGATAGGCAGAATGATGGGTCCTACAACTCCCAGCATTCCTCAGTCATTCCCATTTCTGGCTGGGGAATTCTGGGAGTTGACCCTTTTCTGTCTAAACAAGCATAGGGTTGTGCCCTAAATGTGTTTTATGGTTGGCTATTTCCTTCATCTGTTTGATGTTTTAGGCTCCAATCCAGCTTTATAGCTTCATGCACTAATCTTGCATTAGTGACCCCTGGATAAGGATGCATATTCCTGTACATAATAATGGAATCACAGAATAGTAGAGTTGGAAGGGGCCTATAAGGCCATCGAGCCCAACCCCCTGCTCATTGCAGGAATCCACCCTAAAGCATCCCTGGCAGATGGGTGTCCAGCTGCCTGTTGAAGGCCTCTAGTGTGGGAGAGCCCAGTCAGTTTAATGGGCCCCATCACAATGTGGAAGGTTGGGGTGTACACATTCAGAAAGGTGCTTCAGTGTGGAGGTCTCCCTAGCTAGGGTGACCATTTGGAAAGGAGGACAGTGCTCCTGAACCTTTAACAGTCGCATAGAAAAGGGAATTTCAGTAGGTATCATTTGTATGCATGCAGTACATGGTGTAATTACCTCTTCATCACAACAGTTAAAGCTGCAAGAGCCCTGCCCTTTTTTGTAGAGTGACCAGATACAAAAGAGGGCAGAGCTCCTGCAGCTTTAACTGTTGGGATGAAGAGGAAATTCTACCAGGTGCTGTGCATGCATACAAATAACATCTACTGAAATTCCCTTTTCTATGCAACTGTTAAAGATACAGGAGCCCAGTCCTCCTTTTCATACGGTCACCTAGCCCTTTCTGAATCGGGGCATTAGTCTGAATGTGTTTTTTTATAATGTACATGTTTAGAGTCCCAAATTGGGCATTGATCGTAATTACTAGAAATCTATAATATTAATCAGTTGTGGTTATGCTATACATATTGTTTGTAGGAGGTGGATTTTGTCCACCTACTTCCTTACGTGTTGTCTTATGCTTCCATGGACATGGAGACATACCTTTTTCAGAGATCTCTGCAGACATTTTTAGACATATTGATCCTTGAAGGGGGTCCATATACAGGGCCAAACCATGTTGGGCTCCTTCAAGGAATAAAACTATATTTTTTCAACATTCTGAGATATTGTTTCTTCATTCCATTGGGTCATTTTGGATGTTCCCCACTTTTGTGCGACCCAGCATAATTTCCCTAAAATGAAGCCCTAATTGGATGTCATGATAATGCATGGATCCAATCAACCTACATTTGTCTAGTAACAATTACTAAAAGAAATCTGCCCTCATTTATGTAGCTCTTCTCAACCCACCATACAAGTTGTAGACCAGAGGTAGGCAACCTGGCACCCTCCAGATATTTTAGACTACAGCTCACATCAGCCCCAGCCAGCCAGCACAGCCAGTGCTAAGGGATTGTGGTAGTCAAAAGCATCTGGAAGATATCAGGTTGCCTATCCCTACTCTAGACAATTACCTAATTCAGACAATACGACAGCCCACCATTAGGGTGACCATATGGAAAGGAGCACAGGGCTCCTGTATCTTTAACAGTTGTATTGAAAAGGGAATTTCAGCAGGTGTCATTTGTATATGAGGAGAACCTGGTGAAATTCCCTCTTCATCACAGCAGTTAAAGCTGCAGGTGCCCTGCCCTCTTTTAAATCTGGTCACTCTAGTATAGCACCTGCAGCTTTAACTGTTGTGATGAAGAGGGAATTTCACCAGGTTCCCCATATATACAAATGACACCTGCTGAAATTCTCTTTTCTATGCAACTGTTAAAGATGCAGGAGCCCTGTCCTCCTTTTCATATGGACACCCTAGGCCCACCATGGCTGAATTTACCCACAAGGGTGTCACATTGTGCCGGTGTGCACTAATTTGCATGGAGCACATGTTCCCACAACTTGCTATGACTTGTGTAAACCCAGGTGGCACGGGTTATTTGAGGGTTAGACAACCTACAACCCATGAGTTTTTTTCGTTTTCTTTGGTTGCTTGAGCCGCTCCGATGCTGTGGAACTTCCTCCTAAGGGAGGGTAGGTTTGCCCCCCCTTCTGCTATCTTATCACCAGCAGGACAAAGACTACTTTATTCAAGAAGGCTTATGCCCTGTAATTGGGCCACCTTGGGTACCATTTGTTGATAGAAGGGTGGGGTGCAATCAAATGAATAAATATGAGAGTTGTCTTACCCCTCAAACAACCCCTGCTGCCTGGGGTTGCACCATGCAAAAATGGCACCCATGGGTGCCCAGCCCAACAAAACAGCCCCTGCTGGTAAATTAACCCACCCTGGGCTGTCATGTTGTGTGAATGAGGCCAATGAATTAGAGCAGGGAATGTGGTGAAATGATACTTAAAGACCAACAGCACAAAAGATCACATAGCTAAATTGCATGCACCTGAAAATGGATTAAGAGGCACTGAATTCATGTGTATCTTACATGGAACCCAAATATACAATGCTTAAAGATCCATAGACAATATACCCTGCTGGTACACCCAAGAACTAAATTGCACAAATATGATGTTGGAAAAGAAGACATTGAATTTGAATTCTACAACATCCAATAATATCCCATTTTGTTGGACTACCAAGAGCTGCAAATAAGTGATCAAAGTTCTTCTTCCATATACCTCAAAAACACTAAAAACATATCCCCAAATAAGTTGGCAAAAAAAAATCACACACACACACACGCTAACGTATAGACAAGGAAACCTATGTAAGGGTGCAGTTTATTTTCACAAAGAGACAACAATTTCAAAAAAAGTAATGTGCTGTTAAGGTTTGTGTTCAAGACTGAAACTTCGTCAGCTAGTTTGTTATAAACAACAAATGTAAGGAATGTTTCCATGTGTATTTAGCAACAAACAAAGAAAACCCCAAACCTCACCACCATTCTTTTAGTTCTTTCATGAAAAAAGTTACCAGGTGCTGCGAAGCCTCTGAGAGAGCCATTTCACCCCCTTTTTTTTCCTTGGGAGGAAGAAGAGTCTGGAGAGCATAAGCAGGTAGGGCTGGGCGAACAGGCATTTGAGATGTGGTTCCTCTGTGAAGACTTACCTGTCTACTGTCAAAGAGGGTTCTGATCCTGTGTATTTGCCTGCCTAAAGAAAAAAAAAATAGCTTGTATGGCAGAGAAAACCCTGTTTGCCTGGTGGTAAGAGACTTTCTGCCTTGAAATAGTGAAGGTACTATAGTGGGCCTTCTTGATCGGAAATCCTGTATCATTCTCTTAAAGCTCAAGTAAAGCAAAATTTTGGATGGAATAAGTCTCTTTTCATTTTATTCTTCATGAATTGAGGTGGGTTGATTTTGTGTTCCTTTGACATTCCTGCCCCTGTCAACACAGAATTCATTAATACCAAACATTATCAGGTGGGTATCACCTTCTATACGATGAAATATATCAGTTATTAAATATGAACAATAGACAGTTAAGCACTGATTCAGTAATCTACAGAAACATTTATTGAATAAAACTGTAGGTCTCAAAAGGGGGCAAGAGGAGACAGCTGAATCAGCAAACATGCAGTCTTATATTATTCAAAGAAGAGGAAAAATCAAGATTAAAATTTAACTTACTGTACCCAATTAAAACATCCATTCTGCTTCCTTTCATATTAACTTATTATTATACAGCCAATTGTGTATGAGAATATATTCTATTAGTAACCAGAAATCTAAAATCTGTTTATGAGAATATATTCTATTAGGAACCAGAAATTGTAAAATCTGTTTATCTGTGGGAACAATTAACAAAATGATGCACTAAAGGTTGCTACATTTAAAATGTCCCTCTATCAGTATCCTACAACTTCTAGAAGAATCAGGGCCTGTTCAGATACCACACTAACCCACTGTGGATTGTGGTTTTGAGTAATCCACAGTGGGTTAGCGTGTCATGTGGGTGAAGTACCTACCCTGTGCAGTGGGGGGTAATGTGCCCCGGGGATGGTTCCTGGAGCGTGTGGCAGCACCATCATCATTTGCTATGGATGTTCCAATAGGAAATTCCTGCAACCATAGAAATGGCCACCTAGAGTGTCCGCCACCTCTGGTGATGCTCTACCCAGTGCAATCTCTCTCAATGATCGCCATTGCAAAGCGATGGCTGGTGTGCCCACTGTGCACCTTTCCCTGCTGCTTCTGACCACTGGGATAACTGGTGACTTATCTACAGAGCGGGGATAGGTAAGTGAACCACAGCACCCTGCAGGTGTGGGTATCGTGGTTTCCCTCCCCATCCCTGCTCCATAGTTCCGCAACCCCCCTCCACTGTGATCGTCTGAACTGGGGCTCAATGTTAGAATCCATCAAATAGCTCTGAAGTTCTTATTCTTTTGGAGTGTCCTACCCAAGGCAGGACACTCCAACTAGAAACGTATCTTTCTACATGCCAATGCTGATGTAAGATTTTCACAATTGAAAGAGATAAATGGGAGTATGCAACAGAGCAAGTAATATTACTAGGAGAACACACAGTTCCATCCATTAGCAAGCATTGTCTTGGGACCAAATCAGCACGGTACTGTGCATGTGTTACTAACAGCATAACCTCTCTTATGCAGCTGTTGTTTATACCTAGATTTTTGAATGGTGTAATGCTTTGCATGAGATGAATCCCTCTTTAAGATATTGCCCGTGATGTGAAATGAAGGTGAAATGAAGAAGAGTGGAAAAGAGTGGTGTGTTGTTGTTGTTTTTATCAGTTTGGCCTTGTACAAGACTTGTACAAATAAACATTTGTGTTCTCTGTTAATTTCAATATCCAAAAAAGGAAACTGTTTTTATCAAAATGACATGAAAAGTTCATAGTAGTATGAATATAATTGATTCGTGGGGGGGGGGGGGGCGGAAATCATGTATGAGAAAACAACAAAAATATAATCTGTCATTTGGAAAACTAAAAAAGAAAAGAAAAGATCTCATTATGAAAAGAATTGCATGCTGGATATAGTGTTATCTTATTTATTTATTTATTTATTTATTACATTTTTATATTTATTACATTTTTATACCGCCCAATAGCCGAAGCTCTCTGGGCGGTTCACAAATCTTCCAAAGAAGCCATGAATAAATAGGCAACACTGGGAGCAAATGGGCTTGCCCACAGTAACTCCTCTAATATGAAAGCAATGCTGATCAGAAAATATAAAATAATTCTTTTTCGGATTGTCTATTAGTTCTAAAAGAAACTAAGTAGGATGTGTAATATCCTGGCATGCATTAAGAATCTATAAATGTGCGTGCTTCATTGTGGAGAATGCTTGCATATAAGAAGTTTAGATCCATAGTGACAAGGACAGCTTGTTCCGGGATCTTCATTCCCTGAACCATATAAATAAAGTCTTACATATGTAAATATCCCTTACATATGATTTAGTCTCAGGGACAAAATGACATTGAACGGAATCATCATATTGAGATAGTTCCCTAAAAAGGAACTTGAATCACAAACAATATAACAAATTGGTGGTGGAAAAATCCAGTTTGTTATTCTTAGGGAGCATATCCCTCACCATTATACGAAGATGTAATTTTTACAAAAACCTGTATGGAGAATCTTCAATACATCCTAAAAGTAAAACCTTAACTAAAGTAGTAATAATGACACAAGCAATACTTTGGTAGGATCTCTATGAATTGGAATACAACAGGCCTCCTCCTATAACTATAATCTATAATCTATTCATAGTCTTCTGTATTTAATATCACAAGTATCTCGCTCTTATCAGCCTCCTTGTTGACCAAGGATTGATCACTGGCCAAATTATCCAATAATGTCTGTTCTTCCTTTGACAAGTTGTTCCACTTCATGGTCAATGTTTGTTCCAAATCTATATCCCTAAGTGTGGTGTAGTGGCTAAAGGGTTGGACTGGGAGTCGGGAGATCCAGGTTCTAATTCCCACTCAGCATGGAAACCGACTGGGTGACTTTGGGTCAGTCACAAACTCTCAGCCCAGCCTACCTCACAGGGTTGTTGTGAGGATGAAATGGAGAGGAGGAGGATTATGTACGCCACCTTGGGCTCCTTGGATGAAAAAAGGTGGGATGTAAATGAAATAAATAAGTGCCAGATGTTCATAGACCTAAATATGTGGATTTGATACAGCTTGTATAAATTGGGATCTAGATCAAAAGGAGGACTGACAATTGTAATTATTACTACTAAAAAATCTCTCAGTTTTAATTGACAGATAAGACTAAATTTATCCACTTTACTACAAAGTGCATTGTGTCTAGGGATGGGCATAAGGCTTAACTCTACTTGGATAAATAATGAGATGATAAATTAATCCTGTTGCATCTTCTGTGATATGAGCGAATCATAGAAAAATCCTCTCAAGTAGAGGTGATGTCCTCAAAGTCTACTGAAACACATCTCCTGAATTACCAGTAGATGCATCTCCTGTGTTGTTAAGATCAGTGTCTGTAGGGAACATTAGAAGGATCATGCCAAGAGATACTTCCCCCCCCCCTTAATTCTATCCATGGATATGCATAATCCCGTTAATTTCTGGGAAATGTCCTTATTTTCATTGCTTAAAGTTCAGACCAAAATTGATTGAAATCTTTTTCTATTCCCTGATCCCCCCTACGATAATTTCACAGGTGTGTATTGTCCTTTAAACAATGTTAAAGTATCAAAATGTGTGTGTGTGTGTGTTGTCTCCTATTCCAACATCATATGTGTGCAGTTTAGTTCTTGGATCTCTTATTGGGGTATATTGAGCAGTACCTAATGCTGTCACTGCGCAAGTGGGAACATCTACTAGCACAGAGGGAAACTAGTGCTGCCTTGTGGAACAGTAAGCAGAGTTTTTCATGTATACAAAATAAAGAGATGCATGGAAGTATATAAATATGCTAGAATGACCCACCCCCCAATAACGGCCTTTAACATGGTGGAATGCTGTATGTACTCTTCATCCTTAACACAGGGAAATACTCCCGTGTTTCCCTGTAATATCTACAAAGTGCTTAATTTTTGTGAACCGCCCAGAGAGCTCCGGCTATTGGGCGGTATAGAAATGTAATTAATAAATCAATAAATAATAAATAATATGATCTAGGATTTTAGCCCCCAAAACTGCTTTGAATGTCAGGTAAAGTTATCGGGCTGCAACCTGGAGATCATGCCTGCCTGTCTCTTCAAGGCCCCCATTTCTACCCATTGTCCCATTTTTCCATCTCCCTTCTTTTACTCCACAGAAAGGGAGGTGAGGTGAAGGGGCCAGAAGAGGTTATGTGACAACACCCTAAAAACTTGATCTCCGGGGAAACTTTTCTAAATTGGAAATAGTTTGGACTGAGAACATGCGGCTGCTTCTCTACTTCAAACAATTTATACCTCTTGGTGTAAATCGTTTGCCAACTATTAAAGTGGGCTATATGTGCAGTAAGTTTCATTTCTGTAACATGGTTAGTTTAGGTGCCTCGGGATCCACCAAGGCAGATTCCTCCAGACACCTTATTTTGGGGGGGGGGGTTCCCTAGAGTGAGGCTCTGCCAATGTTCTTTAGAAGCCTTACCCATGGTTGACATTTTATTTTATTTTATTGTGAATATCAACAAACAAAACAGAAAATATGTCGTGAAAACAGGGGGTGGGAGACCCATAGATTGTGTATATAGAATTATCATCATTTCCATCATATAAACTGGGGGGGAAAGGGAGAGAAAAGCAGACCAAATATCCGTATATTTATCCTCTTGCAAGTTGTGTCTATATAACACTCATTCAAAATTTGATAATGTTATTAGGACCTCGGTCCATTGCATTATAGGAGGTGTCAATTTGTCCTTCCAATGTGATAACATAAGTCTTTTGGCTGTCATAAGGGCTCTGACACGGACCACAGAGATAATGAGTAGGATCTGAGAAACGCCGGAAGCCAATAGGGTCTATAGCAAAGGTGGGGAACCTGTGGCTGTCCAGATGTTGGACTCCAACTCCTATCAGCCCCAGCCAATAGCCAGAGATGATGGGAATTGTAATCTGGAGGTTCCGCATCCCTGGCCTTTTTGCAGGTAGAAGTGGATCTTCTGCTCATGCGGGTGTGTGTTTGTCCCTTACTTTTAACAATTCCTGTTGCAGCTCTTGAATCCTACATTCTAGGCCATTTCGGAGGGTTCCCTCCAATCTCAGGAACAGCTTTTTCAGGGAGTGCAAGGGGCTGCAACAACTGGGGAACCAAATTTGACCAGAGCTGGGTCAGTAGTGGGTTGCAGTGGCAAGCATCAGTGAGCAGCTCTTTAATACGGAGAGCTGAGGCAGCTGATCAGTTCCCAGTGTAGCAGGACCTGGAAATGCTCTCAGGGAGAGCAGGAGCCAAACAGGGTTATGGTCGATGCAGGAAAAAGTTGGAATTCCGCAGTCCCTGCACCTCCAGCTCCTGACTGAAAGTCTCCATTTGGTGGGGCAGGGACATAACGCAGGTTAGGAGAAGCGCCGTTGCCCTCTATTGGGTATGGTTTACTTCTCCATTTCCCTGTATTCTTTCTCTGTCCGCAACACACACACATACACATCTTGTCTGAGTTCAATTGGTAAAGAGTCCACAGCATTGAAGGGGCACCGATGTGTGTATAACTCTGTGGACTCTTCTTGTCTCTCTGACGGCGGCATCACTGAATGGTTGCTGATGGTGCCCTCTTCCTTCTTCAGTGGGAATCTTTGAGCACAAAAAGGCTTTCAATGGCAGGAGGGCCAAGATGATCAGCTGCCATTTCCACATTTGGCACCTGGTAACTTGTCTTCCTTCTCTCCAGAGAGGCCAATGGGAACTCTCCCATTTCAGGTGGGCTCAGGCTGCATGAGACCTCTATTGCAGATGACCTCCTGGGTTCTTTACCACACCACACAAGAGAACAACAATGAAGGATGGGAGGTTCAAGGTTCCACATCTGTATTAAATATTAATTTACATCTGCTTATTCCAGTATCCAGCCATCATTTTTTGCTTTTAAGGATTCTGCCAGGCCCTGGACAATAACTTAATTGAATGTGGTAGACTGCAAGAAGCAGTAGCAGCATGTGAATGCCAGATTAGAAACGGCTGGCTACATCTTTATTGCTTTCTTAAGCTGCACATCTGAAATATTTATGACATGGAGGAAGCACTAAAAGCTCTATTTGATCCCCTCCCCCAAGCCTTCAAAAATGTTCAGTTTATAAAGTCTGCACTCCGTCTATATCTATTATAGACTTTACTTGTTTAATTGTTACTTAGTTGAGTCTTGATTGCGTGCTGTTGTGCTTAACATTTTTACCAGGCGTTCTTAGAACTATTAACACCTTCGTAATTAGATGCAAGCTGATTTTTTTTTTTAACCTGGGGGAACATTTAAACATGGGTTACTTTTGTCTAGGTATAGTCTATCACATTTGTGATTGTGTGGCATGTGTAGATCACATCTTACTCCAGGACTGTCCCAAACTGGGTTTGTTTAGAATTGATTTAAGCCATATAAACACAGCTGTAGTTACAGATTTTGCACCGTTCCATGAGTGTGTGTGTGTGTGTGTGTGTACGCCGTGCTGTTTTTCTCTGTTTTGTCTATTTCTTCTCCTAAAATGGCTTCATGTAATATGAAATAGCAGTGCTACTGCAACCCACTGGAAATGTTCTAAGCTTTTCGATCTATTATTTATTTATTTATTTATTTAATTACATTTATATACCGCCCCATAGCCGAAGCTCTCTGGGCAGTTTACAACAAGTTAGACAAGATCTAACTTTTATGTGCACAATTACAATGGGACTTTTCCCTAGGAAAGTCTTCTAATTCGCTGCATCTAGGCACATGTTAGAAACATCACTCTTTGGGGAATTAAGCCAGGAACAGGAAGTGCGTGTGGGTTAACCTTCCTATTTTCACGCTGCTGGTGTAACATTTGCAAAGGGACTTGCAGGACATGGCTTGTGTGAGCTCATTCTGCACACTTGATGGAGGTAGATTCTAAAGCCTAGTTACTTTCTACTGTTAGTTTTACCCTACCCTGTGCCTGCTTACCCTACCCTGTACCTGTTGGCATTCTCTTCCCCTCCTTATTGTTTTACTATGATTTTATTAGATTGTAAGCCTATGCGGCAGGGTCTTGCTATTTACTGTTTTACTCTGTACAGCACCATGTACATTGATGGTGCTATATAAATAAATAAATAAATAAATAAATAAATAATAATAATAATAATAATTTAAGAGCAGGAGCTCAGGGTGGAACTGGAAGTTGGGCGGCAACCACGGGATTCCCAACCAAGTGCAGAAAGGTGAATACAAAAGGGTAAAATGTCTGCTTCTTGCTAGCCCATCACTTCCCCCCTACAAATACCCCCACCCCCTGCTTTGCAAATTGTAGGCAAGTGTAGGATTCAGAATTTTAAGTTTACTGCTAAATATCTCATTTTGGCCTCAGTTAAACAGACGCTGACTGCATTTCAGTGCCGAGTTAGGAATGTTTAAGTCTACTGAAACACAGGGCCTTGCTAGACCTGTGTAATAATCCAGAGGAGAGGAGGGGAGATCTCGCATTAGGAATAACGCGACATCTCGCCCTTATTCAGACGGGAGCCGCGATGAGCTCTGGAGGAGAGCTGTCGCGGCCGCCATTTATTTATTTTTAAAGCGGCAGGAGCCACAAAAGGTAAGTAGTTTTTTTTTGTTTTTTTAAGTCTCTGTCCCCATCCGCCCCCCACAAAGTCCGATCCCCCACTCCCCCAGACCCTGTTCTCCATCCCCGTCCGCCCCCCGCAAAGTCCGATCACCACCCGCCCCCCCCAGGCCCCGTTCTCCGTCCCCGTCCGCCCCCCCCACCCGCAAAGTCCAATCCCCCCGATGTCCCCACCGTAGCCCTGATGGCCGCAGCGCTCCTGTGGAGCACAGTGGCCTGTCCGCCGCTTTTCCCAGCTACTCGGGAGTAAATCCAGTAGCTGGGGACCTGGCTACACGCCCTCGGTCCCAGCCTCAGCCCGACCTGAGGCCAGGACCATGGGAAGAACCGCGCTACCAGTGGTTCCCATTAGCGCGGTGCCAGGGCGGCGTGACTCCTGCCTGACCCCTGTTTGGACGCACAGGGACGAGCACAGTCCTTGCACCGGGCTAACGCCTGGTCTAGCAAGGCCCTAAGTGTGTCTCTTTATGGCTGCAATCCTAAATCCCCATAGGGGAATAAACCCCATTGAACACAGCGGGCATCTGAATGAATACGCGTAGGTTTGCACTGTATTTTCCTGCAGTTCCATAGGACTGCTTTTAGGGCTGTTGTTGCAATCCCTGCCGAAGACAGATCAATGTTTGTTTTATTCCTGGGCCACAGCCTGTAAATTACGGTGCTGTTTTTGCATCTTGCAAAACTGCTCGACACAACAGAGCTATTCAAAATGAGTAATGAAGCTATCATCTTGCCTAGGCTGTGCTGCACATGTTACTTCCTAGAGAGTGGTCTGGTGAGGGGTGTGTGGAAATGACAGCATCAGGCAGATTTCAGCATCAGGCAAACGCCTGAGTAGCTGCTGTAAACTGCTGTTGGTGTGCTGTTCTCCTTTTGTTGAGAGCTGGGGCTTTGGCTGCTGTCACCATGAAATACTCCATGAAGTGCTTGAGCTGCATTACAGATTGAGCCTGTGGCACTGAACACACTCATTCATTCCTTAGGTCTAAAACGTTGGCTCCGACCTTCTGTTTTTTAAAAGACAAAGTAACATTAAAGTACTCCTGAGGTCCACAACAGAGAGTTGTAGAATATTGTATCACAGAGTGTTCTGTAAGGATAAAAATAGCAATTTCTTACAACGACAAAATCTTTATTGCTTACAGCCATAGGCTATTGCAAACAATACAAGATAACAATTTATTAAGGGGTGACTTGCCACAATTTGCATGTAACCTCTAAGCCAGTGGTTTAAGCCAATACAGATAACTGAACTATTCTCACGCAGGGTTACTTGGGGTAACCCGTATCATCCTGTCACGCAGAAAGGAAACTGCTTAAGGACATAAAGCTGCTTTGTCAGACTACTGGTCCATCTGGCTTAGTATTACCTACTGCAAGGGTGGGCAGTAGGTACATCTCCAGACGTTTTGGAAAACAAAGCCCCTGCCAGCCTGGCCAATGGTCAGGAATGCTGGAAGCTGAAGACCAAAACATCTGGAGATGTACTTTCTGTCCACCCCTGTTCTACTACCTGTCTGGCTGTGGCTCTCCGGGTTTTCAGACAGGAGCCTTTCCAGCCCTACCTGGAGATGCCAGGGATTAAACCTTTGGGACTTTTGCATGCAAAAAATAATTTCACCATGCCATACATTTATATTTATTTATTTATTTATTTATTGCATTTCTATACCGCCCAATAGCCGGAGCTCTCTGGGCGGTTCCTATTACATTTATATCCCTGCCTTTCCTCCAAGGGGGTTTCTCCGTACTGACTGTGAGGGGGGTGGGGTGGGGTGGGGAGCTTGGGTCCTCTGACCTTGGATCCAGAAATCCAAATTATCCTGTGGGCCTCCCATCTAGGTGCCATAGCATTGTGCTCTAAATTGAAGCGGAGAGAATCTTGCTATTTTTTCCTTGATTTCTGACTGGGTACAGGTGTAGGGAATAGCCATAGTTAACTGTAGCAAATGTGCTTTCCATGTACGCGGTCTAAAGTTTTATTTCTGGCATCTCCGCTTCAAGGATAGCAGTAGCAGCTCTGGGACGGACCTCTGGAAAAGTATTTTGGAGAGCCTTTGTGTTCACATCATGTAGAAAAGAATGCACCTGGTGCATTGTGAAATTATCATAAGCCTTAACAAGAATGTTATTTGCTCGTTTGAAATATTTTTTGGACACCCTGGGAATGAGTAGCATACATACTGTTCAGAAAGCCTGGTATAGATCCAAAGCACATTTAAGTCAGTCCATCATAAACACCATCTAATCAGTTCAGCTTTGTTTGGGGGCTTCTGATCAGCACTGACAGAAACCCTGAGAAGAAGATATCAGCCAGTTAAAAGTGCTGAAGCAAGCTGCCAGGAAGATTCCCAGTGAGTACATTGAATGTGCTCCTGACCGCAAGGCGGTGGGAATGCACACCATGCCATATTGACTACACAATTACTAGGCCTATAAACGCATCATATTGTGGGTCAAAATACAAAACAACAACAAGAATTAAGGGACATTGGAGGCAAGAGAGATCTAGAATCAAGGCAGTTAGGGTGGGAGCAGGAGCTAAAGCCTATCTATTAGGGTGGAATTACACTAGGGTGACCATATGAAAAGGAGGACAAGGCTCCTGTATCTTTAACAGTTGTATTGAAAAGGGAAGTTCAGCAGGTGTCCTTTGTATATATGGGGAACCTGGTGAAATTCCCTCTTCATCACAACAGTTAAAGCTGCAGGTGCCCTGCCCTTTTTTAAATCTGGTCACTCTAGTATAGCTCCTGCACCTTTAACTGCTGAGATGAAGAGGGAATTTCACCAGGTTCTCCATATATACAAATGACGCCTGCTGAAATTCCCTTTTCTATGCAACTGTTAAAGATACAGGAGCCCCATCCTCCTTTTCATAGGGTCACCCTACCCACCCCCGGGCTCATAGGAACATAAGAGGCTGCCCTATTCTGAATCAGACCTTTGTTCAGCTAGCTCAGTATTGTTGATTCTGAGTGGCGCTGGTTCTCCAGGATTTCAGGCAGGATTCTTTCCTAGCGATATTAGGAGAGACTGAGGATTAAACCTCAAACCTTCTGCATGCAAGCCAGGTGTTCTGAAGCCACAGGCCCTTGCCTGCTCCCCCATCTTTTGAATTCAGCTTGTCATAACATCCAACCCCTAAACTGTAGTTTATGTTAACTATGCTTTGTTGAAACAAGCCAGCATCATAAACCACAGCTTAAAGTTGGCTTGTTTCAAAGAAAACTGTAGTAACGATTAACCACAGGTTTGTTACTTTTGAGTTGTCAGGTTTGGATGTCACAACAAGCTGTGCTTAATGTAAAATGGAAGCCAAAACCTCTGAACGTCTTGCAGCTGTGCTAAAAGGATGTATGGGGGAGTGTGTGAATCTGGAGGGAAGTTAACTTGCTTCTTTCATGATAATAGTTTTTTTCAGATGGATTGGGAACACTGGCCCATGTGCTGAATTCAGCTTGCCAGGACTCCACATCTGGGCCTCCTCATCCTCTGCCCCAACCTGAAGCCCCACCATCTCAGAGGAAGGAGACACGGTGGGAGAGCAGCTCCCAATTGAGTTGTGGTCTTGAGAAGCACACCTTGAGGTCATGGCTCAGTGAGCTTTACCTGCTCTCACCTTCCCTGATCAGAGAAAGTGAGGCATGGCTGAAGCTGGCAGTATCTAAAGGAGCACTCACTGAAGCAGTCAGGAGGTGGCGTTACCCACTCCTCGCCTTTCCCAATTTGCTCGCTGTGGGATTATGGGAGTTGTGGCCCAATATTTCTGGAGGGCACCAGAATGTGAAAGACTGGCTTAGGAGAAAGTAGTGAGGTATGTACTAGAGGGGAAATCCTTGGGATTCTGCTGAGGTCAGGTGGCAAGCTTCTGGTGTTTGGATTTGCACTCCCCCCGCCCATACACAGGAGCCTTGTGTGGCGCAAAGCGGTAAAGCAGCAGTTTCTGCAGCTGAAATTCTTCCCCACGGCCTGAGTTCGATCCCAGCGGAAGCTGGTTTTGGGCAGCCGGCTCGGGTCGACTCAGCCTTCCATCCTCCCAAGGTCGGTAAAATGAGTACCCAGTGAGCTGGGGGAAAGGTAATAACGGCTGGGGAAGGCAATGGCAAACCACCCCGCTAGAAGGCCTGCCAAGAAAATGTCAGTGAAAGCTGGCATCCCTCCAAGAGTCAGTAATGACTCAGTGCTTGCACGAGAGGTTCCTTTCCTTTCTGCCCATACACAGACCATTGCCTATTTATATATTAAGCTCTTTCTTCACATAATGCTTATTTTTCTATTATTATGACATCTTTATCCTGCACTTCCTCTGAGAACCTTGTGCAGCCAACATTTGGGTATCCTATTTTATTTTCAAAGTTTGATGGTAGGTAAGCGAGAGAGGAAAAGAGAGGGAGGGTGGCATTGGGTGTCTCAAGGTTATCCCGACCTTCCTGTCTCCTGATCCCAGTAGGACACTATATCCATGACATTGGCTCAGACTTCCTTCCTTCAACTGAACTTTATGATTCTGGCTTCTGCCTAGAGCTAGAATCTATGACCATCTTTGGCAAACATTTGTATAAATGGATTTTTTATTTCACCCACTATGCATTACCTTGGTTATATAATTGTAATTGCTTGAGATTCCTGATCCTGCTAGTGACTACTACATCTGACATCACCAACAACACCTGTGCCTTGCCAATTTCTTGAAAGTAACCATACAAGTCATAAAGGGTTCCTGGCGATACAAAGCAAACAAATTAAGTAATAGCGTTGGTATATGGACAATTGTCAACCCTGGAGTTGAATAATTCAGACCCATCATCAATATTAACACACTTAATATACACATTAGGGTGGCCATATGGAAAGGAGGACAGGGCTCCTATATCTTTAAAAGCTGTATAGAAAAGGGAATTTCATCAGGTATCATTTGTATGCATGCAGCACCTGGTGAAATTCCCTCTTCATCACAACAGTTAAAGCTGCAGGAGCCCTGCCGTCATGAGCAGATACAGGGCCAATAATCCACATTCCAGCAGATAAGGGATTAGAATGCACGAATTAGAATAGGAAATCTCAGTATATTTTCCTGAAAGCACTCTAGAATCCTACATTTGCAATTACTTTACAAAAAAATCACATTCAAACCTAAGCTAATGGATTCCTTGAATATACTGTGTATGAAGGAAATGATATAGAGGGGGAAAATGGAGTCTTACCAGGAGATAGTAGCAGCAATTGACTCAATGTGAGTATATGACTATTTTGAAACGATAGTTAGCAAAAACTGCACTGAGAAATCCAATCTAGAAAGCACACTAGTGATGCGAGGTGTTTTTTTAACCCATAGATATTGTCCAGAGTGCTTTGCTTATTTTGTCAGATATGATATGAACTTCGATCAGAATGGATGCAGAGACAAGCTTACCCCAAGAGGTGGTGATAGCTTGAGATGACTTGGAAAAGGGATTAGATAGGTCCATGTCCAGAGACAATTTTCTTGCAATCTATTCAAAGTAAAACTACATTGTGGCCCAAAATGTCTCCAGTTTGTGCCAGTTCATCTACCCCATGTTTGTTATGCTTTTCCAAAACATTACTGCTTAGCAAAACCCAGAGATGTGTTACCAATCTTCTGATATTGTAAAACATCCTTCGTCCTTTTTCTTTGGAGACTGGATTGAGGTCTTTCATCACATATTTATTTAATTTCCAGGCACCAGTTTATTGCAGGAAGTGGTATATCTAGTCAGCCAAGGAGCCGACCCTGATGAAATTGGATTAATGAATATTGATGAACAGCTTCCAGTCCTAGAGTATCCTCAACCCGGCCTGGACATTATCAAGGTACAGCTTAATATCTGAAAATGTGTTGTCCCTTTGAAATGTTTTATTTTATTTTAACTCTGCTTATTTAGCTTTCATTTCAAAGCTGCATTTATTTCCCATTTATTTATTTATTACATTTATATACCGCCCCATAGCTGAAGCTCTCTGGGTGGTTTACAAAGCTTAAAAACAGTGAGCATTAAAAACAAATATACAAAAATTTTAAACCAACAAAAGCATAAAAACAACAATATCCATTTAAAACAACTATTCTGGAGTCAGTTAAAAACTCAGCATATGTTAACTGCCTGGGAGAAGAGAAAAGTCTTGACTTGGCGCCAAAAAGATAACAATGTTGGCACCAGTCGAGACTCATCAGGGAGATCATTCCACAGTCTGGGGGCCACCACCGAAAAGGCCCTCTCCCTTGTTGCCATCCTCCAAGCTTCCCTTGGAGTAGGCACTCGGAGGATGACTTTAGATGTTGAGCGCAGTGTACGGTAGGTTCATGTAGGGAGAGGCGTTCCGTCAGGTATTGTGGTCCCAAGACGTGTAAGGCTTTATCGGTTAAAACCAGCACCTTTGTGAGTGAGCCAGTTGAGTATATTAGAGTGATTCGTAATTTATCTGTTTGCCTTAACAATTTACTAAGACATGTTGTAAGATTTATTATTCTGCAATTACCTAAATGTTCCTGCAAAAGGAACTTTGAACCACATGACCAGTTTTGATGGCACCAGGAAGTGCCAAAAGAGGACATGTGAGTGGTTGAACGGCACATCCATTGTTGTTGTCGTTGCTTTTCTTTTCTTTTGGAGCTTCGTGGTAATGAGTGAAGGTGGAACTCGTGTATCTCTCCAGTAAGAACTTAGAAATTCATCAGGCTGCTACTTAGTCTCCTTTTAAGGAAAGTAGTATAAACATTGATTTTGGTTCTCTCACAGGCTCTTTCCTCTCTAATTTCTTTCTTCGCAAATGTATCATTTCCCGTCTCTGTATTTCATGCATTATTAGACTGTAAGCCTATGGGGCAGGGACAAGTTCACAACTGTTTCTTGCCAAGAACAGTGGAGATGCTTGTTATAAACATTTTATGATGATAAAATGTGTGTGCCTCTTTGCAAGAACTCATGCACCTCTCCTTGAGGCAGCGCATGTGTTCCCTTTCACGCTTTATTCCAGAAGAATAAAATGAGAAAATGCCACTTGCTCACATGTCTTCTTTGGCTTTTCCTGATAACAGGCAAAGTCATTTGAAGGTTAGGGTGATTTGATAGTTTCCATGTCTCCATCGTTACTTGTCGAAGGTAGCACAATAAATTTATTACGGACACAGCAACAAGTAAAAGACAAAAGTCCCAGATATCTTTTTGGCATTTGGTCAGAAAGATTTGCATCCAATTCAAATGATACTCCGTTATTTTATGTAGCAGTGCTGACTTGCTTGCAAATAATATTATTCAATTACTCATCGATGTTGCAAAATAAAGCCTGTATCTAATGCATACTAATGAGACAATCATCCCTTTATAGATGTTGTCTTGCATTATCTTACAGGAATCAGTTGTGCTATGCTCTGCAACACTTATTCCTGTGTGGTTAGAATGATTAGAGTTCAGGCATGTCATAAACCACTCAACTGAGTAAGTTTAGGCATGTACTATGATGCAGGGATTTGCAGTCAATTCTTCCTCTGGGCTCATTATCAGAGGTGAGACATTGCCTCCACCGCTCTTGACTCAAGGTAAGGAGATCCCTTTTTGAGAAATTACGGAAGAAAGGGGGCAATTCTGGGCAAGGTCCTTAGTACCTACCCCTGTTCAGATTTGTACATTGGACAGTTTCTGGTATATCATAGAATCATAGAATAGCAGAGTTGGAAGGGGTCTATAAGGCCATCGAGTCCAACCCCCTGCTCAATGCAGGAATCCACCCTAAAGCATCCCTGACAGATGGTTGTCCAGCTGCCTCTTGAATGACTCTAGTGTGGGAGAGCCCACAACCTCTCTAGGTAACTGGTTCCATTGTCGTACTGCTCTAACAGTCAGGAAGGGGTTTTTTTTTGGGGGGGGGGAGGAATTTGTGCTGCAGTTTAATATCAGTCTAGAGTATTTAAACCACATAAGATAGCTGGTTTCTAGAAATGTGAAGTAGCCAACGATGGTTTCAGAAAATATCCAGGTGTTTAACATCTGGATATCAACATAGGTGGGTTAATAGGTATATAGGTGCAATGTAGAATCATAGAATAGCAGAGTTGGAAGGGGCCTACAAGGCCATCAAGTCCAACCCCCTGCTCAATGTAACACATTTACTGGAAGAAATGCTAAGGCAGGGTTGGGATAGTGATCAGGTAGCTGGTCAACATATGAATCAGATCTTACCAAATACACAAAGCACTTAGACCGCTTTATGGATGTATATGATTTTATGTACAAAAAAACAAAACCCGAAATGGACAAAAAAACCCTCTCTTTTCAAAATGACACTATTTATAGGGGAATATTTTCTCTGACCATTCAAGCCTGAGGGGTGGGTAGGTGAATAAGAGCGCTCTGAAGTTCGCCTTCCAAGTGTGCGTGCCTTATAATGCAATCCTATGCATGCTTAGAAGTGAACCCAATTGTGTTCAGGGCTGGGCAGAGGGTGGGGCCAGTTGGCATGGGCCTATGATTTTGAGGGGGGCTACTCTGAGTCCTCCTGGTAGAGGCAAAGGGGGTCCCTTTGGTAAAGATTTGTTACAAAGTAGCTCTCCTGTGAGTGAGCAGTACTGACTCCATTTTGAGACAGCCAAAAAGCCAAGGTGTCTTCACCCCCACCCCATCTCCAGCAGAGATGAGTCAAAAGCATGTAAAGCATTTCTGAATGTGAAGAAGTGATGTCTTATATACTCTTGAATAAAAGTGCTTGCCATTACCTTTTTAATAAATCATTCTAGTTCATATGTATTTAGAACTGATTAAAAATACTTAATGAGCAGTTTGAAATGGGGCCTACATTTCCCATCTGACCTGGGCCTATTACCAGCTTTGCCTGGCCCTGACTGTATTCAAAGATATTTACTCCCAGGTAAGTGTGCAATTTAGGACTATAGTCTAATTTGTGGAAGCAGATGAGGTAAGGACACCTATCCAGAGGGAATAGTGCTTAATTATCACCATTTATTGACCAGTTAGAATTTTTCTACACGGGGCTGTTAATTGGATGTTAATCCGTTGTATCTACTTTTGGTTTCGTCACAGGATTGAGATTCAAGCGCTACAAAAGGAATATTTTCTTAACTGTTTTTCTGCCACATAACCTCCAGATGGCACTGTGGTACTGTGGAAAAGCACAAAGACACGGAAGGAAATTGTGCTTTTTTTCCATTTCACAATTCAATGCCGCATTTTCCCTGCTCTAAAAAACCTCATTAGACACAGAAGCCAAACTGGAGGGTCAAGACATTGTCTAAAGAACCCGTAAACAACCGTGAGTAGGGAATGACAAGTGCATAATAAATGCCTTGTGTAGAAAAGCCCTTAGTTTTCTGTTGCTTGTGAAGAAGTATCAAGAGCAAGGAAAGGTGAAGTTCTTAAACTACCATGTAATACTAAACAAAAAGTCAAAGATATATATACAGTAGAACAATAGTATTTAATGTACATGAAAAAAGTTAAGATTAACAATAGTATTGCATTAAAAGTGCAATAGCATATTGCACAAAAACAAATGTCTAGCAAAAACAACGTAGAATAAAAAGGCCAAGCGCATTAACAAATGTCTAGCAAAAACAATGTAGAATATTCTATGTTGTTTTTGCTAGGCATTTGTTTTTTGTGAAATATGCTATTGCACTTTTAATGCAATACTATTGTTAATCTTAATTTTTTTCTTGTTCTACTGTATATATATCCTTGATTGTGAAGTAAACAGGTGTTGAAGGAGTAGAAGTACAAGACAGTATCCTTGGGATATCTTTTGTTGATTCCTGGAATGTGATCACATCACCTTCCTCTCAAGGCACTTGGGGGTCAATTTAATAGATATTTAATATATCAAGGTGTATCCAAACAGGTGTTTCCCCATCAAAAGAGATGTGCAGAAACATCACACCAGAACCAAAACTGGCACACATGTTCAATAAATAATGTACCCTTCCCTTCCAAGATGTTCTAAATCTACTGAAACTCCAAAATGTGTGCACACCGTGGCTATAACCACAGAGCATAAACATCTCTCACTGCAGTTCTAAAAAAAATCTGCTCCCTTGTGTATATTCTCAAGTTGCATGCTCTATTGAATTTCATTGGCACATGGTCTCTATCTACAATGAAACTATGGTCTGAAGCTACATGGGATCTGCTCGCGCATGAACAAATAGCAACTGCAAAGAGGAGGCACATGGTCCTTTCCATCTGCAGATTGCCAGACAGCAGAGAGGGGTGCATGGCAAGGAATCAGAAGCACAGAAGTGGCCACAGTAGTAACTGGGTGTCTGGAGCACCAAAGATTTCAGCTGGAAATCTGAAATATGGGATTGGAAGTAAAGAAAATAGAGGGATCTGGGTCACTTAGGAAAAAGCAAATGATTTTAAGTATTTATGTTTCTTTCATTCATTTTATAGGAACTTACATCTCCTCGCCTCATCAAAAGCCACCTCCCGTACCGTTTTTTGCCTTCAGACCTGCACAGTGGTGATTCCAAGGTAACAGTTAAACGAGCTTTGCAAGATTTGTATGTTTTGTGAAATAGAGTGTGGGAGGAAAAGAACCACTCAGCAAGATTAATTGTTTTCACGTTCTTAGGTAATATACATGGCTCGCAACCCCAAAGACCTGGTAGTGTCTTATTACCAGTTTCACCGTTCCCTACGGACCATGAGCTACAGAGGAACCTTTCAAGAGTTCTGTCGGAGGTTTATGAATGATAAGTGTAAGAAATGTTAAGCTTATATATAAGTTTTTAAATCTCTTTTCCATCTCTTATTAGCAACAGAGTATAAAATTGTGTTGCTGGTGATGCTTTTAAAGCCAAAGTTCAGATATGTATCTATAGGCAGGGGTCCCCAACCCCTGGGCCATGGACTGGGACCGGTCCGTGGCCTGTTAGGAACTGGGCTGCGCAGGTGAGCTGCTTTCACCCCCCACCCCAGTGTACCTGGGCGCAGGGCGCCATCTCACCTGCCCAGCTGAAGCAAAGCCAGGACGCTGGGAGTGGAGGTGGGGGCGGCTTCGGAACGGCCCGCCTGCCTGGAAGCCGCTCTGGGAGAGCGACTTCCGGGCGCACCGTTCTGAAGCCGCCAGCCCGCCCCAGCGTCCTGGCTTCGCTTTGGCTTCGCCCACCCAGCCGAAGCGAAGCCGGGATGCTGGAGGGCGGGGGGTCTTCCCAAAACCATCCCTCAACCACCACCACCCCCGGTCCGTGGAAAAATTGTCTTCCACAAAACCAGTCCCTGGTGCCAAAAAGGTTGGGGACCGCTGGTCTATAGGCATTAGTCTTCACCTAGTGGAGAAGCAGAGCTGGGATCTTGAGATGCTCTGTATCAACCTTCCCCGTTGTGGCATTACCCCACAGTTCTCTTCCCTTAGGTTTGTCTGGATTTGTATGTCTAGTGAGTGCAGAATGTTGGACTGAGTGGGTGGGGCTGATGATGCTGTGAAAGGAGGGGAGGAGTATAAATGGGGGAGTCTAGAGCGGGTGGTGGTTGGTTAGTTGGTTGGGAGTTGGGAGTGTCCGTTAGGATTGTCAGTGGTGTGGAGAGTGAAAGGAGATAAGATTTTAAGAGACTTAAGATGACTGTTTTTATTAAAACCAGTAGATTAAGCAGGTTAACTTGAATTTGAAGTAACTAAGATCTGTTAAACAAAAATAAACATTTTATTTTGTTTCGTCACCTCAAACCACGTGTCTGCTTGGCTTTATCACCTGCTCTACAGTTACTATCATAAACACCTTATATATATAACCTTCAGCTTATTACATACACAGTAAACCTTTTCAGATTCTAGCCTTTACCCTCTCATATGAGGGAAAGGTTGTGTTTTACCCTACCCTCAGGTTGTTCAAGTGGTGGCGCTTGGCTTGAGGAGGGTTTGTGTGTGACAAGGCCTGGTGTGTGAGGCCTGTGTCATGACAGCGTCCTTCAGATGTTTTTGACTACACCATTCCATCATTCTCAGCCAGCCTGGCCAATGAACTGTGTTTCTTTCCCCTCACAAAAAAAGGAGGGAGGGAGAAGAAAGGCTGATTAGTATATGTGGAAGAATTCTTCTTCTTCTTCTTCTTTTTCTTCTTCTTCTTCTTTTTCTTCTTCTTCTTCTTCTTCTTCTACTTCTTCTTCTTCTTCTTCTTCTTCTTCTTCTTCTTCTTCTTCTTCTTCTTCTTCTTCTTCTTCTTCTTCTTCTTCTTCTCCAAAGCAAGAACCATTCTGATTATGCTTATATTTAAAGACTGTACATGTGGCTTTCTCCAGTTTTAGTGTGTTTGGAACAACTCAACGATAGTTAGAAAGAAGGGCAACAAAATTCAATACACTTATTTTGAATTATTCCAGAGGAACTCTGAACAACCGTGATAATTTCCCTTGTGTATTTCCTGTCTCCACAGTAGGGTATGGTTCCTGGTTTGAGCACGTGCAGGAATTTTGGCAACATCATATGGACTCCAATGTACTCTTTCTCAAGTATGAAGATATGCACAAGGTAAGATCAGAGAGTTTATCCTGCCCACCCAACCCAATTGCCTATGGATTCCCCCCCCCTATTTCCTGTGAAGCAGACATGACCTCAGGAGCTGCTTCTTTGGTTAACTACACCAGATATCATTTGATGAAGCTTTATGTCTTGCAGTGATATTTATTTATATTTGTAAACTATCAGTTTCTGAAATGGAGCACGGTATTAAATTGTAAGGAAAAATAATAATCAAATGAACAAAAGAAAATAAATGATCGAAACAATATCTTTTCAGTGGTGGCAACATGTGTGGAATTCCCTCTCCAGAGTAACTTTGTTAAGTTTTAGATACCACGTAAAGATGTTCTAGTTTTTCCTTGCTTTTAACTGTACTTTTAGGCTGCACTCCTTTATATTTAATTTTGCTTTTATCTGCTGAGTTTGTCTTGCTACTCTTGCTGCTTCTGCTTCGGTTCAATTTCTATCCTCTGGTGTAATGATTATTTTATTTGTTTCATAGTCATTTTATTGGTTTTTAATATTGCACTTATGGATTTGCCTTAGGATTGGTTTATAAAAACAAATGTGCAATAAATAAAATGAACTTGATGTACAGTGCTTCACTTTAAGACACAGTTGGCAGTAAAGCAAAAGAGTAAAAAAAGCACATTTTACAAATACTGTTTGCTCTAACTCGCTCACACTGTGCAAATGGGCTGTTGTGCATGCAGCTGCCAACACAAAAAGGGCCCCATCCAGCAGGTTGAGCTGTGTGTACAGGGCCTGTCTCAGAATATTGGCAATGTCATCTATTATTTGTTTCAGGTGGAGTATTACTTTCAGTTCTTTGCTCCTCCTCCTCCCTTGCAAGCAGAGGGTCATTGTTATTGTCAGTGATGTGTCTGTGCATGGGGCATGGCCAACTTAATGGGGCTTTTCATTGGTAGGATCCACACATGTAGTGCCAATTTGTGGATATTCATGTGGTTCCTCTTGCAGCTAAGGGCGCCTAGATGAAAACAACAGAATGAAATTTAATAGGGATAAATGCCAAGGTCTACACCTAGTAAAAAGAAACCGAATGCACATACTACAAAGGAGAAGGATCTTGAAATTATTATAGATCACAAGCTGAATATGAGCCAACAGTGTGATGTGGCTGCAAAAAAAGCTAATGTTATTTTGGGCTGCATTAATAGAAGTATAGCTTCCAAATCACGTGAGGTACTGGTTCCTCTCTATTCGGCCCTGGTTAGGCCTCATCTAGAGTATTGCGTCCAGTTCTGGGCTCTACAATTCAATAAGGACGCAGACAAGCTGGAGCGTGTTCAGAGGAGGGCAACCAGGATGATCAGGGGTCTGGAAACAAAGCCCCATGAAGAGAGACTGAAAGAACTGGGCATGTTTAGCCTGGAGAAGAGAAGATTGAGGGGAGACATGATAGTACTCTTCAATTACTTAAAAGGTTTTCATACAGAAGAGGGCCAGGATCTCTTCTCAATCCTCCCAGAGTGCAGGACATGGAATCATGGGCTCAAGTTACAAGAAGCCAGATTCCAGCTGGACATCAGGAAAAACGTCCTGACTGTTAGAGCAGTATGACAATGGAACCAGTTACCTAGGGAGGTTGTGGGCTCTCCCACACTAGAGGCTTTCGAGAGGCAGCTGGACAACCATCTGTCAGGGATGCTTTGAGGTGGATTCCTGCATTGAGCAGGGGGTTGGACTCGATGGCCTTATAGGCCCCTTCCAACTCTACTATTCTATGATTCTATGGATTGGAACTTTTATATCTAGTTAGAGTTACATTATTTTCTTATATTGTTAGTAAGCAGATATTCTAAAATGTTCATGGCACTATGGCAAGAGACCTTAAATCTGATGTCTCCTGCTACTCAATCCTCTGAATTAGGACACAAAAAAATAATTCTGTAACATTGATTTGAAGCTGCTACTCTTAACAAAAGCTTTCATTGTTCCTTGCAGATGTAGCTTGTTATTTATACCTTTCCCTCTTTCTGCCTGTCACTTTGTCTGCATATGCATCTAATCTTTCCTCACAGGACCTTGCAACGATGGTCGAAAAACTGGCAAGGTTCTTGGGCATCTCTTACGACAAAGCACAGTTGGAAGCCATGATTGAACATTGTCACCAGCTCATTGACCAGTGCTGCAATGCAGAAGCCCTTCCCGTTGGCAGGGGTATGTATGTGACGCGCATTGCAAATATTTGTAAAAGCTGAAGAGAGGGATTATAAACCCCACGAGCCAGTTCCATGTTTAAACAACTGAACTGCCACTATTCTATCTAGTTTGGCCACCATGGGTATGTTTATTAGTTTTGCCCCACAAACGCGTGCGAAAGCTGTTTCTCCGAAATGATTATGTTATGACTGTGCATGGCACAAGTAATAATGGCTCTGTCTGTCCCACCTTCTTCATCTGTTTCCAGCCTAAGTTAACTGAAACGCTTCTTCTTCCTTCTGTCCAGTCCCAATTGTTCTTGTTGTTCCCGTGGCTCATTCCCCATTCATGCTGGGCTCTCTTTACTAACCCTGAAACATCCAAAACGAATCCCAGACGTGCGGCCCAGACATTTTCTCCTGCAGTATTTGATCAAACGTGCTGCGCTTGTTCACTGCCTGCTTTCTATCTACACATTTTCTTCCTTGTTATCATTTGTTTGTTTTGCTTTCTGGTATTTGTAAACATTTTCTCCCCCCCCCCACCAATTGCTACCCGAATGTCAAGATGTTTTTTCTTCCTGCTTTTTAAAAAATTTAGTTCTGTGATATAAAATTCTGTAGCCAATGTAATAATTTAATTATAGTAGTTCATAGCTATGTTTAATTTATCATCGGTTCCTTTTTGTTTATTATTTTGCTTTATGTTGGTTGTTTTTAATTTTTTCCCCCTTTTAGCTCATTGATCTTTACGCGGAAGATAACCCTCTGTTGCTGTGAAAACAGGCCATTGGTTAGCTCATGTTCCTTAACATTCGCTCCATGTCCCATCACAAATCACAGTTTCATGAATCAAATCATGGACCCAGGTGGGTGACTCTTTGACCAGCTATCCATGAACATGGCTAGAAAATGGGTGCCTGCAAAATAGAACAGTACTTAGCATTTATAGAGCATGTGTGATGCAAGTCAAATCCAAATGAGGAGATCGCGCCTCTCTAATGTGTACATATGTAGCCCGCTGAGGCTTGGAGTGGTTTTGCTTTTAGTTTACCAAGCTGGGAAGCAGGTAATGGAGTTGCACCAGAAAACAAGGTGAGAATGCAGGCCTGACACCAGCTATAACCAGACCCATGAACCCTCCAGAGCTTTTGTCCATTTGTGGCATGCATGGCTTAATGCATTTGAAATGCTCCAAAACCTGGCAACCATAATGTTATCTCAATTATGGTTGCCAGATTTCCAGAGGCTCAGACCCTTAGACGGGGGTAGAGGGTGGAGCCTAGGAGTAATGGTGCCTGGAAGATCAGGCGTGGAGCCTGGTGGGCAGGTGAGGATGGCACTTGGCTTGGGCATAGGGAGCTGTGCCTGCTGCCGTGTGACCATAGAATTTTAGAACATGAAGGGATATTGGAGGTCGTCCAGTTCAGCCACCTGCTCAGTGCAGGATCTACAACACCCCTGACAAGTGCATGTCAAGTCTGTGCTTCCAGTGAAAGAGAGCCCACCACCTCCAGAGAAGTTTGTTCCATTGTGGAACGTCCCTTACTATCAGGAAGCTTTTCTTAATGTTTAGCTAAAACCTCTTCTTGCGATTTCTACTCATTCATTCTGGTCCTGCCCTCAGGAGCAAAAGAGAACAATTCTGTTCTATCTTCTACATAGCATAACAATTTCCCCAACTATTGTTCGTGTGGCTTAGTTTCCAGACCCTTCACCGTCCTGGTCCTTCTTCTCTGGACAATGACCTTTGCCAATGACCTTTTAAAAACACAATGCTCAGAACATTGGACACAATACTCCAGTGCAGAACAGAATGGGACTATTACTTCTCATAATCCGGACACTATGCTTCTGTTAATGCAACCTCAGGTTGCTTCAGTTATTTTTAGCAGCCGCGTTGCACTGCTAGCTCGTTTCCAGCTTGTGATCTGCTAAGAGACCTACATACTATGTCCTTGGTGTTCCCATGATCTACTAAGCTAGTAACACTATCAAAAAGGGAAACACGGTGGGTCTGGCACGACTTATTCCTGGCTCTTAGTGATCAGTGCTTTCTTTTCTAGATCCTCACAGACAGACTGCTTAATGCTTTGTTGTAGCGTTTCCCTGGTATCGGGCTGCAGCTCTCCACCCTTTCCCTCTGTTTGAAGAAAGGGATAACGTTTGCCTAAAGTCTTCCAGCATTTCGTCTGTTCTTCAAGAATTTTCAAGGAATGTAGATAGCGAATCCGAAATGTTTGCAAGCTACTTTAGTGCTCTGGGATGTAATTCTTCAGGCCCCAGAGACTTGAACTCATTCCAAATAGTTTCCTCACCATCTCCTTACCTATCATTTGTTCTACTACTCTCAGATTGAACATGATTCCCTTTGTGGGAGAAGACAGGGGCAAAATAGTTCTACCTTTTCTCTGACACCACTTCCATCTTTCCCAAGCAGTGGACCTACGCTTTTTGTTCTTCTTGCTCCAAGCATAACCAGAGAAACCCCTTTAGTGGTTTTTTGCATCTGTGAGCCTCGGTTCATTCTGGGGTTTAGCTTTCCTCACAGGTTTGGGCAATTCTGTTGTACTCATTCTTGGTTATACACCCCTCCTTCAGTTTCCTCTACATGTCCTTCTGAAGTCTCAGCTCATTAGAGTGCTCCCTGTTCAGCCACTTTGGCCTCTTTAGATGTTTCCTGCTGTCCTTCTCATGGGAACACTTCATAATTGTGTCTTCAGTATTTCACTTATCAGAATTTTTCATCTCTCATGGTCTCTTTTCTCCTTCAGAATTTCCAGCATGGGATACTACACAGTGTTCTCTGAGCTGTTTCAAACAGCACCCGCAGTCCGTGGCACGTGTCCAACTATGCATAGTTTCACAACCTTTGCTGTCCTGAATTCCACTATGGCACAATCACTTTTCCCCAAGGATTCCGGCCACTTTGATTTCAGCATCCAGTTTTTCCCTGTCGGTCAGGATTAAGTCCAGGGTCCTGTTTCTTTTTTCTTCCACCTTCTAAGAGATGAAACTGCCAGCAAGACAAGGCAAGAAAGTATTGGACATTCATTCATTCATAGCAGAGTTAGACTTCCAGCAGATGTTAGGGTATTTGAATGGCTTGCCTCTGTGTAGGTTTTGGCTACTATTGCTCACCTCTGTGAACGTTTTGTTGTCTGTTTTGGGAAAGCATCATCCAGGTCTGCCAGTTGGCTAGGCAGTCTGTAGTATACTGCCACAACAATATCACATTTGTTTCTCTCTCCTTCTATCCTTACCCAGATGCTTTCAACAGGTCTTCTATTCTCAGATTCATGGATTTTCCTGCAGGTGTCGACCCTGATGGACATGGTGAGGCAGAGTGAATGGGAAAATCTCTCAAGCCAAGCAGAAAATAACCCCCCCCCTTGATTCTTGTCCACTCCTTCCCATGGATACCCTGAGAAGGAGGCTACCCTAATCTCAACATTATTATTATTATTTTTACAAAAATAATAGTCCAGCTTTATTATCTCCATAGTGCAGATGGGGAAAACGTAGCAATGGTGGCTTGCCTGGGGCCACAAAGATTTGAAGGTTGAGTTGAGATTTGAATCAGGGACTTCCTGACTCATGCTCTTAGCCACAGAGCTATGCCACCTCTTCATCAGTGAGAGTACTGTTAATTCATAAGGTCAGATAATGTGCTGCTAAGAGATTACTAGAGAGGACTGGAAATAACAGACTCACTCATATATATTTTTCAGACAAAGGCCACACATTAGAAAGCTCCTGTGTGCTTTCTTCAAGGGCTTGATGCAGCCAACCAGTCTTTTGAGTTTAAGTCTTGCAACAGTTGTCTGATAACAAATGATTTTTCATTGAGGACTAGAATGTAATTTCTTGGTATATATTCATTCACTCTAGCATCTCAGAATGAAAGGGAGTGTAGGGCATAAATAGACAGGGGTTGGTTCGGTCCCCACAGTTCCCACTGGGCTCCAAGTAAAGAGATTTTCAACCTGGAACACAGTTGTGGGGTGGAGGCAAATTGTCCCTCTTCCTAAACACCGAGGCGCAAATTTTAGTGGTAGCCCTTAATGTACCCCCTTATTTTCTCTTACTTAATAAAGCAGTTGGGGACAGCA
Organism: Elgaria multicarinata webbii; assembly: GCF_023053635.1. NCBI lineage: Eukaryota > Metazoa > Chordata > Lepidosauria > Squamata > Anguidae > Elgaria > Elgaria multicarinata. Next base: position 92,207,105 of record NC_086179.1, on the reverse strand, counting down.
TTGCAGTCTGGGCCAAAACCACCTGCTACCTCCAACAGCCTCCACTGACTTGGGTCCCCTGGAGAGAGCACAATGTGTCTCTTTGTGCAGAGTGCCAGAGACATACTGCATTCCCAGGGCTACCGGCAATGCAGGCCTTCTCTGCAGATCCATTTTGCCTCATAGAACATTAGGCCAGGGACAGGCAACATGGCACCTGTTGGCACTAGTGCACCTTTGGACACCTTTCTTAGCATTCATCGAGATGTCCTACCAGTCCTACTTTTTTTTTCCTCTTTATATTAAATAACAGCATTTCTTATTGGCAGCTGGGATCGCTTCAGAGAAAAGTGAGGGCCCCTAGCTGTTCCGATCTTCTTTTCCCATGATGCACCTGGGCCATATGTGGGGCTCAGAGACATTCTTAGGAAATGAAGATGAGAGGTGACTGCAGGCAATGCTTTCATCTGCAGTGCGCCCGTTGTGTGGTGGTGCCCGGGACAGTTTAATTGCCCAATGTTCCCATGGGCCCCAAAAGATTACTGACTCCTCCGTTAGGCAGTTTGCAATTATATTACTCTATCAAGATTACAGTGGCTGAGGGATAGACCAGCAATTTGTGGGGGATTCTGCAGTACTTTACAGGTTGAGACATGTCATTTTTACTTAACAGATCCTGTTAGATCATGTCAACAATTATCAGCCTAAATTGTAGGTTTGTTTTCCTCTTTCCCTTTCTCTATTTCAGGACGAGTTGGGCTATGGAAAGACATCTTCACTGTCTCCATGAATGAGAAATTTGATTTAGTTTACAAACAGAAGATGGGAAAGTGTGACCTCACGTTTGACTTTTATTTATAAAGAAAAGCAAAAAAATGCATGTCTACAATATCAAGATCCTAGCTAGAAGTGCTTTCTGCATTCATTTATTACTTGCTGGACACAACACAGTACCTATCACATGTATCAATATTTTTTAAAAAACTGAAAAGAAAGGGCACCATGCATTGGGAAGTGAACGTAAGAAGAGTCCTGCTGGTTTGGACCAGAGGTCCACCTAGTTCAGCATTCTCCTTGCAAGGATGGTCAGCCAGATGCCTTTGGAAAGCTGACAAGGAAGTTTAAAAAAAGGAACGGAGTTTCTCTGATGGCCTCCAGCGGTATTTATGGAGGCTGCATTTCACTATCCTGGTTGATAGGTACTGATAGACTTATATTCCATGAATTTGTCTAATCCAGCCTTCCCCAACCTGGGACCCTCTAGGTGTTTTGGAGTGCAATGCCCATCATTTCCAGCCTAGACAGCATCAGGTTAGGGAAGGCTAGTCTAATCCCTTAGAAAAGCCATCTAAACCTAGTGGCTATCACACATCATAGGTTAGTTATGCAGAAGTACTTTTCCCCCCCCCCCCCCGTTCCCCTTGTGAACATAATGCCATTCCGTTTCATTGGGTGACTGTGAATTCTAGAGTTATGAGAGAGAGAGAGAGAGAGAGATTCTTTCAGTCTATTCCCATTTATAATTCATATAAACCTCTCTCCTATCCCTTCTTAAGACTGATCCTATGCGGGTTTACCCAGAGGGAAGTCCCAATCGATTCAATGGGACTTCCTCCCAGGTAGGTGGGCATAAGATTGCAGGTGTGAAGCACAATCCTGTGGGTGCTTATTCAGAAGTATGTTCTGCTGAGCTGAATGGGGCAAATGCACTAGTGAGTGTTCAGCCTTAGTCATTTTCTCCCGAAACTCAAAAGCCCCAAACCCTGTAGCCTTTCCTCATAGGGAAGGTGCTCCAGCCCTTATTTGCTGTACAATTGCACAGCTCCCATTCATTTCAATGGGGCATATGCAGTAGAACTTCCCAATGTGTTGTGCCCAAACCAGAATCTAAGCAAACCATAGAAAATATAACTATCCTTGACCCTGTCCTTCCTCTGTGAACAAAAACATGCTAACATATATATTAAGAGTCTTTCGCTGCTATGGAATGCATTATATACTTGTAAAGTATGTATTAAATATGCAGTTAGGGATAAATGCCTTTCCAGAGCCACTTTATTTATTTTAAATGCTTTACAGAAGCTTTTCAGTGGAAATCTAAACATATTTCTGTGCACCAGACACAAGTTCATTTCAGAGGGGCATGAGTAACAAGCTGAACTGATGTGCTATAACTTATCTCAGGGGGTTACCTGTCATTATCACTTTTATCACTTAGAAAACAAGGACACAGTGATTTTATTGGATAAATGAAGGGAGTTCCTTCCAGTTTCTCAGATTTATTTATTTATTTATTCCTTTTTTATACCGCCCAATAGCTGAAGCTCCCTGGGCGGTTCACAAAAATTAAACCTGTATTACTTGCATGACTCCTGAGAGAACAATATTCACTGGGATTTTTTTTCAAGAGGTGGTGTTGATATGGCTCAAAAATCCAGATTATTAACCTAGGGAGCAGTAGCTGGAGACTTCTATGCTAAATCTAGCCTTCGTCCAGCTACCAAAAGAAGAGTGTGGAGAAATGGCATTTGTGGCAGCAGGGGTTGAAGTTTTGGGTGTGGCTATTAAGAGATAGGAGCTATACTAGAATGACCAGATTTAAAATAGGGCAGGGCTCCTGCAGCTTTAACTGTGGTGATGAAGAGGGAATTTCATCAGGTTTTCCATATATACAAATGACACCTGCTGAAATTTCCTTTTCAATACAACTGTTAAAGATACAGGAGCCCGGTCCTCCTTTCCATATGGTCACCCTAGGGGTGGGGGAAGGTTAATGTGTAATTCCACCCTAATAGATAGGCTTTAGCGCCTGCTCCCACCTTAACTGTCTTGATTCTAGACCTCTCTTGCCTTTTCCACTCTATTGGAGAGTTGTCTCTCTCTTTCTAAATTATTTGTTAAATTTATGAATCATCCTATGGTTGAAGCTCTCAGGGCAACATACATAATAAAACAAATACAATCGAACCAGTGATAAAACCCATTAAAAGAATTGAAAAGCAGAAACAGTAACCTAAAATAGTTTTTAAATTGAGGGATAATTATCAACGCAGCGAAAACATGGAAAGTGGTTATTTTAAAACACAGCTTTAACCATACTAAAAATAAAACAAATAGCAGGTTACACCCCCTCCCCAATACTCTGGCCTCATCTACACCAAGCCGGATATTCCACTATGAAAGCGGTATATAAAAGGCAGGAGCCACATGACTGCTTTATAGTGGTATTAAAGTGCACTGACCACTACTGGGGGCCTTTGACATATACCGTATACCGCTTTCATACTTCTACATCCTGCTTGGTGTGGCTCCTGCCTTTTTAGACTGCTTTCATAGTGGAAAATCCGGCTTGGTGTAGATGAGTCCTACAGATACTATTTACAGTCCTAAATTTCTCCTGTACGTTTGTTCTGTAATCTCTGCCTACCCTAATCCTCTCTCACATCCTAGGAGGCTTGCTCCAACAGGCTGGAGGAAAAAGTAGGGGTTCCCCAATTACAATCTGGAGAACCAAATAGTACTTTTAAGCTCACTGATGAAGTGAGAAATTCAGTACTTGCTTCTGCCGTTATCTCTTTCCCAAGCATTTGTCCATCGCGCACACAGGCAGGGCCTGGCCATGTGCTGTGCCCCAAAGCTGGATTTTTGTTTCTTACAGAAGGTGGACTCCACTTCAGTGACTTTAAACATATGGCATGAATCTCTCAAGTTTCAATTACTAACTTGGCAATTCTCGTGGGTGACAGGGCTGGAGGAACGGCTGGACAAAGAAGGCCACCTGCATCCTCTTGCAGCTTTGGGGTTCTTAAAGAGAGCGAATATGGTTCTCTGGGTTGTAACCTGGCGACCCTAATTCATTATCGCTCAAAGAAATCCAGAAGGGAGGACGAACAACAATTAACATTTCCACAGTATAGAGGGAGGCAGTTGTCCGTTGGTACAGATGTTGGTAAATGGTGTTGAATTTTGTGGATTGACAGCTCTTCTCCTTGTATATTTGTGAGTGAAACTGCTTTCAGTAAACTTTATTTTTATATTTTGTAGTACTGTTAAGAATACTTAAGCACTACATGTTATACTTCTGTGCTTGCTTGCTTATTTAATAAAGACATGTTCCATGTATGGTGGTTGTCTACTTTTTTTATTTCAGGGCTACCCTAAGGAAGGCAAAAGCAGTTGAGCGGGAGGGATTAAAAAGTTGGACAGAAGTCCGGCATCTGTCTCTACAATGGTTCCACAATCTGTTAGTGATGTAACCAAATTAACCATTAAAGATGGTGCTTGGGGAACATTACTCGGCCCCGTGGACTCTCAAGTATGGGGTCCCACAGGGGTCGGTTTTGTCCCCCATGTTGTTTAACATTTACATGAAGCCGCTGGGGGCGGTCATCCGGAACTTTGGAGTGTGCGGTCATCAGTATGCTGCAGCTCTATTTCTCCTTTTCATCTTCAGCAGGAGAGGCTGTGGATGCGTTGAACCGGTGCCTGGCTGCGACAGTGGACTGGATGAGGGTTAATAAACTGAAACTCAATCCAGACAAGACTGAGATGCTGTTAGTAGGTGATTCCGTCGACAGGATGGGGGGGGGTGTTCTACCGGTTCTGGGTGGGATTGCACTCACCCTGAAGGAGCAGGTTCATAGCTTGGGGGTTCTTTTAGATCCATCATTGTCACTTGAAGCTTAGGTGACCTCGGTGGCATGGAGTGCCTTTTACAAACTCCGGTTGGTGGCCCAGCTACACCCCTATCTGGACAGGGACAACCTGGCTTCAGTTGTCCATGCTCTGGTAACGTCCAAGTTAGATTACTGCAATGCACTCTACGTAGGGCTGCCTTTGAAGATGGTTCAGAAGCTGCAGCTCGTGCAAAATGCAGCGGCCAGATTGATTTTGGGAACCAGAAGGTTCAACCATATAACACCTGCTCTGGTCCGCTTGCACTGGCTGCCTGTATGTTTCCAAGCCCAATTCAAGGTGCTGGTTTTGACCTATAAAGCCTTACACGGCTTGAGACCACAATACCTGATGGAACACCTCTCTGGACGTGAATATACCCGGTCACTACGTTCAACATCCAAGGTCCTCCTCCGGGTGCCTACTCCAAGGAGTGTGGCAACAAGGGACAGGGCCTTTTCGGTGGTGGCTCCCAGACTATCTCCCTGACGAGATTCGCCTAGTGCCAATGCTGCTATCTTTCCGGTGCCAGGTTAAGACTTTCCTCTTTGCCCAGGCATATGGCAGCACATCTTAATCACCCACATGTTCAGGTTTTTTTAACGGTTTTTAATGCTTTATGTGTGTATGTTCTGTGTTTTAAAATTTTAAATTTTGTATACTTGTTTTTATCTTAATTTTAGAATTTCTGTAAACTGCCCAGAGAGCTCTGGCTATGGGGGCGGTATATAAGTGTAATAAATAAATAAATAAATGTAGGAAGCTTGATGCCTAGTTCATAACTTCCAAAGGACCTGTGCTATATGCCACTGCAAATGGTGTAAGATAATGTCACAAGAAATTGACATGTGAAATTTAACGCTCTGCAACTCTTACTATGAGCGATCTCAAAATGGCTGAAGCCCTAGGTTTCAGTTTTTTGTTACTATTCCACAGATTGCTTCCCTTCATGCACCTTTCACACAATAATGTTAATATGTGGATTATTCAGAAGTTTGGAATGAAATGACACCAGTCCACAAAGCGCTCTCTCTCTCTCTTTCTCTCTTTCATTCCCATCTTGTCCAGATGAGATTGTGAATGTTCTGAACAGATGTCTGGAATCAGTAATAGGCTGAATGAATATCAATAAACTCAAGCAAAATAAGACCAAGATGCTGTTGGTTGGTGAGGTAGTTGACGAAACAGGGAATCTGGCCTGAATCTGGTTTGACACTCCATAAAAAAACAGATCTACACCTTGCAGCTATGGTTAGATCTAATATTCTGGATGGATGTTCAGGTTTCCTCTGTAGCACATAGCACCTTTTACCAGCTTAAAAGCTGGAATTCCAGCCACAGCCATCCTTTGAAAAATGGGATCTAGCCATGGCTATCCATGCCCTGCTAAGATACGCACATATTGGATTGCTGCAGTGTGGTGCTGCCTTTGAAAGCAATTCAAAAACTTAAGTTGGTTTAGAACAGATCAGCAATTTGTATTGGTAATAAGGGACACGTCTTGCCAGTGTACTAAGTTCCTTTATTTGCATCAGCCACAAGCCTTAGAATTTGAAATGAAATGTACAAAAAATATAAGCAAGATTATACTTGACCAAAATTACCAAAGTTGCATTCTAAAAAGTTACATTAAATACAAATTCCAAAATTAATACAAGTCTTTATACATAACATAAAGATGAGTAAATAAAACAAATAAACTTCTGTTCAGTCGAAAGAACTGTGAGAAATTAAGACTCTGATAAAATGGTAGAACTTATTTTGATAGCACCTGCTAAACATTTTGCAGTTTTTGCTGCCACCTGCTTATTTTGGTCTGCAAGAAGGAAAGAGACAGAAGCAATAACTGACCGCCCTGGAATAGATAACAGTAGAGGCGTGATGAGTGAATTATATAAATTATTGTTAGAGAAGGAGTTTAGAGAAAATACAGAGAAAATGGTTTGGGAATCAGATTTGAAGATACAAATAGGGCGACAGAGCTGGGAGGGACTATGGAAACAAAGAGTGTTGAGAAGTTTATCAGTGAGAATAAAGGAGAATTATTTTAAAATTTTGTGGAGGTGGTACCTAACCCCGGTTAGATTGAATAAGATAAACGATCAGCATTCAGCAAATTGTTGGAGAGGTTGTGGGGAAAAAGGAACGTATTTACATATGTGGTGGCAATGCAAATATGTACAAAGATTATGGACGATGGTGTTTTCAGAAATTGAAGAAATAGTGGGAATGAAAATAGAACAAACACCAAAGATTGCATTGCTGTCACTATTTGAAGATATAAAGTGTGGAAAAGGAACTATAGAGCTGATATCGAGTTTGCTGGTTGCAGCGCGATTGATGGTAGCTAGGAACTGGAAGGTTCAAGGGGAATATTCTATTGAAGAATGATACAAAGAAGTATGGGATATAGCCATGAATGATAAATTGACATGTAATATAAAGTGGAGAAAAGGCGTAACTAAAATAAACGAGTTTGAAGGAATCTGGAAACAGTTCCTAATATTTGTGTTTATTAAGGGAAGTGGGAAACCGCCAGCAGAAGAAACGATCAGATTTTGGACTCAGGAATGATCCCGAGGTGGGGGGTGCACTTTTATGTTAAGAATGATGATGTTGTAGTATGTAGTAAGGTATATGTAATAGTTATTTAACATATGTACTCAACATTTATTCAATATGTATGCAGCAGTTGTTTGATGTTTTTCTGTTTCTTTTTCTGTTATCATTATTATTATGGTAATGTTTATGTATGTTTATATAGGTAGAAAATAAATAAATAATAAAAAAAAGATCTAATATTCTGGATGGATGTTCAGGTTTCCTCTGTAGCACATAGCACCTTTTACCAGCTTAAGCTGGAATTCCAGCCAAAAGAGACAGAAGCAATAACTGACCGCCCTGGAATAGATAACAGTAGAGGCGTGATCACCTCTTTCCTCGAGTCTCTGAAAAAAGTACATGAGCTACTGTTTTGATACCGCCATCTCCACATGGGGATAGATGGTTTTCCAATGGGATTCTTTTAAATCGGCCTTTGAGTACAGCTGATGGCAGTATATTCAGTCTTGCGTAAGTGAAAGCTCGTCTGTATTTTAAAACTGTTAAGTTTTGCAAGTAAGATGACAATGTGTCAAAAAGAACAGATGGGAAGTAGTCGTAGCATGGACAAAATGTTCTTATAGTGGCCAAATTGTTCTGTCGTTCAATATCATGTAGGTGCTGCCTAATTAGATCTTTTGCTTTGCTTAACCCCAGAGGTAATAAATGTTGTGGTGATAAACCAGAGGAGTAAAATTTTAAAGTGGTGGTCTTCCTCCAAATGCTCTCATGGGGATCCTGCAGAACCAAGGGGAGTAGACCGGTGGAATTAAGGTCAGCCAAAGCCAATAATTATGTGTATCGGGCCCCTAAACTAATAGAGGCAAGATTAGCCTCCAAACGCAAGGAGGCATTTGGAACACAGCATGAGACAGAAAAAAAAAAGTCTTAAAAACTTAGATTGAACAACTTCCACAGGTCTAGAATAAGCATCCACCCAAATCTGAGCCCTATATAGTAACTGTGCTAAAGGTTTGGCTTTAAAAACTTCAAGTGCTGAGGGTATATGGTTGCCACCTTTTGTGTAAAAGAAACGTGTCACAATTTTAGCGCACTTAGATGCTTTTTCCACCACATATTTCTGATGGGTTGACCATGACCCTGTTGATTGAAAGACCACACCAAGGTAAAGACTTTGACTTGTTCGAATAACTGTTTATCCATATACCATCTATGGGCCCTGTATTTTTTTTTAGAACACTCTAACTTTAGTTTTGTTTTAATTAACAACTAGGTGGTCTGTTTGGCAATATTCAGAAAATGCCCTCATTACTCATTTTAAGCCCACTTTTGTTTGAGAAGTACAGCATCGTCTGTGTTCAATAAGATGGAAATGGCTTTGTTAGCCAATTTAGGGGTGTGAAACACTGGAGTTGTTAAGTTCTTGACAATATCATTTATGTACAAATTACAGTACAGGGGCCAAAATGCAGCCTTGCTTAACTCCCTTTGTGGGTAGCACAGACCCCATAAGTTGTCCATCTGTAGAGCATTGCACCTTCAGCCTGGTATTATTATATAAACATTTAATAATTTAAAAAGTATTTTACCTATAGTTGAGGAATTTAATTTGCCCCAGAGTCTTGTGTGAGAGATTGAGGCCGTTTCTACTCCTGCCTTTTTTCCAGGGATCATCCTGGGATCATCCCAGTGCATGCAGGGGATCCCGGGAGCAGGCAGGGACGATTCCTCCATTTTCCTCGGATAACTCTTAGGTGTAGAAATGGCCTGAGTCAAATGCTGCTTTCAAATCAACAAAAGCTGCATATATCACAGCAGCTGGTTTCTTAGCATATTTATCAATTAAATGGGCTAGTACAAAGTAATGGTCTATGGTGGCTTTACCTTATCTGAACCCTGCTTGCTCATCAGCCAGAATAGCTTCCTCAGTTCCTTGTTTTAAAGATTTTAAATATAGTTTAAAACTATATAGCTTTGCATATAGTTTGCTAAGTACACATAAACTAATTGGGCGATAAGTTGCTGGATCAGATGTGAGGCCCTTTTGGAATATAGGGACATCTACCGCTGTGCCCCAAATTTCGGGCTCTAGCCCTGTCGAATCAATAAATGAAAATACTACCTCCAGAAGGGAAGCCCACCAGTCAGTGTTAGATTTCAGAAATTCTGGGGATAAAAAGTCTATGCATGGTGCTTTGTTACTTTTCAGCTGAAGAATAAGGCCGTTGCTAGACGAGGACTTAGCCCGGTGTGAGGCCCGGTCTCCAGATGACGCACAGGGGATCCCGGGGTCAGGCCGGGCTAAGTCCTCCCTTGACCCGGGATAAGCGGATCCGCTTATGGCCCGGCTTTTCCGCAGCCCCCGAGTAGCCGGGAGAAGCCACACACTGGGCACAGCATTCCATAGGAGCACTGTGCCCATCAGGCCGGAGGGGGAAATCACGGGGGGGGGGGAGATGGGGGCCGGGGGAAAGAGCGGACCCGGCAGGAGAGATGGGGGGGAAGAAGAACAGGGACAGGCATGGCGGACGGGGACAGGGCATGGCGGTCGGGGGGGAAGAAGAACAGGGACAGGCATGGCGGACGGGGACAGGGCATGGCGGACGGGGGGAGAAGAACAGGGACAGGCATGGCGGACGGGGGGGAAGAACGGGGACAGGCATGGCGGACGGGGACAGGGCATGGTGAGTGGGGAGAGGCTGGGCGAGCGAGCGGGCAGGGGGGCATCAGACATTGTGTGTGGGGGAAATCAGGGGCAGGGGGAGTGGGGAACCCTTTATTTTTTTTTAAAAGGCTACTTTCTAAAGTAGTCTCCTGCGCACATGGACCTTTAAGAGGAAAAGAACTGGAGCATGCGACGGGGCTTTCCTTTACCCCGTCGCGTGTTTACGTCTAGCTAGGGGCGATGGCCTGCGCTAGCTGCAGTGCGGCCTCGCCCCGACTCCCCACCGGATTATCTGGTAGGTCTAGCAAGGCCCTCAGATTCTTAACCTCAGTTAAAGATACTGGTGGTCACTCTGGTAAATTTTCTAATGTTTCCGTTATTTGACATCATCATCATCATCATAGTCAAAGTATAGTGAATGATAATATCGCATCCATTCAATAGGTCCAATAGTGCACACTGGAGCTGTACAAGCATTCTCTAGTAGACCTGATATTGTGTGCCAGAAGAGGCAAATGTCCCGGTCATGGGAGGCCTTAATTAAAATTTGCTAGGCCTGTTTTTCAGCTTGCTGTTTTCCACCATCCTTATCAGAAGTTTATACTTTTGCCTAATGGAAACATACTCAATTGTCAAAAGGCCTGAATTAAAGTTCCTATATTTACAATAAACTCTCTTCAGCTGACTTTTGCATTCTCTGGCCACAGCTAGACCTAAGGTTTATCCTGGGATCATCCAGGGTTCACCCCTGCCTGAGCACTGGATCCCCTGTGTGTCACCTAGATGAACAGGTTTGACCCCTGGACGATCCAGGGATAAACCTTAGGTCTAGCTATGGCCTCTGTCAAACCAGCTAGAATTGAATTGAATTGAATAAGTTTATTACGGTATGACAACCAGCTAGAAGATACTAAGGTTCTCCTTGACCCACTATTCTTAAAGTTGGTTCTCAACTGGTCTTGCAACCTATCAAATCTTTCCAGTGTACAAAGAACTCCCCTTCCCCACCAGTTTGTTTACAGATTCAATTTAAGGTGCTGACTTTGACCTATAGCGTCTTAAATAGCTTGCGCCGCCTTGTCCCACATGAACCCTTCCAGTCACCTTCAGATATGAGGTGGTGGTCCATAGAAGACAAGGTCTTTTCAGGTGTGCCACCTCAAATGATTGAATACCCTCTTTGCTTAACACCCTCTTTAACATTTTTTAAACATCAGTTGGAAATGTTGCTATGTTTGCAAGCTTTCGATGTGCGTATCACCTTTTAAATGTATATTACTGGTGTTAAGGCATATTTGAAGTTTTGCTTGTATTTTGTTAATATTGCTTTGCCGTCTGCTGCCTTTATTGCTTCTGCAATCTTTATTGGTCGTATGTATGTGTGTGTTTTACTTCAGGCGTCTTTCTTTCTTTCTTTCTTTCTTTTTTACTCTTGCTTCATTTGCTTGTTTTATTTAATTATTTGAATTGATTTCAATTATGATATATGTTGCCTTTAAAATGAAGGCTGAGGGGCAGGATACGTTTTTAATAAACAAAATCCAGTTCCCAGCAACTCTGTCCTTAAAGTCAGTAATAAGGCAGACAGATCAAGGTCTTAGCAGAATGATAAACTTTATTCTAGCTATATAGACAAACAGACAGAAGCCCTGTTGACTACCCAAGTGATGCTGAAGCAGCTGGGATTGCCAGTAATGGTGGTTGTAAAGCAGCAGTCGCAGTTGGGGTCACTGGGGCATGCTTCGTCCCAAAAGCATCCCATTCCGTGTATGTGCGTGCGCATGGTCATGCATGTGTAGCCTCCCCCCCCCCAACATTGCGTCCCTCAGGGTCAAAAAGGTTGTGCACCCCTAATGTATAGACTCCTTAAAATAATTGGGACCCCTGCTTGGATAGGATTCCCAATCATAGAATCATAGAATCATAGAATAGCAGAGTTGGAAGGGGCCTACAAGGCCATCGAGTCCAACCCCCTGCTCAATGCAGGAATCCACCCTAAAGCATCCCTGACAGATGGTTGTCCAGCTGCCTCTTGAAGGCCTCTAGTGTGGGAGAGCCCACAACCTCCCTAGGTAGCTGATTCCATTGTCGCACTGCTCTAACAGTCAGGAAGTTTTTCCTGATGTCCAGCCGGAATCTGGCTTCCTTTAACTTGAGCCCATTATTCCGTGTCCTGCACTCTGGGAGGATCAAGAAGAGATCCTGGCCCTCCTCTGTGTGACAACCTTTTAAGTATTTGAAGAGTGCTATCATGTCTCCCCTCCATCTTCTCTTCTCCAGGCTAAACATGCCCAGTTCTTTCAGTCTCTCTTCATAGGGCTTTGTTTCTAGACCTCTGATCATCCTGGTTGCCCTCTTCTGAACACGCTCCAGCTTGTCTGCATCCTTCTTGAATTGTGGAGCCCAGAACTGGACGCAATACTCTAGATGCAATACTCTAGATGCAATGCTCTAGATGCAATCACCTGGAAGGATCTATGCATGGACAGCTAGTAGCCCCATAGAGCTGAACATCTAGAAGAAGTTGGGGACAGGTTCAGCAGGCATGACCCTCCCCTAATCCCTCTGCATTCAGAGGTGGGCATGAGTGAACAGAGCTAAAGGAAGAGAGATAGAAACGTACACAGATTCAGGAGGGAGAGGTGAGCTCTTCCACTCTTCCTTGAACGTACATATGCAACGTTTTGGTTTGTGCTCTCTTTACAGTCCTTTTCTCACATTATTTCAAAGGTCTGGCAGTTACTCTCACACCACTGCAGTAACTGTCTAGATACGGAACAACATATCAGTGGATCCAACGTGTCAGTCATTCCACCCAGTTGGCCTCACCTGCATGATTCCAACAGAAAACAGTTACTGCTCTACACAAATACACCAACGTTCATTTTACTGATGATTAATTCTGTGCTAAGGGATTAACATGGCAATCTAAATCTGAGTTTAATGAGGAGAAATTTTAAGAAATCTCCAGCAGATGGGAGTATAATACAAGCAAAATATATGCAAAAGCCAAACAGTAGTAACAGAGCTAGAAACAAAGCATGAAATAATATAGATTATTTTGAAAAGTTGTTTGAAAAATTGTTCTGTTTTCAGACAGGTATGGAACTTGCAGCTTATTTTCTTAGCCCATACACTACTACCAGTTCTCATATATGACTTTGAACATCAGCTTAGGCTGATATACCAACTGTGCCCTTATCTGGACAGAGATAGTCTAACTACAGTTATCCATGCTCTGATAACCTCTCGTTTGGATTACTGCAATGTGTTATACGTGGGGCTGCCTTTGAAAATGGTCCGGAAACTTCAACTGGTACAAAACAGGGCAGCACGGTTACTAACAGGGACTGGCCGACGAGACCACATCACGCCAGTCCTTTTACAACTTCATTGGCTGCCAGTCCAGGTCCGGGCCCGATTCAAAGTGCTGGTATTAACATTTAAAGCTCTAAATGGCTTGGGGCCAGACTATCTGAAGGAACACCTCTTCCCGTATGTACCTGCCCGGACCCAAAGGTCATCTTCAGGGGGTCCTTCTCCGCGAGCCCCTGCCAAAGGAAGTGAGGCAGGTGGCTGCCAGGAGGAGGGCCTTCTCTGCTGTGGCACCCCGGCTGTGGAATGAGCTCCCTAAGGAGGTTCACTTCTTTTTAAAAGTCATCACTGTGCTGAGGCATTCTTCTGCAGAGCTGGAATCGCGGCCCCTGACATGCAAAGGGACCGGGCCCAAGCCTCCTGCTTCTGCAGTGGGGAGGCTTGGGATTGGCTTTGCGTGTCAGGAGCCACAATTCTGGTTCTGCCGAAGGCTCCACCACTAGGCAACCTGACAGGGGAGGCAGAGCGTCCTGGTTGCTTGGTGACACCAGTGGAGTCAGGGCCAGTGCTACCATAGAGGCCACTCAGGCGGCCGCCTAGAGTGCCAAGCTAAGAGGCGCGCTGGGCACAGCGCAGCACTCATGCGCATGGGCTGTGAGCCGGCCTGGCCCAAGGATTCAGCTGGGCCTGGGCGGGCGAGATGGTGCCCCGTGCCTACCCAGCTGAAGCGAAGCCAGGGATGCTGGGGTGGGGGTGGGGCGGCTCCACGTTCAGACTTCCGGAACGTGCCCGGAAGAGAGAGAGAGAATGTATGGGTGAATGGGGGTGCATGGGGTCTTTGAGTGAATGCATGTGTTCATGCGTGTGTTTGTTTGGAGTGAGTGATGCGGAGTGTGTGTGTGCGCGCGTGTGAGTTGGGGGGATGATTTGGAGGTGATATTCCTATTAAATAATGCATTTTAGACCCATAGACATTCCTTTCCAATTTGTTTGCTATAACTGGCATGACATATTTCTTGCACTTTAAAATAAATTTAGCAGTTTCAAGTTTTGTGCTTCTTATTTTTTCCAGGAAACATCTGTTCTTAAAAATCAAAGTTGGCATTTTGTGTGTGTGTGTGAAAGTAGCTCACCTTTGCCTAGGGTGCAAAATAGTCTGGTACCGGCCCCTTGGTGGAGTAATTCCATTTCCTCTCAACAGGCGACAAAGCTCCGGTGGAACTTCTTCTGGCAATCCTGTCTCCTGTTGACAGGAGATGGAATTATTCCACCGCTGGGAGCCTTGTTTCTCCTGCGCTCCTTGTTCCTCCTCCCATAATGAAAACAAATGTGGATCCACCAAATAGATATATTGTTTGTCAATAATATGCGAAATAGTAAAATAAAACGGTATCTTATGTAGTAATGTTCAATGTCTTTATCCAATCCACAATCACAAAACTTTGTGATAAAACTCAGTAACTCAGCTATTAATACAAGCAAGTCTTGCGTCAACCACAGGAGTCTGTATAAAGAACTCCTCAAAACTGCATATATCTTATTAATACATTATTATTACTGATGGAGGAAACAGTACATTACTCGAGAAAACCGTCTAATCTTTTTCGTATGCATTTGTAATCTTCTTTGTACATATTTGTCCTATCTTCTGGCCATTAGGCATTCTTTGTTCCACTTGTATTTATACATATAATGTGACTCTTATTGTATTTAGAGGACATGTTTTGCTTCTTGAGACCATGGTGTCCACTTGTATGTAATGTTCTGTGACTGTGTTAGCATTAACAAAGTCCTCCAATTACACCAATTGGTGATTGTGGATTGGATAGAGTAAAGACATTTCGCTACTTCCTTGAGGGCTCCTCCCTTTGTTTTTTGGCCTCCTCCCGTAATGGCAGCACCAGTAAGGTAAGCACTAACCAGCACCACCGTTCAGTGGAGAGAGAGAGTACAGGTGCGAGGAGGTGGGGAGAGATGTCAACTCAATAGAGAGGAGACAGTCCTTTCCACGGAGCCAGGGCCGGTGCCACCATAGAGGTCACTCAGGCGGCCGCCTAAAGCGCCAAGCTAAGAGGGGTGCCGCGCAGCACTCATGCGCGTTGTTGGCTGTGAGCTGGGCCGGCCCAGCCTGAGGATACATACATCATACATCACATAATGTATAAAGTGTATCTGATCAGCAGGCATTGTCGAACAGGAGTTCAGTAGTTGGCTTTGAGAACTGCAGTTAGTTGAGATTTTAAACTAGTTCAGAAGATTCTTGGAATGCCTCTGTCTTTAAATATATTGTGACAAATTTATTTACTGAATGTATATGGCCGCCCATCAATATAGGTTATCTGTCTGGGTGGCATACAAAACTAAAAAAAATTATTTATTTATTTATTTAGTTATTTAGTTATTTATTACATTTATATACCGCCCCATAGCCAAAGCTCTCTGGGTGGTTTACAAAAGTTAAGAACAGTGACCATTAAAAACAAATATACAAAAACTTAAAAGCATAAAAACAGCGATATCATTTAAAACAACTATTCTGGGGTCAGTTAAAAAAACTCAGCCTATGTTGCTAACTGCCTGGGAGAAGAGAAAAGTCTTGACCTGCTGCCGAAAAGAAAACAATGTTGGCGCCAGGCGAGCCTCGTTGGGGAGATAAAATACAATATTAAGCTATATTACAGGATTTAATTTTTAAAAACAACAACAAATCCAACCTAAACATGTCTCTTTTTTTAGCATTGGAAAAATCAAACCCATTAGGAGCTCAGTCCTTGAAAGCTTTAAAAGCTTTAAAAACAACAAACTGAAGTTGTTTTAAAAGCCTGGATGCCTAGAAAGGCCTTGACTTGTCTTCATAAAGATGGTAAAGAAGGCACCGAGAGAGCCTCTCAGGGGAGGCTATTCCACACCTGGGGTTTCACTGCCCAGAAGGCCCTTTCTCTAGCAGCCATTCACAAATTCACTCAGCCTGGGCACTTAGCCTCCTGCTTATGGGCAGCGCTTCCCACTGTTCTGCTCTGGGCCTCTTGTGCGTTGGAGAGGATTCGGAGAGGGAGTGTTCTAGGGTGCACACTCAGTTCACGGAGGGTGCTGGAGAGTCCCACCAGGCTTCACTGTGGCTGGCCAGCTCAACCTATCTGGCTGTCTGGGGCGAAAGGACAATACGATGCCATCCCACCTTCTGTGTACAGAACTGTCTGAAGTGGTAGTTGAATCTTACTATGGGCAACAAACTAGCTTAGGGGGACCACAGCAGTGGCACACACAGTTCTGTTCTTCACCACCTCATCACCACTCACTCACTGCTCTGCCTGGGCGCCTGCTCGCCGCCCACTCAAAAAAATACTGCAATGCAGCAGCACCAGTGACCGTCACATGAACAGAGCAATGTATGTGCACAAGCCATGTCTGTTGGAGTACATGGCTTCAGCGCTCTGCCTTTCTGTCTGCTCGCTCAGTCAGGGGCCTTTCCCAATGGCACTGTCTATGACATGTTGGGAGAGGGCAACTAAACCAGCCAGCTAGCCAGCCAACCACCCTAATAACAAGCAAGCATAACTGTCATCGGGGGCATTGGCACAGGAATATGTGAATGGCCGTGGTGGTGGTGGTGGTACTCACTTGGGGGCGCCTGCCACCCCTAGCAGAGGCAGCCTCCTCATTCTGTCTAATATATTAGGGTATACTGTCAGATCACATTTGGCCAACCAAATGTGATTTAAGTAGGGTGACCATATGAAAAGGAGGACAGGGCTCCTGTGTTTTTAACAGTTGCATAGAAAAGGGAATTTCAGCAGTTGTCATTTGTATATGGAGAACCTGGTGAAATTCCCTCTTCATCACAACAGTTAAAGCTGCAGGAGCTATACTAGAGTGACCAGATTTAAAAGAGGGCAGGGCTCCTGCAGCTTTAATTGTTGTGATGAAGAGGGAATTTCACCAGGTTCCCCATATATACAAATGACCCCTGCTGAAAATCCCTTTTCAATACAACTGTTAAAGATACAGGAGTCCTGTCCTCCTTTTCATAGGGTCACCCTAGATTTGAGAGTATACCCTAATACACCTAGGACTGTCCTGCAGCTGTGTATTGCAGGGGAGGGTTGCTAGTGCTGGACAACCCGCCTCATTGAGGTTGCCATCCTATACACATTTACCTAGAAGCAAGTCTCATTGAACTTACTTCTGTGTAGATGCGTATAGGGTTGCACTCTTAAATCAGCTTTGGGTCAGACTATCTTCAAAGGCTGTAACTGAGAGCCTGCCTTGTTATGACAGAGGCACATGGGTACCATCATACTTAATAGTAAGACTGAGCCTGCTGTCTGGTCAGCATTAAATGGCAGCAGAAGGAAAAGCTCAGCTGTGATATGTCTGGCAGCCAAGAATTGCCACCATGTGTCTGTGAAGCTAAAAATGCCAATTAATTAAGATATGGGTTAACTGTCCCTCACTGACTTCCATTTGCTTCTTTTCCAAAAAGTGCAATTCATTTATTTATTTTAAAAGACAGTGCTAAAATGTTTGTTTTTTTTAAAAAAGCACAAACTTTATTCTGAACAATTATGGGGATTGATTCCTGCAAGAGCCATCTCCAGTTTCTCTGTTTTATAATATATACTAGCTGTACCCTGCCACGCGTTGCTGTGGCTCAGTCTGGTTAAATTGAAAAGAAAGAAAAGACAAAGCGGATGTTTCTAATATGTTTAATTTCACAATGCTTGTGTATATACAATATTTTTAGTTGTTCCATTGTCTGTGTAGATATAGAGATTGTCTGGTTTGCCGACTCTAGAACACTCAATATATAATTGTCCATGTGAGAAGCAATCTGTGTCTAGATCTAAACCGCACAATTCTAAAGATTGGCCCTGAGCTTTGTTGACGGTGATTGCAAACGCCAATCAAATTGGGAATTGCAATCTCTTAAATTGAAATGGCATATCTGTTGGAATCATAGGAATGAGGACATCTTCACCTTTGAAAGGTCCTGTCAAGATTGTTGCTTCTATGACCTATAAGAGCAAATAGGAGAGAACATGCAAATAGGAGAGAAGGCAGAGGCAGTGGATTGGCCTTCTGGTTGGCGATGTCACAATGACCTATTAGAGCAAATAGGAGAGAACATGCAAATAGGAGAGGAGGCAGAGGCAGTGGATTGGCCTACTGTTCGGTTTTTAAAAAAGGATGTTTTTACGGTGAGGAGGTTAGTGGAAACTCCTGGCAGTTACCTTTCTTCAGAACGTGTAACTGTCACAGGTGTGACATCTATATTCACTCAGCCAATTGCGAGAGTACATGCAAATAGGAGAGGAGGCAGAGGCAGCGCCTACTGGTTGGCGATGTCACAATGATCAGCAGGACTGGTTTTGAGGAGGCCTATTTCTTTGATTTTAAGACAAACGTTTGACCCCATATAGAACATAGTTACATAACAACGCTCGCGTATTCGAATGCAACGCTGTGTCAAAATTTCAAAGCAATCGGTGAAGAACTTTCGGAGATATAATGACAGTAACGAACGGTCTTTTTCATTTTTATTTATTACAGGAGACACGGTAGTGTCTCCTGTGTTAAGGCCCATCAGTAATCTGAGCATTCTGCCATGTTAATTTATTTAGCGGGGGGGAGGGGGAACCTAGCACCCTAAAATGAAAAAATATTTCTGGAATCTTTCTGAAACGCGGTACTGCCAGAAAGAAATGCTGGCTTTACATTCCCTGCGCGTTTCAGGGAGATTCCTGAAATATTGAGGCCTGGATGGCAATTTAAAGCAGAAAAGGGGGCAAACGTTTGTCAGTCCCGATCTGCTTACTTTCATTTCCGGGTGGCGACTTTTTTTTTGCGCACTTATAGCGCTCAATTGGAAGCCTCCCGGAGCAATCCATTAACAGGGTTGCATTCCCCTATTCTCCCCATTGATGGAATGGCCTTTCTTTTTTTAAAAGACTATTCCATCAATTTTTAATTAATTTTTAAAAATCCCCATGTTTCTCAATGGGGAATCTGATAAGCTCACGCATGCGCGTGAGCTTCAGAATCCCCAGAGGGAAACGGAGAGCAGGGAGAGCGCGGTCGGCGCTCATCCCCGACGGGTCAGGTAAGTGGGGTTAGGGGGCTTCCCTGGGACCAGGCATAGTGGGAGTGAAACCGGGAGGGGGGAAGTTGCCCCCTCCCGGCTTCACCTTGTGCGTCGGCGGCTGGCCCCGGGTTTCAATTGAGCGCTCGGTTCCACCCGAAAGCAAGGCCGCAATTGCGGCCTTGCTTTCGGGTGGAACCGGGCGCTCAATTGATTGAAACCCGGGCCTGTCTCCGAAGGTTTCAGTTGAGCGCCCGGTTCCACCCAAAAGCAAGCATGAGTTGTATTTCCTGATGTTAGATAGGAAATGCTTTGATTCTGCGGTATATCCGGCAAGCAAAGTTTGTAACGGCTCTGGTGGTTCTCCAAGTTGAGGCAGTTTAATTTTTCCAGCAGCACAACACATTCCTTTTGTTTCTCCATTAAATTTAAGAGCCTTGCAATAAGGACACACTTCAGTCATAGTGCCGATGAGAACATGACGCCTCAAACTGTAATCATCAGCTGGGTTGTACCGGAATGCAAGGCGATTGTAATCGTGTGATTGTTTACCACGGAGTTGTGTTTGACGCTGATGTGCTGTTTCTCGTTGACGTCTTTCAGCCACTCTCAGCCTGTCGCGTTCATTGTGTTGAGAACAAAGCAGATCTGAAGCTGTAGAACGCGATTGCCGTGCTCGCAATCGTGCATCCTCAAGTCTGGCTGAACGTTGCTTGGCTGGGTCCTTGGCACGTATTTGAGGCATTCTTTTTCTTTTTTTCTCGTTTGCTGATTCCCGTTCTTCCTCAGTCTGATTTGCAATTTCTCGTCGCAGTGCTTCCGCTCCGCGAGTACGACGACCTAAGTGTGATCTTCTGTGAGGCATTATTTGGATGAAGTAAAGCAAATTGTTTGGTTTTTAAAAAAGGATGTTTTTACGGTGAGGTGGTTAGCGGAAACTCCTGGCAGTTACCTTTCTTCAGAACGTGTAACTGTCACAGGTGTGACATCTATATTCACTCAGCCAATTGTGAGAGAACATGCAAATAGGAGAGGAGGCAGAGGCAGTGGATTGGCCTACTGGTTGGCGATGTCACAATGACCTATAAGAGCAAATAGGAGAGAACATGCAAATAGGAGAGGAGGCAGAGGCAGTGGCAGTGGATTGGCCTACTGGTTGGCAATGTCACAATGATCAGCAAGACTGGTTTTGAGGAGGCCTATTTCTTTGATTTTAAGACAAACGTTTGACCCCATATAGAACATAGTTACATAACAACGCTCGCGTATTCGAATGCAACGTTGTGTCAAAATTTCAAAGCAATCGGTGAAGCACTTTCGGAGATATAACGTCTGTTTTGAACGAACATTTACATTTTTATTTATATAGATGTCAGACATCATATCTAAGAGGGGTGATGCCACTGAGCAATAGGACATTCTCAGGTAAGTGAGAATAGGATTGCAGCCATAATTGTGGTATGTGAACTGCCCTTTCTGATGAAGGGCAATATACAAATATTTTAAAGAAATAAATGTTGTCTTATAATGTCACCAAGGGCGTTACTAGACGAGGCTCTAGCGCGCGTTACCTTCCGCAGTCACGTCGAGGCTTCCAGATGACGTTCACGAGGATCCGCCGTTATCCCGCGGTGAAGCCTCTTTCTCCCGACTTTAAAAAAGTGAGTTTTAGGACGCCTTTTCCTGCTGTCCCGCGGTAATTCGGAGTACGTGTGGGAGGATGTGAGGTCACTGCGGTCCGCACTGGGCAGGAAAAGGCGTGCTAAGGGGGAGTGGTCAGCGGCTTCGGTCAAGCCGCCTCCGCCATTTGCGCGCAGTCCGGCAGCTGGGGCAGCGCGGCGGAGCGGCTTTTTTTTTTTATTTCCCCAGTGACAGTTTGCGCAGGAACGGAGGACCGGAAAAGTGGCTGGTGACTCCTTGCGGTGGGCAGCTACCGTGGCCGCATAATGGCGGTGCTGTACGCTGCCTGTTAGTGTGGGTACCAGGCTGGCAGAGGGCAGAGCTGTTTGTGGGCTGCTGCCATGGCTACGGCCAGATGTGGGTTGGCTCCTTGGGATGGGGCACAGGGCACAGAGGCGGTCATCGCCGCCGACACCTCAGAGGCATGATGGGAGATGTAGGCACAGAGTGGCCATGCAGACGATTGACCTCGGGTCATATGACACCCGCCACGACCCCCATCAGGAAGTGAGCGCATCAATGTTGACCCTCAACAGCACCAGCAGCACTTCGGCTGGCACTGGCACTGCCGCCGCTGCCGCCGCCAGGGCCGGCGGCGGCATCGCTGACGGCTGCGCAAGTTTGCGGTCTTTCGGACGTGCGCAAACCGTGCAGCGAGCGAAAAAAAAAGCCGCGGCAATCAGGCCGGTGTGGCTGCGCAACCGTTCTCGCGGCGGCAGCAGCACAACCGGCGCAAACTTCCGCCACAAATCGAAGGCAGGTGTGGATGATGAGGCGTCACGGCTGAACGGGAATAGCCGCTTTCACCGCTCCTCAACGACGGAACACCCGGTACGTCTAGCAACGCCCCAAGTTTGGCTATTTATATATGAGAAGCTCTCTCACAGGGTGGCCAGGTGAAAAAGAGGACAGGGCTCCTCCATCTCTAATAATTTGTGTAGAAGAGAGAATTACAGCTGAAATACCTTCTTCTGCACAGCTGTTAAAGGTGCAGAAGCCCTGTCTTCTATCTGTGATGGTGAGTGTGTGTGTGTGTGTGCGTGTGTGTGTGTGTGTGTGTGTGTGTGAGAGAGAGAGAGAGAGAGAGAGAGAGAGAGGTTTGTTTAGGGTGACCAGATGCAAAAACGGACAGGACTTTTGCACTTTTAATAGTTTTGTAGACGAGGGGAGCATAGAACAAGGCAGGCCACTGTATGGTTGCGTTTATGTTACCAGTGGAATCTATTTTTGCAATATCAACAGTATCTTAAGTTCAGTGTTTTATATATTAATATTAATACAATATCAAATAAGAAAAACATTTACCCCTCTTAGCACTTCTTTTTAGTGTTTTCTCACACAACACTTAATTGTACAATCCTTTATATATCTACTCAGAAGTAAGCCTATTGAATTCAGTAGGACTTACTTCTAAGTGTGCATATAAGATTGCAGCCAAAGACTACATCTTCACACTTACCTTCACACTCCAATTTCGCTAGCAGTCTCAGCTGAGTAATTAGAATTGTATTACTGCAATTAAAAATATTGTCCTGTGCTGTAAAATCATCTTTGGCTGCAGTCTGACAATGTACACTCTTGCGCTTTTGTACAAATGTGGTTAAGACATGATAGAAATGTAAAGAGAGATATTTAAATTAAAAACCAGATGCATGTTCTAATCAAGGTGTACATTGCAAGGAAATGATGGATATACGAAATGCAAAAGCCGATTCTAGTACCATATGTGAAAACGGTCTAAAAAGAATGTCAGGCTTCTTTGCACAATTCATTTTTCATTGTACATTTTTCCACCTCTTGTTCCCGTATCTGTTCAACTTGTGCCTTTGGTTTCCTGTACAGTGAACATCCCTTTGCTCTGCAAACACAGTTGCAACCCCGACAGGCATGTGTGCTTTTTAGAGCTGCGTGACATATGGCTCGGGTCCAGGTTATTTGAAAAACTGTATTCTCCCTTATGAGCCTGCCCATGCTTTGAGATCTTCTGGAGAAGCCTTTCTTTCAGTCCCACCATCTTCATGGGCGTGCTTGGTGGGAAAATGGGAGAGGGCCTTCTCGGTGGCTGCCCCAGTGGTCTGGACTTCTCTTCTCTGGGAAGCTAGGCTGGCTCCCTCCTTGATGGACTTTCGGAAGCAGGCTAAAAAATTTTTGTTCCATCAGACCTTTGGAGAGTAATTTGGTCCTCCATCTGTGTTAATGACATATAATATTGTTGTGTATTTATTTATTTATTAAAAATTTACATTTCTTTTCCTAGGTTTTAAAATGTATGTTTTAAACTTTGTAAGACCGCCTTGAGGCCCAGTATTGGGCAAAAGGAAAGGAAGGAAAGGAAAGGAACCTCTCATGCAAACACTGAGTCATTACTGACTCTTGGAGGGACGCCAGCTTTTGCTGACGTTTTCTTGGCAGGCCTTATAGCCGGGTGGTTTGTCGTTCCCTTCCCTGGCCGTTATTACCTTTCTCCCAACTAACTGGGTACTCATTTTACCAACCTCGGGAGGATGGAAGGCTGAGTCGACCCGAGCCGGCTGCTTGAAACCAGCTTCTGCTGGGATCGAACTCAGGCCATGGGGAGAGTTTCAGCTGCAGAAACTGCTGCTTTACCATTCTGCGCCACACGAGGTTCTTATTGGGCAAAAGGCAGGATACAAATAAATATAATAATAATAATAATAATAATAATAATAATAATAATAATAAAGACAAGAAATCATCCGGTGTAAGCCTTTACTGATGTGAGTGGGGGTGTAATGGTGGGGAAAGCCTCACCGGTTGATTTTCTGCATGCGGTCCTTCTGGTAAAATGCCCTGATGTTTGGGGGTGCGGGTTAGGGGAGAGGAGGTGGCCAGGCCTGGGAAGAGGGGGGGCAGTGGGGGCAGTTGGCATGGGCCTATGATTTTGAGGGGGCTACTCCGAGTCCGCCTGGGCAAAGTTGCTTGATTTTTCTGTTGTTGATGATGAATTTGCCCAAAGAAAAGCACGTAAAGCATTTCTGAATGTGAAGAAGTGACGTCTTATATACATCTTGAATAAAAGTGCTTGCCATTACCTTTTTGTATAAATCGTTCTAGTTCATATGTATTTAGAACTGATTAAAAAATACTTAATGAGCAGTTTGAAATGGGGCCTACCTACTACCAGCTTTCCTCAGCCCTGGAGGTGGGGTGGCTAACCTACACGCGAAGACATTTGTTTGCATGTCTCACTTGAGATTATTCACAAAGTGTGTGTTGAACTTGCAACCCTATCCTGTGCATGATGACTCAGAAGTTGTCCTGTGGAGTGCAAGAGCTTCATCCCATGTACCTGCTTCCCTCGGATTATCCCTGTAGCGCTAAGCATTCGCGGTTGTTGTTGTTTTTGTTACCAGGCGACAACGATCCTTTGCATACCAGGAAGTGAGTTGAAGGGGGGAAATGTAAAAAAATCATGAAAAATCAATTCAATTCAAATTTGGTATGCTTAAAGCTCTCCCTAATATCTATTACTGTGCCAATTTTGGTGTCTTTATCTTTAAAGCTTATGCAGATGTAAGCATTTCTTTAAAATCCTGCTCCTGCGCCCCAGCGGCGGCTCGGAAGATACGCTCAAAAAGTAGGGGCTAAATACAGTGAATCTTTTGCCTTTGAAGCACAATTAAAGCAGGATACATGGGAGTACTTCACAATCAAACCAGATTATAAGGTGGAAAACTTCGGAGTCCTTTGCATGCAATTCGCAGTGGTTGCACAGTATAACGCTGGTGTGATAAAGCTCCAATAGGACTTACTCCTGTGTAAGCATGCACAAGATCGCATCCTTCATCTGTGGGGGGGGGGCAGCAAAGACTGCTCTGCAGTCTTCCGCCTCCCCTCGCTCTTCGAGCATACTAACTAGGGTGACCATATGAAAAGGAGGACAGGGCTCCTGTATCTTTAACACTTGCATAGAAAAGGGAATTTCAGCAGGGGTCATTTGTATATATGAAGAACCTGGTGAAATGTCCTCTTCATAACAACAGTTAAAGCTGCAGGAGCCCTGCCCTCTTTTAAATCTGGTCACTCTAGTATAGCTCCTGCAGCTTTAACTGTGGTGATGAAGAGGAAATTTCACCAGGTTCTCTTTATATACAAATGACACTTGCTGAAATTCCCTTTTCAATACAACTGTTAAAGATACAGGAGCCCTGTCCTCCTTTTCATATGGTCACCCTAGACGTTGTTAGGGGATCTAATTTAGCTAAGTGGGACAGGTAAGCACATGTAGGACTGCAGTGCAGAGAAATAGAAAGACCGATTCTATTGCATGTTTACTTAGAGGTAGGGAATAATAATAATAATAATGATGATGTAAATTTATTGTTTACTTTTGTAAACCGTCCAGAGAGCTTCTCATATGGAGCAGTATATAAATGCAATAAGTAAATAAATCTTTATTTGTTACCCGCCTTTCCCTCTGGATTGAGGCGGGGTACAACACAAATGCAAACACCACAAAATACATATAACTGATTAAAACATTTCTAATACATCATTAAAAGCAGCACATTATTAAAAAGGCATCTTAAAATTCAACTTGGGTGGGCCTTCTGTTGCATATTTACTTAGGAGCAAACTCAGCTGACTTCAGTAGAGCTTCCTCCATAGTAAATGCGCATGGTTTGGGACGGGAGAGAGAGTGTGTTTTAACAGTGAGATCCAATTGTCGCTGGTCTTACAGTTGCTAGGTAGCCGCAGTACCTTCCAGCCAATCAGAAGCTGCTCTCCGTTGCTGGGGCAACCGCGTCCTAGAAACGCACCTTTCAGGAAGAGTGTGTAGAATCCCGGGCAAGTGGAACTCCCCGCAGGTAAGTGGAGACCTGGCTAGGTCGTCTCCATCACCCTGCCCTCCTCCCGCATGCACACACTGCCTGGAAAGCGGGGGTGAAGGACCCCCCACCCCTGTCAGTTCTAGCCGGAGGGAAGGCTGCACAGAATTAACCAGGTAATCTTGGTCCTGGGATAGTTTTCTTGTTGAGGACGAGAATCACTGTAGGTTCGTTAGTTAGCTTGTTTGTTCAGTACCTGCGGAAAAGGCTGCAGGTAAAGAAATGCCATCATGTGTTCTTTAAATTAGGGTGACCCTATGAAAAGGAGGACAGGGCTCCTGTACATTTAACAGTTATATTGAAAAGGGAATTTCAGCAGGTGTCATTTGTAAATATGGGGAATCTGGGGGAATTTCCTCTTCATCACAGCAGTTAAAGCTGCAGGTGCCCTGCCCTCTTTTAAATCTGGTCACTCTAGTATAGCTCCTGCACTTTTACCTGTAAATCTCATTGAGTTCAATGTGAGTTACTTCATAATAAATGTGTTTAGGGGTGCAGCCATACTAGAAATACAGTCCCAGTGGTGCTTTCATCTGAGTGAACGTGCCTAGCATCAGGCTCTTTGTCTCCATATTGTGGAAAGCTTATTTGCTGATTTCTGCAAACAAAAATGTAGCTAAGAAGATAAAGAGTAAGCTTTTTGTCTCAGTTGGATGCTCAGGTTTACTAAAAAGAAAGAAGTACCTTTAAGTTCAAGTTGACTGATGCCCTAGTAAGTGTTCATGAGATTGCCTAGGAGCAAGCTCCATTAACCTCGTGAAGCTTCCTCATGAGTTTACCTGCGTAGCCTCACACTGCAAATGCATGTAACACTTTGCTTTTGTACTTTGTTCTACTCTGGTATTATATTTATAAATATAAAATGTATTTAAGATGCAATCCTGAACATAGAATCATAGAATAGCAGAGTTGGAAGGGGCCTACAAGGCCGTCGAGTCCAACCCCCTGCTCAGTGCTTAATAATTCCATTCAGTTGGGGCCACCACTGTTACCCAGTGAAGGACGAAATGCAGAGTAGGTAATCTAACATTATTCTGCCCCTTCTTAGCTGAATGCTTCTCTCTGTCATCTTATGCTCAAAGTAAATATCACCTGGAGGTAGTATCCATTGCTTTCACCACTCTAGAGCTAATGATGTTGTGCTAGCGTAAGCCAACGCTAGAGCAACCACAAAACAGGAGACCATTACACTGATAATATGAATATAGACTGTGCAACTGGGTCTTGCTATTTACTGTGTTATCTGTACAGCACCATGTACATTGATGGTGCTATATAAATAAATAAATAAATAAATAAATAAATAATAATAATGAATTAGCTAAACTTTTTTTTTGTCACAACACTTATATGTATGACCATAAATTGTTGTAGAATTTTTAATACATGAAAAATCAATATAATTTGCTATGAATATAATGCACAGATGATATATAATTGTCAAGCAACATGTTTGCTGTAAAAAAACTGCAGAAAGTGAGACATGTTCTTGTCAAGCACATATTGCTGTTATAAAAACACTATACAGAGAACGACTATTCCGGATTGTATTCAGGTTTCATTACTTCATCAGTCACTCTGTAACAGGAAAGTTTAGTTCGTGTAGGGTGCTTCAAATCTTACTCGCTTTCCTCTTGCTGAGCGTTGCAGATACAGCTGCAAGCACAAAGGTGATAGATAGATAGAGCAACATCATTAGCACTTGTCAGGCAAAGGGAAACAGTGGCCATTTGCTACCAAATTTTGACAGCAAACCATGCTGCTGAAATTTGACAACAATTCATTGCCTTTTCTCTTTGCTTAGTAAGGGCAAAAGACGTTGCACTAGTATTGGTTTATGCTAGTGCAACGTCATTAGTACTTGTGCTGTGGCAGCATTGGATAATCCCCATGGAGTTTCATTATCCTTACCTCCATGTTTGTTTGTTTTTCAAACATACGGCAGCCTAGGCAGGCAGCAAGACAAAGGGGAGAAAGGGGAGAGGCAGTGGGACCCTATCACCTCCTGTTGTTTTTCACATGAAATCGCCCCTTCCAAGCTGCTTTTTCACTCACGGGAATGTTACAGTGCACCTATGGTTTTCTTGTATCATTGTCCTAAATATGGAAAAACCATTTGGGGAGGGTAGTTTTGAGCTGGAAAATGGTAGTCGAAAAACTAAGGGCCTTGCTAGACCTACCTGTTAATCCGGAGAGGAGAAGGAGCGAGGCCGCGCTGCAGCTAGCGTGGGCCGTCGCCCTTTTCTACACGTAAGGTGCGATGGGGAAAGGGAAAGCCCCGTCGCGTCCTCCATTTTTAAAAAAACTTAAAGGGGCCATATGCGCAGGAGCGCACCAACGATAAGGTAAGTCTTTTTTTTTTAAAAAAAAGGGTTCCCCGCTCCCCCTGCCCCGATTTCCCCCCAATGTATGATCCCTCCTGCTTGCCCCCTCGCTCGCCCGTCTGTCCGCTCACCCCCCCCCACTCACCCCCTCGCTCGCTCTCCCCGCTCACCCATCTGTCCACTCACCCCCTCGCCCCCTTGCTCGCCCGTCCACCCCCCTGGTCACCATGTCCACCCCCCCACTTGCCATGTCCACCCCCCGTTCGCCATGTCCACCCCCCCGCTTGCCATGTCCAACTCCTGCTCGCCATGTCCACCCCCCCCGCTCGCTCGCCCACTCGCCATGTCCGATGCCCCCTCCGCCCCCCCCCGTGATTCCCCCCCCCGGCCCAATGGGCACAGCGCTCCTATGGAGTGCTGTGCCCAGTGCACGGTTTCTCCCAGCTACTTGTGAGTAAGCAAGCAGCCGGGAAAAGCCATGGAAGTAGCTAGACCTTCCGCAGCCCCGGGCTGAGCCCGGGGCTGCGGAAAAACCGGGCAACAAGCGGATCCGGTTATCCCGGGTCAAGGGAGGGTTTAGCCCGGCCTGACCCCGGGATCCCCTGTGTGTCGTCTGCACGCACAGCAGGGAGCCCGGGCCTCGCACCGGGCTAAACCCTCATCTAGGAAGGCCTATGCCACCTTTTCCTCACCATCATCCCTCTGTCTTGCTCAGAGGCTGCTTTGGAATTAAAAGAAAACACAGAGCTTTACATAATACGTGGTTTGAGTTTAAGAGCCCAGCCATGAATTGGGGAGAATTGCCTATCATATTTTGCCATCCCAAAGCACAGCTGTGAATTTGAAGAGTTATACCCCAATCCGCTCTACATGGGATCCTGTTGCCTTCATTGGCATCTATGAAAAAATAATAATGTCAACCTCCAAGCAGTTGCTTGAGGTCCTTGTGCTGCGGGATTGGTTTTGCTTCAATTTGTTTCCGCATCCTCATAGGCGGGGTTACTCCTTTACTTCCCATAGGAATCATGTCCAGAGTGGTTAGTGCAACTGATTACAGTTGTTTACGCCCTCAGTCCCATGGAATTGTGTTCAATCCAAGACAGCCATCTACACTCTCAAGCAGATCGTCAACACGCAGCAGCGGACAAAGTTCTATCACATCCGTTTCAAGTAAGCACATGCATTAAAGTTCACATTACAGGCTTCAAAAAGCAGCACGGCAAAGCACTTTAGATCAGCCTCCTCCCAACCTGGCTTCCTCTAGAGCCGTTGGACTGCAACTCCCAGCATCCTCCAGCCAGCCATGACCAACTGGAGGATTCTGGGAGTTGAAGTCCAGCATCTCTGGAGGGTGTCATATTGGGAAAGGCTGCTTTAGATTGTAAGGCAGGGTTCCGAGGGCTGTTCTTTACATCTTTCTGGGGCCATAGCTAGACCTAAGGTTTATCCCTGGATTGTCCAGGGGTCAAACCTGTTCATCTAGGTGACACACAGGGGATCCAATGCTCAGGCAGGGGCGAACCCTGGATGATCCCAGGATAAACCTTAGGTCTAGCTGTGGCCCAGGTCATGACCCTCTAGTTTCGCTGCTGTTTTTAAACAGCATTTTGGGAGGGGGGTTTTTAGAGCAGGGGAAATGCGTTGTTATTAATGAAAGTGAAAGAAACCATTTCTTCCACTGTAAAATTGCATTATTCCACTCTACTATAGGCCACCTAGAACTTATGGAACAGAAAAGCAGCAAAGGAAACATTCATTGTGCAGTGCTGGGATCTCAGCTCTGCCATGAAACTGAAAGTAGACACAGTGGATTGACAGCCTTGTGCAGAAAAGCTCTCGGTGGCACGGTAGTATAGGCAAATTGTGCGTTTGATCGGAGCTGTACACCTGCCTCACATGCAGAAGGAAGCCCTGTGGGGCCGTAGCTAGACTTAAGGTTTATCCCAGGATCATCCCGGGTTCGTCCCGGCCTGAGTGCTGGATGCACTTGGGCCATAGCTAGACCTAAGGTTTATCCCTGGATTGTCCAGGGGTTAAACCTGTTCATCTAGGTGACACACAGGGGATCCACTGCTCAGGCAGGGGTGAACCCTGGATGATCCCAGGATAAACCTTAGGTCTAGCTGTGGCCTGGCTCATCTAAAACAGTTTTGTGCATCTCTCTCTGGCAGGGAGGTGTTCAAACCGTCTCCAGAGTGGAAGGAAAAGAGGAATGAGAACGTCAGACTTCAAGACAGCTTGAGTCTGATTTTATCATAGAAAAGCGGGATATAAATGTCCAAAGGAATAAAAAATCAAATAAAAATACTTTCTGGTCATTGATGCCTGGTGAAAGGAACCTTTCATCTTCCTGAGTAGATGCTGTACCATGCAGGATTAGGGAGCTATGCTGTTTACTGTGCTAAAGGCTGTGAAGAGGGATGTGGAGACCTGTATCTCCTTAAGAAGAATATGCTGGACAGTAGTTACACCAGCTCCTCAAGCCAATTTAGGATTCCTACTGCAGAAATGTTAAACTCTGGGTGGGATATTGTAGAAGCTGTCACGGTTTGTGCTCGATACTCTTAATAAAATTGTATTTGTACCAGGCTTAAGAAGGCAGTCTAACCGTATAATATATTTTATATAGCTGCATCTGTCTGTTCTGTCCCCGATCCCACACTGTCCTCAGTGGATATCGAGCAGATTTTGCTTCAGAAGACGATTGCAAAAGAAGATGAACTTAAAAAAGCATTTCAGACCATTGACATTGATCAGACCCTGAAAGTCACAAAAGGCGAATTTAGAAGAGTGATCGAAACATTCCTTTTACCCCTGACGCAAGAACAATTTGATGCTGTGCTAGCAAAGGTGTGTATTCTCATGGGTTGCGTACACTTTTTTTGTTTCTGAAGATGGTTTAAAACTGTCATGCCTCTACTTGAGGAGTCCTCCTCAGAGGAGGAACTAGAGCCCCCAGAAGCCCAGGGTGCCCCAGACCAGGGACCACCATCAGACTCACAGGAGCTAGAGCCCTCAGGGGAGGTGGTGGGCCATCCCTATCAGGAGAAAGGGACTGCGCCTCTGAGGAAGAGTCTGAGCAACCCCCTGACCCCTGGGAGCATCATCAACTCAAGCGACAGGCTAGCAGGACTCCTGTGCGACGGAGTGCTTGCCTGCAGAAAAGGTCTCCTCAGGAGAAAGTGACACTTCAGGGGTAGGGCTCTGACAAGAAAGCTCTGATTACTGCAGCTGAGCTCTGGGTGGGCTCCAGCAGGATTTGAGCTTAAAAGCTTTCAGTAGAAACCAGCCAGTGTTCAAACAACTTGGTCCATACTGACTTGTACCTTGTCTCCTGAACCATGCCTGATGCCCTATTTCCTGACCTTTTGGAGTGCCTAAGGACTCTACTTCTGGACTGTGGAATGTACCGTACTAATTTACCGTGTCTGACCACTGTCTGAACTTAAAACACCTCTGTTGTAGCCTGAACTCCAGTGCGTCTAGCGCCTGCTGCACCCAAAGCAGCACGAAAACTAGGAGCTAAACTACACGTTACACTAATTGTATAATATGTAGCAGAGGCTTGACTTTTTCGCCATCTACTTTGAGCATGTGCAGCCCTGAAAGCTTATATTGTATTTGTTAGGAATTAAAAGAAATCTAAATACAGGAGATTAACTATGTAATTAAAGAGTGGGTAAGCGGAAATATGATGAAAGAGCATAATGCACGGCTTTGAATGTTATTCATGTTCTCTTTCCACTGAAACAGATTCCAGGCAGTACCAAAGTTACTGTTCCTTATGTTGAGTTCTTGTCCAGGTTCGCTAGGCCAGTCAACGATCCCTTCATAAAGTAAGAGCTTTTGTATTACTTAGATAGCGTTAAAGTGTAATGTTCTGATATAAGTAGAGCTAGTAAGGGTGAAGTTAAGGTAGAACTATGCAGCACCAAGGACACATGGTTGCCTCTGAAATTCAAAATGGCAGGCTGGTGGTCAGTTTCTCTAATACTGAATGCCCTTACACCCCATGTTTTCTAGTTCAAGTTTCCCAATGTCATCAGGATGTACATTCCCTCATATTCACCAGTAGCAGCCAGTTACATGGAGCAGGGCAGGGGGAATGCACATCATAATGCCATCAAGACACGTGGTATATATATAGTGTGTGTATATATATATATATATATATATATATATATAGAGAGAGAGAGAGAGAGAGAGAGAGAGAGAGAGAGAGAGAGAGTAGTAATTTATTAATGCTTAGGCCATAGGCCATTCGCATACCAAATAAATACAGTATGAAGGGACAGCAATATTAAAATACTACATATAGTCACATATAGGTCTTACATAATAAAAGGATAAAATTCAGTAGAATTAAAAACATAGATTACAATTAAAAAAAAACTGTAAGCAGCAATTACAGGAGATGTGATGAGCATCTCCAGAACAGTCAACTGCGATCTCAGAAATAAGTCTTGCCTGAACTTTCATTTCTGCCAGGGCAAAAAGAGATACCTTGTGGGTTACCCTAGAGTCCATGTCAGTCAGGAGATAGAAAATCTTTTCTGAAATGGTATTGGGATGTAATTGATATAAGACAGATTCCAAGAATTTGGTTCTTGGTTCAGAATATAAAGAACAAAAAAGCAAATAATGAGGCAAATCTTCAGTTTCTGGGGCCCCACAAATACACAAGCGGAGGGCCAATGGGATATGATGATATCTGCCATCAGTCAGAGCTGTAGGGATAGTTTGACAACGTAAGGCTGTAAATGCTTGCCTAAGCTTTGGGGATGTGAGCTTTACCAGGAAGACATGTGGTAAGTAGAACTGGACAGAACGCAGTGGGAAGAGGCTGGCGTTTTCAACAGTTTCACCATCACAGATTTCACAAGTAGGGCATGAGGAGGATCCCTGTTCCCCATTGTTTGGTCCTAGCAGCTGGTAATCAAGAGTCATACTGCTTTTGACCATTAAAATTTCATTTAAGCTGTCCGGATTAATAACCACCAATAGACCTGTCTTTTATCAGTTTGTATAACCCAGCTTTAAAACTATCTATGGCCTGGTCTATATGCTAGAGAATGGGATGGTAAGGAAATTTGGATTGTACTTCTACAAATTTCAGGTGGGGAATCCCATTATTGAGTGCTATCCGAACATATTTGCAGTTCTTTGAACCCACCTAAAAACCTGAATGGCCAGGGGTGAACTGAATGAGGCATGTATGGTACCTCCATCTCTCCTTAGTCCAAAGCAGCTGTGCGGGGAGGAAGACCCCCAAATTGGACTGGGGTGCTGAAGAAGGAGTGTTTAAACTCCTGCCCGCACATCAGGTGCTTGATGTATTTGTTTTCTTATGTGTGGCTAATAACTGCTTTGAGGGTGAGGGGGTGATTTAGATCAGGAAAATAATGTGGGTGGAGAGGGGTAAACTCCCCAGCTCAGGCTGCCTGGTGGAATTCCCTATCACTACCCCATTTCTGGTTAAACTAAAAAATAAAAAGGAACACACAAAAATCTCCCAGTGTCTCACCTAATTTGTCCTTAGATGCACCACCAACTCAAATGCTAGCCAAAGCCCTTCTCTTTCCCACTGGCCTAGCTCCACTGCTACCTCCTCCTTGATCTCCACCTGCAAATTGAGTATCTTGCTAATTTTGATAGTAGGGTGAGTTTTGGTCTGCGACATAGTTTGTGGTTATTTTATTGAACTATTCTTTCAGGTGGAGTAATATTGGAGATAACCAGACAAGGACAATAACTCAGCTGGAATGCCTCTTAAGGGAGAAGGTACTGTACAGCAAGTAACTCTCTCTCACAGTGGAGAGGGAGGACTCCACACATTTTGCTGGCCTTGGTAACCAGCCATGATTTGTGGTTACTACCAATCTCTCCCAAGGTTTTTGACATACGCAGAGAAATCACAGGAGAGGAGAGGAGAGGTCAGTCTCTGTGCTGGGCTTTGGAGACAATGAGAACCACTGAAGGTCTTTCTTACTGCTTCTGACCTGCCCCAGTGTCTAGGACAAAGTCAGGGATTGACTTTGCCTCTCAGATCTTTCTGCCAGCTTTAGAAACACTTGGAAGCAGTGAGAGAGATTCTTGCTGCTTACAAGTGTCTTTGAGTTGTAGATTCAGTGTCAGAACTCGGAAGCCTGGAGGGGTCTTTTCTCTCTTTCCTTCTCCTGGCCCTAGCATGAAGTGAGATCCCCTTTCCAAGTTGTCCTTGATGCATTGAAAATTGAGAGAAGAGGTTTGTTGCCTTGGACAAGCAGACTCTAGGGAAAGATTTATGGACTTCTGATACTGGGCATTGCTCAGAGGGTGGCAACAAGGGAGAGGGCCTTTTTGGTGGTGGCCCCCCGACTGTGGAATGATCTCCCTGATGAGGCTCACCTGGCGCCAACACTGTTATCTTTCTGGCGCCAGGTCAAGACTTTTCTCTTCTCCCAGGCATTTAATAGCATTTAACAACGCTAAGTTTGTTTTTAACGGACCCCAGAACTGTTGTTTTTAAATGGATAATATTGTTATATTGTTGTCTATAGGTTTCTGATGGGTTTTTTTAAAAAAATTGTATACTTTTTAAATGTTTACTGTTTTTAACTGTTGTAAACCGCCCAGAGAGCTTCAGCTGTGGGGTGGTATATAAATGTAATCAATCAATCAATCAATCAATCAAAGAAATGCCTTAAATCGGGGTAGGCAACCTTTGGGGGCTATTAGAATTTTTGGTAATTTGAGAAACTGTCCTGACTCTCACCACAAAATGGCTGCCATAGTTGGCAGGGCAAAGGGCAAGTGACTACATACAAGGCAGGGGTGGAATCTGAAACTCAACTCACTGAGCAGCTCCTTTAAACTCACAGCTTTCAGCACTGACAGAAACCTATTTCACAGCAATCCCAGCTGTGTTGTTGTTGTTGTTGTTGTTGTTGTTGTTGTTGTTATTATTATTACTTTAAAAAGTGGGAGGTATGGGGCAGAGTGTCCAGGGGCGCATTGGTGCCCGCAGGCACTGCGTTGCCTATCCCTGGCTTAAATGCACATCGTTCACCCAAAGCGAAATCTGTTGGCATAACCCTCCAGGCCTGATATTAGGTAGGAAGCTTTGACAGAGGAATGGCAAGTACAGCTGCAACATAGCAGGATGGAGTTGTCCTGGTTGCCAAGCTTCAGCTACTCTGGCACACGCGCTGTGGGCGCCATCGCACCCACATGCATCTCTATCGGATCCAGGTGCCAGCCTGTTTCTCTCACGAAGGGTGTCTGCATCCGTCATTCTAGACTGCGTGAGACATTCACATATCACAGAGCTGTCAGGGCAGATTGCATCGAAGACAGTCACTGCAGTAAAGCCTATCAGTCATCACTCAAATATAGTTCTTACTGCTGCCATCGCTTCTTTTCAACTTGGCTATATATATGCAGTTAACAGGGGAGTAACATTTCCATTTTCCCATCATAAATGAAACAGCCAAGCTATCTTTCTGTTGCAACATTTATGAATCGAAAATATCCCCCATGGTCCCAATTAGGCTTCCAGAAGATTTAATTTATAAGGGCATGTGTTTATTTATTTATTTGATTAAGGGCAATCTAAAATAAAGCTCCTACATGGATTAATGTAGAGTCTATTAATTTTTTTTAGCTTTCTCATTTTTGTCAAAACAGTGCTTAAAGGAAAGGAAAGGAAGAGGGAAGGGAGAAGAGTCAGGATTTAGATGATCCTGCAACAAAACATCAGATTGATTATTCTGAAATATATTTGCATTGTTGACATACAAATGCACATCAGCCATCAAACATTTATGTCAGTCAGTGAGATTGGGGTGAAATTGTGCAGTGAAGAGGTAAGGGGGGGAGTTTGTATGTTTTGTGCTTAATTTTTCTCCAGGAATTTTCAACTCCGCTTTGGAACTGGATGGATGGATGGGGTCCCTCCATCTTGTCTGGATTAAGTTCCAGCTTGTTCACCCACTCTCTGCTTTGTGGGCCTCATCAGGACTGCAGGCCTCAAGCTAGCCATCACTGTCAGTGCCATATATAGCAATTACAGCCTAATTCTCAAGGAGGGTGCCCCCCATGTCAAAAACACTCAGTCCACATAGAAAGTCAGATGTTAAAGAGAAGGGTTATTGCTTATGTTTCTTCCTGATTCACTAGTTTTCTGTGTGCAGAGCATTAAATCACGCAAGTGGCCACCTGTAGTCTGACATGGTACAGTCCAGTTCAAGGTTACTGCGACGGCACTGACCTTATACAGAAGGCCTTGCCTAGCACACCCTTCTCAAGCCAAGCGCTACCTCTTAAAAAGCCTGAGGAAAGGGTAAAAACAACACAACCTCTCCCCTATATGTGAGGGAACAAGGTAAAGGGTTTTGGCAAATGGGTTCTATTACTGAGGTACTGAATAGCAGGTATATTCTTAGATGTTTTTACACTGTGTAATATAGCA
The DNA here is from genome assembly GCF_023053635.1 of Elgaria multicarinata webbii. Lineage (NCBI taxonomy): Eukaryota > Metazoa > Chordata > Lepidosauria > Squamata > Anguidae > Elgaria > Elgaria multicarinata. The sequence continues at coordinate 92,170,528 of NC_086179.1, read as the reverse complement.
AGCAATAACTCCGAGCTGACACGTGGTTTGTGGTAGCAGAACACAAAGTAAAGTTTATTGAAATTTAACAAATCTTTAGTATTTCAATGTAGTTCAATTTTTATATTCAAAACAACAATCCCAAGTCCCTTAAAATTCTCTCTCCTCACACCAAACACTCTCACGAAGCACAAGCTAGACTAAAACTCCCAGACTAAAACTCCCACTCAAACCAAACACCTAAAACTAACTCACAATCCCCTCAGCCAACCTATTTATACTTCTCCCTCCCCCTCTCTCACCGCATCACTAGCCACACCCACTCAGTCAAATGTTCCGCACTCACTAGACATACAAACTCAGACATACCTGAGGGACAGAAAGGTGGGTATTGCCACAATTACCATCTAAGTAAGAACTAGGCCTGAGAAGCAACTTTAATCTGTTTGCCCTTTATATCAGAGGAATCCTGATAGCACCACTGCAGAAGTATTAAAGAAATTAACACTGACAATAACCATGCATATATTACATTACTACATGTATATTCAGCCTTTTCCCCTCTTGCAATAAAACTTGGGCGGCTCTCGTAGTTCTCCTCCTCTCTATTTTATCCTCACAATAATCTTGTGAAGTAGGTTAGGCTGAGAGTTAGTGACTGGCCCAAAGTGACCCACTGAGCTTCATGGCCGAGTGGAGACTAGGACCCGGATTCCCGAGTCCCACTCTAGTAGTGTAATCACCACGCTATTTGGTATGTCGCAACAATTACCGGATAGCATCCTCAATGTTCTTTTGAGTATGAAGTGTGTGTTGCTGTCCAGGCCTACTTGGTAGCGGCAAACTTGCAAGTGGGGGAGCAGGCAGGCACCCTTCTCCTTCATCTTGCAAATAATGTCATTTATATGCCAGATGCGCTACATTGATGCCCGGTCACAAGGAGCCCTGCTTACGTGAATCATAGGTGGAAATGGGAGAGAGATAATATGTAAGTGGGACTTTTAAGTGGTCTGGTGTCAGTGTGGAACGTTCAGCTAATTTCGTGATGGGAGAGCAGCCCTATTTTCGCCCCACAAAAGAATTTGGTCCCTTCAAATTCTTGAAATGCATTGAGGGGAGGAAGTGCATGAGACCGAGGCTTGAGCAAGCTTGTTCTCATAATATGAAACAATGGTTCAGCATCATGTCCAAGCCTGTATTATTTTACTTCACAACAACTTGTTGCGCTCTGCCTTCTGAAACAGGGGGTCTTAGTAAACTGATCTAACAGTTTCTTTAAAAAAACAAACCAAGAAGAATGTTTAATGGAATGTCTAATCTCACTATGGAATTGCTTGTATTTACCACAGATTAGTTGCAGTTCAGACTAGGGGCTCCTCTACACCAAGCAGGATATTCTACTATGAAAGCAGTATGAAAGCGGTATATAAAAGGCAGGAGCCACACTACTGCTTTATAGCGGTATTGAAGTGCACTGCAGGATCTACACCACTGCTTTTTCATGGGACTGAAGTGCACTGGCAACTGTTGGGGCCCATGATGCATCTACACCAAGCAGGATATAGCACTATGAAAGCGGTATATGGTATGTGTCATGGGCCCCAACAGTTGTCAGTGCACTTCATTACCAATATAAAGCAGTAGTGTGACTCCTGCATTTTGTATACTGCTTTCATACCGCTTTCATAGTGGAATATCTGCTTGGTGTTGATGAGCCCTAATTCAGAAATATTTACCATCCAGATAAGTGTGTGTGCGCGCAATGTAAAGTGAACCGGCATTTTCTAGGAATTTTTGTGCATTTGCAAGCATGTGCACTACAGTCATGGAGATGCATCATCAACACCTCATCCCTCCAAGGGATGTTATTTCTAGAGACCCTGGGAAGAGGGCTCAGTCCTAAAAAAAAGTCTAATGCATGTGTGCGCATACTAACGCTCTTTCTTCATCGTTGATGAGGAAACAGTTCCCCAAAGGCAGAAAATTTGAAATCCACTCCTCCGCATGCAAAGAGGAGCATCGCCGGACACATGTAACACTGTCTGGATCACGTCCTTCAGTTTTTTGGAATTCCCTCATGTTTTTCAGGCTTGCAGAACTTGTGTTTCTCTCCTGAACCAAATTTATCCATCAACCAATTGCATGACACTCTCTCCCACACCCCGTTTTTGCAGTCCTAGGGATACTGGAAAACCAGGAAATTTAGTGAGACTAAGGATGTTGGGGCCATCTCCAACAAGTGTAAATGAATTTCGCATTTCTATGAATCCAGCCTGAGGATTCCGCAGAGGATCGGATTTTTCAGAGTCATGCTGATTCTGCAGACTTACGGACCAGCTTTTTTCTTTTGGGGGGGAGGGGGGATTTGCGCAAGTACGCATTAGCCCCAATGCACATTTTCTGACAGGAACAAAATTCTTGTACATCCTTAAAAAAATCAATTTCTTTCAATGAGCAGGCAAGGGAACGAAAGTCATCTGACAACACATGAAACACAAACGGATTGGATTTAACAAAATCTGTACATCCCTAAGTGAATTTGGGGGACCACCATATGTAACTAGTGGACTCTATCCATCTTTCTGGGTCACTAGTTTTGCAGGCCTGATTTTTTTTAAAAAAAATCTTTTAAGAAGACCGGCATCAGGGATCAGACTGCCGTTTCACCAACAGGAGTGTCACAAATGCAATAATCAACCATATGTTAAAGAGAAAATATCTTTCAACCAACATAAGGCCCTTTTAAATTGCCAGAGAAACATAAAGCAGACTTAGAGGGTTTTTTTTTTTTAAAAAAAGTAGAACGAGAGAGAGAATGAGAGAGAGAAAGAGCACTTGGCTATCACACCGTCATCACTCCTGGGTCTCCATCCCCCATCCCCTGCTTCTCCTGTTAATTCCTCTTCTCCCCACTGCCCCTCCCCCCCCCATTTTATGTTTATGAGGATCTGAAAATAATCTAATTCTTTCCTATCTGGTTTGGCCCATCTTTACCAGCTGGTAAATAGGAAACGTTCGCCGTAGGAAGCCAACCCTCTGCAGAGTGTAAACAGATGGAATCAATATAAAGTGACAAGTTAGACGGTGCTATTGAGAATATGGAGCCAAAACTAAGAGAATAACAGTCTCGGTACTTATTTTGTTCCAATTCATTTGGTGCTGAATAGCACTTCATATATGCACAGCTGTGCCCCTTCCCTAGTTTGGGTTTGTGTACGTGCATTTTTTAAAAAATAATAATAATATCATCCTTTTAGCCTTCATGGGGACAATTCCAAAGAAAAACTTTAATTAAAGATTTTGTAGAAAATAGCCCAGACATATAACATAAGGGATGAGACACAGGTATATTTGTTTAGGAACGTTTATCTGTCTTTTTCACTAATTTAAATTTTTTTTAAAGCCTCAAACCCTTTACATGGATTTGGAAAGCACTTTTAGGTTGGAGAATACGCCACACAGCCTGTTCGCATAGTAGGAGCTGCCCCGTTCTTTGTGCCAGTGCTCCCTGTGCACAGTGAGGAATTGTACTGTAAGCACTGCATGTTCCTGGGTTCACAGCAAAGGGAAATGGAAGAGCCTTGGGGTGGGGAAAGGCTCCATGTATGTTTTGGAGCAGCCGCCTGCTATTTTAGGAAACGCTCCCTGGGCACAGTGAAAAATCCCATTAGGAAACCCTTTGGATTAGGCTAAGAGCATTTTAGGTTAAAGTTCAGTTGCCCAACTCCTTGCACATAGAATTTTATTTATTTATTTAATGTTTTTTTGAATCACCCCTCCACTCCAAGACTGCCAGGGGCAATTTACAACAAGGCCAATAAAAGATACAACACTTTCCAAAAAGCTATAAAGAAACCAAATGAAATACCTACATTACAATAAAACAGGAGAGCCCTCTAAAATCAAGGAACAGCATGAATCATTGAAGGTTTGATGCAACTGTATAGTTTTTACTAGCCACATAAAGGCCAATAACATAGGGGCCAACCTAGCTTAAGTGAGGAACTCCATTGGATGCACAAAACATTCTTTAACTCATAAGAAAAGAATTGGACACCACTGGCAGAAATGGATCTCCTTGGAGCACTAGGTTCTGCTTTGCCATATAATGCCCTTTTGATGTACTACCATTACCTGTAGAACAATAATCACTCAAAATTTGGAACCTACCTAGGGATATATAGGTGCTCCTATTGGATCATCACTGGTGACTTGACGGTATCGTTTGCACACTCTCATGCATGAACCTCTTTCCCTCCCTCTACTTTCCCCTAATGGGCGCTCATGAAGATATGGGAGTGTGACATGGCTTCCAGAAAGGTTTCATTTATCTCTGTAACAGACACATATCCACCTCTAACACTTCATTTCGTGACAGTGCAGATCCTTGCCTTCCAAGCAACCGATCCCTGAACGTATCTGTGAAATGTTGGATGGCATGCCACATTTAACAAAGGATTTTACTTGCAAACATAAGGAGATGGAAATGGAAATTGTGTGTAAAGATAAGCGTAGAGCTACCTCACAGGCATTTTTTTGACAGGCTCGTCTCAGTATGTTGCTATATGCTGAGGAAGGAAGAAATAAGGCAGGGCTGGGCAGGAGGTAGATCTCCAGATGGACTTCAATGACCAGAGGTGCTTGACATCAGGGCCAATGGTCAGGAATGCTGGGAGTTGAAGTCCAAACATCTGGAGCTTCTTTCTGCCCACCCTTGAAATAAGGGAATGCAAATGTCGCAGGTTTTATCTTTGGAACAATTTGGAAAGAACTCTAACATCCCTCTTCCCCTGTTCCAGAGAAAAAGCTTTTCACTCTCCTGTATGCAGAATGCAAATAATTAGTACATCTAATATCACAACTATTTAGTACATTCCACCTAAACTCTTATTTAAGATAGGCTTACAATCCCTTCCCCTATCTTAACACGTTTTGTTAAGCCTAGGAACTTTTTGTTTTCAATCAATCTGTAGGTTTCAGTAGCTGAACAAAGGTATTGTATACGTACTGCTCATTTGTTCAGTAGAAATGAATAGTAGTTGAAACTCATTTCTACTTCTGGAAAGAGAATTTTGACTTTCCCAAGTATGATGTATGGGGAAGATTACTTTCACAGCATTTGGTAAATGAAAAGTGTGCTTTTCTCATGCTCAAGAGAGAAATCTGAAAGACTGGGGTGTGTTTTGGTGGGCTGTGCTTTTATGAAGCGTGTTGTGAAAGAGAGGAAAAAGTTGATATCAGCACACTTGTTTAATACCTTAAACTCAGCTTTTATTATCAACCACTTGCTTATTTTATCATGCACCTTTTGAAAACACTCTATAGATTTCCAAAAAGATGAAACGCTTTATCAAGACCTGTAGACTTTTTGATTACAATCAAAATGGACAGATTCAGCGGCATGAGCTGAGAAGGATCCTTGAGGTCAACTGCTTCAGGATGACGGACTGTGAGTATGATAAGTAAGTAAAGAACAAGTTAAGGATGCTTGTAAAGCCATTGTGGAGTGACACGCTTTGCATTCATGTTATGTCTATGATACTCAACAATTTTCCTTGCCACAGCTGCTTGCATTTAGGATCATCAATCTAAGATTTAACAGTGACGCAATTTGCATGTGTTGTTGAATTAATTAACCCACGATTTGTCACACATGAGCAGGAGTGAGTGGGCTGCCTCCAGAACACTCCTAACTTTCACTTTAATTTTACAACCCATGATCTCCCCGATCATAGGCTGCTCTTGTGATATGTGAACCCGGAGCGCTGGGTGGTTTAGGGGCTAAATGAACCTCTTGCAGGCAGCAGTGTCCTCTGGAGAGCCTCTCCTGGACATCAGGAAAAACTTCCTGACTGTTAGAGCAGTACGACAATGGAATCAGTTACCTAGGGAGGTTGTGGGCTCTCCCACACTAGAGGCCTTCAAGAGGCAGCTGGACAACCATCTGTCAGGGATGGTTTAGGGTGGATTCCTGCATTGAGCAGGGGGTTGGACTCGATGGCCTTATAGGCCCCTTCCAACTCTACTGTTCTATGATTCTGTGATCCTGCAGGTTTTAGTAACTGAACAGGTTCATAATGAGACAGATAGTCCCTTAGATAGTCAGGGCCTAAGCCATTTAGAGATTAAAAAGGGTTACCATATGAAAAGGAGGACAGTTCTCCTGTATCTTTAACAGTGGTATTGAAAAGGAAATTTCAGCAAGTGTCATTTGTAGATATGGGGAACTTGGGGGAATTTCCTCTTCATCACAACAGTTAAAGCTGCAGGTGCCCTGCCCTCTTTTAAATCTGGTCACTCTAGTATAGCTCCTGCAGCTTTAACTGTTGTGATGAAGAGGAAATTTCCCAAGATTCCCCATATCTACAAATGACACCTGCTGAAATTTCATTTTCATTACCACTGTTAAAGATACAGGAGCCATGTTCTCCTTTTCATATGGTCACCCTAGATTAAAACTAATCTTTGAATTGAGCCCTGAAAACAGTTCACAACCTGGGCAGATCTTTCAATATTACTATAATATGATCTCAATATCATACAATGGTTAGCAGTCTAGTTGCCAATTTTACATCAATTGAAGCTTCCAGACACCCTTCAAGGGTAGCCCTATGTAGAGTGTGTTGCAGTAGTCTAAGCATGATATAACTAGGTCATGGATAACTGTTGCTAAATAAGACTACTTCGGGAAAGATCACACTTGATGCACTAAACCAGTGGTTCCCAAAAAAATTCAGGTAACTGCCCCCTTGGTTCTACAAACTCATGCCCAGTGCCCCCTGCACGCGGCGCCTTTAAATGGGAAGCACCCGCCGCAGGCTTGCCGAGGGAGGGAGGGAAAAGAGTGAACACCTCTGTTTTGCATCATTAGTGTTTTGGTGCTTTTGAAAAATTTCAATTTACCGTTAAAAGGACTCTTTTTAAATGGTATTAATACATGTGTGGATTCTTCCCCTATATGGCTTGGGACCAAACTACCTTCTCTCATAAAAATGTCCCGGGGTTTTAAGACCTTCTGGAGAGGCGCTTCTCGGAAAAGACCAGCTCGAGCGCCCACCTGCCGCTCCTTTGCCTCTTAGCACCCCGCTGCCACCCCCTTGCTTCTTAATGCCTCCCTATGCAATCCCGCCCACCCCAAGGGGGCAGTACTGCCCACTTTGGGAACCACTGCACTAAACCTTTACAGGCAACTGAAGAGTTAACCCCCATCCATTAGAAATCTTATTCATACATCTCTTGTGGCTTCTGCTATTTCAGCAGTTGTTGCTTACATACCTTCAGGCATATTCTCTGAGCTAGAATGGCTGGACTTTTGCTGCTTCTCTTTAAATTAGGGTGACCATATGAAAAGGAGGACAGGGCTCCTGTATCTTTAACAGTTGCATAGAAAAGGGCATTTCAGCAGGTGTCATTTGTATGCATGCAGCTTTAACTGTTGTGATGAAGAGGGAATTTCACCAGATGCTGCATGCATACAGATGACACCTGCTGAAATGCCCTTTAAAATTCCCTGTTAAAGATACAGGAGCCTTGTCCTCCTTTCCATATGGTCACCCTATTTAAATGTCCTTTTTAGTGAGTTAAAGCTGGGTTTTTTCTTTCACTGCTTTGGCACTGTGGTATACATACTGTCTCGCCTAAGTAGATATGTGAGCTTAGAGATGGTTAGATTGGTTGTATGTGAAATTGGCTTGCTTTTACTTAGCAGCACTCTGATTGGCACTCACGGATAAGTAGGGAAGTTTGAATGCTATCGTGGTGTTATTGGAGGTGTAGCCTCTGCATAATTGGTGAAGGAGGGTGTTTTACACTGAGGACCAGTCAGGAACAGGTTTGGGATCTGTTGGATGTGTGGATAGTTAAACAGCTCAAGGGTGTCCTCAGTTTGCATGATGAGCAAACCAAGGGCACCCTTTCCATAGGCATGAAAAAATGAGTGAACAAGGCTACACGTGAAGCAAAATGAAGTGGTAGAGTCCTGAAATGGCAGGGGGAGGATGGCCTTTTAAACTCTCCTATGTGGGCAGGGCTGGTGCCAGACTATTTTGCGCCCTAGGCAGGTGAGCTGCTTTCACTTACCCACCCCCAGCGTCACCACCCCATCCCCACCTCAGCGTACCTGGGCGTGGGGTGCCATCTCACCTGCCCAGCCGAAGCGAAGCCAGGACGCTGGGGAGAGGGGCCGGCCAGACGGCCGGCTTCAAAAAGGCATACCCGGAAGCCGCTCTCCCAGAGCGGCTTCTGGCTGGGTGCGCCGTTCCGAAGCCGCCCACCCACTCCCCCACCTCAGTGTCCTGGCTTCAAAGCCAGCACCCAGCCGGAAGCCGCTCCTGGCTTTGAAGCCATGACACTGGGGTGGTGGGGCAGGCGGGCGGCTTTGGAATGGCGTGCCCAGAACCCGCCCTCTCAGAGCTGCTGTGGGAGAGCGGCTTCCGGGCGTGACGTTCGGCACCCCCTCTTACCTTGGCGCTCTAGGCCGCTGCCTGAGCTGCCTCTGTGGCAGCGCTGGCCCTGTATGTGGGGTGGGGGGAAAACCTTCTCTGTAAATAGAAAAATAGAGGCAAAGAGGTGGTTATTAATCTTCCTCCTCGTGTGCTACTTTTCTGTCTGGAACAAGAGGGTTCTTCTTCTTTTTTTCACATGCAGAACATTAAGAAAATATCCCCTGCATACAGCATGAAGTAGTTGAGTTTATTTTATCACCTTACGGTATAACTGCACATTACGTTATGTATTGTGTAGCGGAGGCTGATAGTTTTCTTTACTTAGTGTAATTGCATGCAGATCCAATTTGGATGAGGACCAGTGTACACTGGGAGAGGATCAAACCTCCCATCACTGAAATACCACACATTGGGGTGGGGGTTAAAAAAAGAAGAAAAGTTTTCATTGGAGTCGATGGAGGTTTGTTATTTAGAACAAAACAAAAAAAGGGAAGAGAGTAGAATTGGGAGAAGGGGGAAGGGTTAGAGGGAAGTTTAATGCCCACCTCATTTCTGTTGTAGAGGTGGACCCAACATCAAGCCTGGATTGAGTGTGGGTGGATTTCTGGTAGGAGCCAGGCTCTTGTCTCTATGTTTCTAGAATGAAAGATAAATGTATATGCTGGTTGTGCTTTCAGTAAGCGGTTCTATCTGAGGAGGATGTATTCTCCTGGAGTTTGGAATGACTTCCATTTGGGAGGTCCATGGTGCTTTAATAAGCTGCAGTTGCAGAAACATTGAGTTGGACAGAAGCCTACAGGAAAAAATGAAAGAAATTAGGACAGACTATTTATTTGTTTTGCTTTTCTCTAAATATTTTATATCTCTCATTACCAGCAACCTCAAAACCAATTTTAGTCCATCTTTACTAGCTGGCGTCGCTGTTTGGTGTTCCTCTTTGTGTGTGTGTGCTCAGGATGTTCTCCAGAATTAGATCACAAAAGAAAAAAAACCCTTTATATAATTTGGTGCATGCAATTACAGAACAGAAGTAGTGCTTTTCTAAAGCAGGGCAATGAAAAACAACAAAATGTGGCTTTATTTGACAATAAATCTTGTACTTGGCATTGAAGACTGGAATGTGATAAATCTGTATGGATGTTATTACTTTGATGGTAGTGAGTAGCATCATAAAAAAGATCACAAATTTTTATTTGGAGCATTTAAGGCTGAATAAAAATGATGAAATTTATACTCCAGAGATTTGTAACTTTTATGTATGAGACAACAAACTGGATTCATCTTTAGTGGAATTAAATGTTAGTTCACTTAACATTGCTCTCATGGAACTTGCAAAAGGGCAGGGCGGGTGGGCGAGATGTTCTAGCTTCTTCTGTGCATTCTAGCCCTCCCTCTTCATGCCACAGCTTTGATTAAAGGGGCTCCGGACAATACCTTGTTTGTTTACGACGTTTGTATTCAGGCCTTTCCTGAAGGTACCAGCAATGTGGATTTACAGTAGGGAAGGAATTTTAAAAAATGTGTAGAGAGGATTGGGTCCATGTAGGATTATCATCCCCACCTAATACCGCCTTTGGATGGTATAGCACTTAGAATCATAAAATCACAGAATAGCAGAGTTGGAAGGGGCCTACAAGGCCATCGAGTCCAACCCCCTGCTCAATGCAGGAATCCCCCCTAAAGCATCCCTGACAGATGGTTGTCCAGCTGCCTCTTGAACGCCTCTAGTGTGGGAGAGCCCACAACCTCCCTAGGTAACTGGTTCCTTTGTCATACTGCTCTAACAGTCGGAAGTTTTTCCTGATGTCCAGCTGGAATCTGGCTTCCTTTAACTTGAGCCTGTTATTCTGTGTCCTGCACTCTGGGAGGATCGAGAAGAGATCCTGGCCCTCCTCTGTGTGACAACTTTTTAAGTCTTTGAAGAGTGCTATCATGTCTCCCCTCCATCTTCTCTTCTCCAGGCTAAACATGCCCAGTTCTTTCAGTCTCTCTAAATAAGGCTTTGTTTCCAGGCCCCTGATCATCCTGGTTGCACTCCTCTGAACACGCTCCAGCTTGTCTGCGTCCTTCTTGAATTGTGGAGCCCAGAACTGGACGCAATACTCAAGATGAGGCCTAACCAGGGCCGAATAGAGAGGAACCAGTACCTCACGTGATTTGGAAGCTATACTTCTATTAATGCAGCCCAAAATAGCATTTGCCTTTCTTGCAGCCATATCTCACTGTTGACTCATATTCAGCTTCTGATCTACAACAATTCCAAGATCCTTCTCATTTGTAGTATTGCTGAGCCAAGTATCCCCAGTTTGCCAGTTTGTAAGCTCCATCCGATGTGCGTTTTGTTGTACGCTCGTTACTGGGCACTCACGGAGTTTGCTCAGGTCCCTCACATGATGTCGTCTGCCTTCCTCCCCTTCTGACCTTCATTGCGTGACAAAAAAAACCCTCATTAAGTCCGAGGGGTCTTAAAACTTTAAAAACTCATTAAGTTTTTTAAACTCGGAATTGCTGCTCTCTTCTGCTGTGTGCAGGAGAAGCAGCGCCATTAGAACAGTGGACTCAATGGGCCTCGTGCTATTTGGGTACTTCCTCTTTTGAAAGAGGAAGTAACTGAGGAATGAAAACACGAAGGTAGGGAACATGTTAACCCCCAGTGTGATGGAGCATTAAAAGTGGAATGGGGCCACCCAAAACGAAAGGAGTGGTTTCTACATATTCTAGGAATTACTTTGGTACACCGGAGTATATAAATTTGTGAATTAAAAGAAATATATATATTTAAACTACCTGAGAAGAATGTGTGAGTTTACAGGCAGTTGAGCTGAGAACGAGAGAGCATGGTCTAAAGCAACCTGAAGTTAGGCAGACTGTAGCTCCCTTCCGTCATTGTAAAGGTTAAGGGGTCTTTGTGTGCTCACTGGGGAGTGGGGCCACGTGGCTTTCCCCCCAACCCTGATGTTGTGTGGGGTGCCTCTGGCGCCGACCTTGATGTCCATGTGTTGAGTATGGATGTCTTCAGGGAAATTTATTTATTTATTTATTGCATTTCTATACCGCCCAATAGCCGGAGCTCTCTGGGCAGTTCACAAAAATTAAAACCATTCAAAGTATAAAACAGTATAAAAACATGATATAAAATACAATATAAAAGCACAACCAGGATAAAATCAGCAGCAGTGCAGAAATACAAATTTAAAATAGCAAAGTTAAAAGGCTTTCCTTTCTACCAGGACACTTGGTGCTTAACATAGGTATATTCTATTTGGTTTTTATATTTGTTGTCTATGTTGGCTTGGCAAATAGGCTGCTGGATGTGTTTTAGTTTGGGGTAATCAGTTTCATCTACAACTTAGTGCTGTGTTGTTCCACCCCCTGTTGAGTCTCTCAAACGTTCTTACTCTTATGAACCTCTGCATGTGTATTCTTCCCTGGGAGCTGGAACCTCTCAACCTCTCCATGTAGGCTTTTCCCCTGCAAACATGCACAGCTAACATGTGGACGTGAGGCAGGGGATGCCATTCGATGTCAGGGGCTTATGTTTAGGCACAAAGTCTGTGGCTGAGACGTGGAATGTGTGTGGTAAACTGATAACAACCTGCCCTTCCCGCAAAGATGGAAAATGGAAGGGAGGAGAAGAAAGGGAATTGATATACTCAAGCCCCTGATAGCTTCTTGTAAGTTTCCTGGAGGGTTGTTATGAAGTTAAAAACACTCCCTCTGTTTCAGACAGAGAGGAAAGAAAAAGACCACCTTCTCCCTTCTCCATCCTCTAGAACCTCTCTGTGTGACCATTAAATGCTCAGGTTTGAGGCTTGCAGCCCTCTAGCCCAGGAGAGAATGGTCTTGGGGGTGTAGACTGGTGTGTGTGTGTGGGGGTAGTAAAAGTGCCTTTTATTCAGCACTCCTGAAACTCCTTCCATCCCAAGAAGTCTGGCCAGCAGTACAAGGCTCTTGTTCCAAGCTGGCTGGAGCCCTGAGCATGAACCCTCCTCTTAAGTCCTGGGATACACTGCAACATTTTGTTGCAGGTTCCAATCATAGCTAACTGGGACCTCCATGTTCAGAGAGATGATATACCTTGGCATATCAGGAGCAGCCCAAAGGTTACATGGAAGACATGTGTTAACAGGCTTTCAATTTAGTTTTAATGGAACCTGCCTCAGGAACCTGAGTGTCAGAATGGGGTGTTGGTGCTGTTTAAGCCTTTCTTTTCTGGCTGCTTCCCCCCCCCCCTTTTAAAATTGCACACACACACCCTGCTGTCCTTCCACCTAAGGAGAAAAGGGGCGGATCCACACGTCGTTCCGAAATCGCTTGCTTGTGTCTGGAGTGCGCCCCAAAGCTCATCGGGACACACAGGCGTACTTTCAAAGCGCCTTTTCCCGGCTTTGGGGCGCTGTTATTTAGTCCGTCTTAGGTCAGTTTAAGGCGTCCCTTCTTCCAAGGTGTGAAACAATTAGTCGCTCTTTCCTCCCCGCCCCGCCCCCCAGACTTACTTTGTTTGTGGCCTTTTGACTTCCTCTCCTCTTCCGATAACATTTCCTGTCCGAACAACACCATCCATCTTTAATCATCAACTTTTCCGCGAGCGAGGACAGGTGAGGTCGGTTCCATTTACCTCAGTCGTTTCCGCTTTTGGCTTTCTCATTTCTAATTTTTTTTTATTTGTTCTGATCTATGCGCATCAATGCATATTCGTTTAAAAGGCTCTTTACAGAGCGCCGGCTAGTATAGGCAAAGCCCCAAATCCGGCGCGAAAAGCAGCCTCCATTTTTCCGCTTCACCTTTCCAGCCGGGGATGGGGGATGGGGCAGGTATTACAACTGGGAATTACAACTGGGAATGGCGAAAGAGAGAAGGCTGAGGAGAATGGATACCTGCCCCATCCCCCATTCCTGGCTGGAAAGGTGAAGCGGAAAAATGGCGGCTGCTTTTCGCGCCAGAATTGAGCTTTGCCTATAGAGTTCAAACCCCACTTGCCTGCGCTCTGCGGCTGTACACTCTTTCCTCTTTCGCCATTCCCAGTTGTAATTCTTTTTTTCAGTGTTCTGACCTATGCGCATAGGTGCATATACGTTTAATATTCTCCTTACAGAGCGCAGCGGAGTGCGTGTATAGTGTATAGCCGCAGAGCGCTGGAAAGTGTGCCTTGAACTCTATAGGCAAAGCTCAATTCTGGCGCGAAAAGCAGCCTCCATTTTTCCCCTTCACCTTTCCAGCCAGGCAGGGGGAGGGGGCAGGTATCCATTCTCCTCAGCCTTCCCTCTTTCGCCATTTCCAGTTGTAATTCTTTTTGTCAATGGTTATGAACTATGCGCATACGTGCATAGTCGTTTAATAGGCGCTTTACAGAGCGCAGCGTTGTCTCTGTATAGTGTATAGGCGCAGAGCGCAGGCTAGTGTGCTTTGAACTCTAGGCAACCCTCAATTCTGGCGCGAAAAGCAGCCATTTTCCCCCTTCACCTTTCCAGCCAGGCAGGAGGGATGGGGCAGGTATCCATTCTCCTCAGCCTTCTCTCTTTCGCCATTCCCAGTTGTAATTCCCAGTTGTAATACCTGCCCCATCCCCCATCCCCGGCTGGAAAGGTGAAGCGGAAAAATGGAGGGTGCTTTTCGCGCCGGATTTGGGGCTTTGCCTATACTAGCCGGCGCTCTGTAAAGAGCCTTTTAAACGAATATGCATTGATGCGCATAGATCAGAACAAATAAAAAAAAAATTAGAAATGAGAAAGCCAAAAGCGGAAACGACTGAGGTAAATGGAACCGACCTCACCTGTCCTCGCTCGCAGAAAAGTTGATGATTAAAGATGGGTCTATTACGGTTTGGGGGTTGCCCTTCGTGTTTTTCCATGGCCTCAAAGAATTTTGCCTTTATATTTTTGAATTTTGTGCGGGCTTGGATGGCACTTCATGGGTATCCCTCGCCGGTCAGAGTTTGGGCTGCTTTTTTAAAAATATGAATCATTTTTAAATTAGAGCTGCGCATTAGGCGCTCTGCATGGCCTGATTTTTGCAGTTCCTCCAGCAGCAACTCTATTTCATGGAATTGCCAAAAAGCAACTCTCCTGGGGGCCATTTTCTACTATACATGAGGTATAGTACAGGAAGTGCTTTGCTTCCTGAATTACGCCCCCTACAAACCCGGTGAAGTAATTGCAGATAATCGGACATGCGCAGGAATAATAATGTAAAACGAAACTACAGCTGCCAAAACCATGATTTTATTCAATATGAAAGAACGTTACACAAAACATAAAGTCGCGGAGAGAGAATACAGCAACAACATTGCAATTATAGTTCAGTTTAATTTTACCGACGCAACTCCCTCTGGCACCACAAGTATGTGCAAATTGCATCCCTAACCTCTGTTCCCTCAGCTAGACGCTCGTTTGCATCATTAACATAGGGTTGTCCTAGGGTCGCCAGTGTAATACGGTCTAGAGGTCCGTCTCTGTTAATGATTGCGTAATCTCTGGCTTCACAGATGTTGTGCATAATTACGCAAGCGGTAATAACTGAGGGAACATTTTCCTCCGCAACTTCCAACTGAGAACTGAGGCACCTCCATCTGCTCTTCAGCCTCCCAAAGGCACGTTCGACCACGTTCCGGGCACGGCTGAGGCAGTAGTTGAAGTGAGCTTGCGGTGGCTCAAGATTACCACCGTAGGGCTTCATAAGCCATTTCTGCAACGGATAAGCCCCATCAGCAACAATGAAAGGCGGCACTTCGACGTCCCCAATTCTCCAGACCTCATTTGAGGGGCAAAAAAGTCCTGCATCCATTGCCTCAAAGAGGGATGAATTTCTGAATACATGGGCATCGTGGTTCCTTCCACTCCACCCCATGTCAATATGGGTGAAGCGGCCAGTGTGGTCCGTAGTCCCCTGCAGAATCATGGAATAATAGTTTTTGTGATTGATGAAATCGTTGCCTTGTCTTATGGGACAAACTATTTCAATATGGCATCTATCGGTGGCTCCGCAGGCTCCCCGAAATCCCAACGCTGCAAAGCCGTCCATTACCTGTATTTAAAAATGATAGTCAATTTTTAAACCACCAGTAATGTTAACATAGATAATGTTATTAAACGAATATGCACTTATGCGCATGGGTCATAACACTTGAAAAAAAGAATTACAACTGGGAATGGCGAGGAGAATGGATACCTGGCTGTAAAGGTGAAGCGGAAAAATGGCGGCTGCTTTTCGCGCCAGAATTGAGCCTTGCCTATAGAGTTCAAAGCACACTTGCCAGCGCTCTGCGGCTAAACACTATACATGCACTCCGCTGCGCTCTGTAAGGAGACTATTAAATGTATATGCACTTATGCGCATAGATGAGAACAATTGAAAAAAAAATTACAAAATGGGAATGCCGAAACACTGAGCAAAATTGAACGTCATTTTCACTTGTGCATCCAATTTTACTTAGGAGAAATAAAAAATACCTTTCGATGATCGCCAAGATAGACTGTGCGACGAAGGAGAACTAGCTCCATTGCCAAGCACACTTCAACAAAGACCTCGCCAACTGTTGAGCGGCCAACCCCAAACTGCTCTGCTGCATTTTTATAGAACCCCGGGTTAGCCAGCTTCCAAATAGCAATTGCCACACGCTTAGCCACTGAAAGCGGCTGCCTCCTGGCCGTCTGGTTCCTCTGGAGTGCAGGAGTCAGCTCAGCAACGATTTCAAACTGAAGCTCTCGATCCACCTTTCGTCGTTCCATACTTTCAGAACTAAATTCTCCCACCAATCCTTGCTACTGGGACGGACCCAGTAGCGTCTGAAAAAAGCAGGGAGACGAATGAACTCTGTGCCTAACACAACAAAGTTCCTCTCCTGCTCCAGCTGCTGCAGGAACAGCATCCTCCGTCTCTGGTGCATGTTCATGATTTTAAGGAGTTGCGAGCGGCGACGGTGGTAATCATCCTCGAGCACAGACAGTGCTCGAAGAGCACATAGGAGTAAATTGATGGAAACAGCCATGATGCTGACTAACTCCATTTGGCTAGCCATCTTCTCCACAAAGATCACAACGAATGACCAAACAGGGAATTCTGGGTTTGGAGGAATTATTTTAAAAAGATAATTAGTCAAGAGAGAACGTCACAAGCATCCCCCAAAGCCAGCCCCTAAGAAACGCCCATTTGGGACGGAAGGGACAGAAGTGTGAACCGCACAGACGAAACGAAACGAAAGAAAAGCCGCATCAAGCAATAAGAAAGAGCCGCTTCATTTAGGAACGTTCTTTAAAAAGGCGAACTTAAGCGATTTCGGAACGACGTGTGGATCCGCCCAAGGTTAAGGGTATCCGTATCATCCCCCCCACAGATGGAAAAGGAAACAAATACAATTCTGAGCAAAAAGATGATGCTGAAAAACTTAAACAGCCTCTGCTCCTCCTTCAGTTAAACTGCCAGCATCTGTGGCTACTTTAAAAAGAAATCAGGAGGCTATTAAATAATAATATACTTCTCCCATTTAATATCTCGTTTAGCCCCCAGGGATTGGGGATAAGCAAGAGGAGAGGGTTGTTGCCTCTGGGAAGTTCATAGAAGTAGCACTTGAGGGCCTCTGGCTGACCACTGCAATAGAACGTGGGACTTGATTCAGTCTGATCCAGACAGGCTCTTAACATTGTCAGGGTTGCCGCCCATTCAGAATGTTTATGTCTTGGTTATGTTTGGCAATATATGTCCACAATAACTAGGGCATTTATTAAGAGCGAGTGACTGTCCTTGTTTTTGTGAGTTGTGTCTCATAAGAAAAAATACTCAGGCCAGTTAATATCACTTAGAGCATGTCTACACCAGGGGAGTGGATGGAGAGGGAGGATCTCACGATATGCTGATCACGAGATCCTCCCCCTCAGTCCAATCACTCGGTACGCGACGTCCCGGGAGGAAGGAGGATGTCATGGCCGCCATTTTTTTTAAGAACAGGACCTGGATTGCACCAGCGCAAAGGTAAGTGGTTTTTTTTAAAAAAAGCCCCTCCCCTGCTCCCCTCCCCACCCCAATAGTCACAGAGTGCTTGAAGAGCTCCGTGCCCTGTGTCTGGTTTCCGGCTCCTTGCATTTCCTTGCAAGGAGCTGGGATGAAACTGGGATGGCTGCCCACACGTCCACATGATCCTGAGACTGCGGGGAAAAACAAGGTAAAAGCCGTCCCAGTTATCCCAGGGAAATGGAGGGAACATCCCTCCCTGCCCCCAGGATCCCCTGTGCGTCATGTGGATGCACAGCGATGATCCCTGGGTGATCCCTGGGATAAGCCCTCGTCTAGACATGCTTTTAGGCTGATCTACCAGGGTTGCTGTGAAAATTGGGATGATTACCATGATGCTTTGCCCTAAGCTATTTGGAGATTGGGTGGGGAATACGAATTTAGATTGGGTGTTTGTTTTTAAGTAAAACAAGTATATTACACTGTAAGGTATCTTCAACTACCGAATGGTCAAGCAGGCTAAACAGCTAAACAAATAATCCCAGAGGGAAAACTTAATATATAAACTAAAGAGAAAATGTCACTCACGTCTTACTTTAATTCTTACATTATTTATAGAGGTGTAAATATTATTCTCCAGTATTTTACTTTAGATATATTAAATTTAGGTTTGTTTGATTTTATTTTTAGGCTGTGGAATCGATACTGTATTTGTCGAACCAACACACTGAATTATAAAGAGTTTTTGCAGTATCTTGGCATACATTTGGACAAAAAAAAGAAAAGAATGTCAGAAAGTCCAGATTCAGGTAGGTATTTGTAAGGAGATTGGATGGAAGAGCAGTAAATCATGTTTTCACCAAGATCAAATAAAATTTGGTTTCCCAAATTAATATATCGGGCAACATGGTATTTGAAAGAAGTGACAGCCAACATACTCTCTGTATTTTAAAAGTTCTGAAAAGAGGAGCTATCCTTTAAATAAGTGGAGTTCAAGTATTCTAACTTCATGACAGACATTGGTTTGTCTGTCAAGAAATCTGAATTGTTTACAACATATAGGAATTCCTTGATGTGTATTGTCAGGCTCAATTTTCTGTTTTCACAGCATTATGGACAGTCCTGCAGGGTCTAGCTTGCTATCACCCGCAAACTAAGGCCCAATTCTTACCATGGTAGTAAACCTATATCTGGCTTGTATCACTTCAGCTTACAGGTTGGGGCTCATCTGTTTGAATGTTTCTCCCTGACACTAGTGTCCTATGTGGAAAGATTTTTTTTTGTTTTAGGGAGCATTCAGTCATACAAGTCTCCTCTATATCTGCAGTCTGAAATGGTATAACCGAGAAGCAGGTTTACCAACTCAGTGACAGGCGGTAAATAAATAGGCCTAGTTCTTGGGTATGCGAAATAATAATAAAATAGAGTGACTCTGAACATATACACTACTGAGTGACCATGACCAACCTTACTTCCTTGGGGTTGTGGTGGTGGGAGTATGTTTCAATAGCAGCAGTAACAGTATTCATATAATCACTTTCAATAACGTGTTCTCTGAACAGCTCACAGAAATAAAGTAATAAAATATAACTCAATTAAAGCAGCATTTTCCCCTCGAGATAGGGGAAAAATCAGTTTAACAGCGTAAGTATACGTATAATAAAACATGAATCAGGCATTGGAAGCCCAGATATTAAAATTATAAATTATTTTAAAAGCCTGGGTAAATAAAAGGTTTTCACCCAGGGAAGAAATGACCATAAAGAAGGTGCCAGGCAAATCTCTCTGGAGAGGCTATTCCGTAGCTGGGGTGCCACCACCGAGAAGCCCCTTTTCCCTGGTACCTGCCTGACTTCATTTGAATGCCCACTCAGACTAGGGCTCTGAAGAAGATCTTAAGGAACAGTTTTTATTATTCCATATAGCAAATGGGAGGGACTGAAGCTGAGAGATCATAGTTTCTCCGAAGTCATCTTAGTGACTGAGGCGATATGTAAGGCTGCTTCAGCAGTTTCTCTGAAGAAACTATTTTATGTTTCCCTTGAGGAAGGGTCTCTTGTCTCAAAATGCAACGGGCCTGCATAAACCATCTAGTTCCTGTGCGCCTTTGAGATTTCCTCTTCATGTCATTTCCTGAGGTGACAGCTCACACTCTGAGCTGCCACTTTACCTTTTAGAGTCAAGAGGAGTATATTTCAGCTCCAACGCTTCTCTCTTTTTTTTAAGAAATTAAGTATTGGGCAGTCTCAGTTTTCAACACTGTAGTAGTAAAATTATTGTTACGGCACAAAATCTCCTGAGTGGAGAGTCAAGGAGAAGGAATAAAGTTGGAAGGATATAGCAGGGGCTGAGCTGAGTATGGCTGATGCTTTAAGGTAGCTTGCAGAAATGGGCCAGATCCTCAAGGAAACGAGTGCTTTCATTTAACTCCCGTTGAAGCAGTTGAGCACACAAAATACCTTGTGCAAAGTTCTCTAGAGGCTGTAGAATCAAATGCCATACTCCAATCTTGTCAGTCCGAAATAGAAAATCATGACTTAGGAAGAAAAAAGAATGTGTGTGTGCATGGCAGGGGGTTAGGGGAGCACCCTCATTTTACCTTCTGTTATTATTTAATCTTTCGCAAGTACTTATGTGAAACTTCCATGTAATTCACTAAAAATACTGTAAAAAAGCATTTCAGTTTCAAAAGATGAGATCTCAAACTACTTAACTGCTTATTCTTTGATTTGCAGGAGAGTATTAAATATTTGATTATTCTCAATGAAGATTTGAATGCTGATGACAGTAACAGCATTTATCCATGCTGATGCTGTATTAGTGAGATAAATGCAACATTGGTGTGTGGGTGGGTGGTGTGTGTGTGTTGCATCATAAAATGTCCTAAAGTTAAACTTTAGGCTTTACTGCTACAACCCAGGTAAACATAAGAATTGTTAAATGTAGTCAAGGTTTTGGTAAACTGGATTTTTTTAAAAAAAAATAGTTTGGGTGTTATTCTTCTGTTGGGCTTGTCAATGGTAAAATCAGTACGCCCTTCTGACCCTTGTAGTTGCTGGTAGCCTCGAGGCTTAGATTAGTATAAAGGTAACATAAACTAATTTCTCTAAATACTCATATACCTGGGAGAATTTCGTAAAAATATAAGAAGGAAAAAGACAGTTTCCAAAGTTTACGAAGTCTCTACTGCAGCTAAGCTGAACGTTTGTGACTTTTGATTTTCGTAACTCAACTTACATATTTGAGAAGGAGGAATATTTTCACATGAAAATAGAAAATGCTTCTTTACATTTAGTCTGGGTGCCACATCAGCTAAATGCACAGAGATACCGCTCAACGTGTTGCAAAAATGATTTTTACCGCCATCCAAAATAGCAAAGATAGACAAATCTTACTCAACTTTGGGCTGCAGAGGTTGTGTGGTCTAGGAATCTTATGTTCACATGTAGTGAACGTATCCTAAGATTCTGAATGACAGTGTCCCTTTATATACGTTTGGATGAGCAAGCTTCCCCAAAGGTGATGAGACAAGTTCAGGGATTGCATAGCTTCCACATAGCTAAAGCAATGGTATTCCCCGTAGTAACCTATGGCTGCGAGAGCTGGACCATAAGGAAAGCTGAGCGAAGGAAGATAGATGCTTTTGAACTGTGGTGTTGGAGGAAAATTCAGAGAGTGCCTTGGACTGCAAGAAGATCAAACCAGTCCATACTCCAGGAAATAAAGCCAGACTGCTCACTTGAGGGAATGGTATTAAAGGCAAAACTGAAGTCCTTTGGCCACATAATGAGAAGACAGGATACCCTGGAGAAGAGGCTGATGCTAGGGAAAGTGGAAGGCAAAAGGAAGAGGGGCCGACCAAGGGCAAGATGGAGGGATGATATTCTGGAGGTGACGGACTTGACCTTGGGGGAGCTAGGGGTGGCGACGGGCCGACAGAAAGCTCTGGCGTGGGCTGGTCCATGAAGTCACGAAGAGTCGGAAGCGACTGAACGAATACACAACAACTGTATCCCAAGGCTTTGGAAGTCCCCTGAGCTGTGCTCTTTCAGGGACTCTACAGCTTGAAAATTTGCCTCTGGATGCTTTCTCTCATTTCGGTTTGTGACCAGGAAGGACAAACAAAAAAACAAAAAAAAAACAAAGATGAAATTTTCAGGGGGCAGTTAAAAGCACACAAAGTAAAAAATACTTTTCATCAATAACAAAAGTGAAAACTGAAAATCAGTTCTGGCCCCTCCAGACTACCTAAGCTTGTGTTAGATCCAATAAAGTTGTATCTTCTTTCCCTTTCTCTTTTCATGCTAAATTGTTTAAAATGTATAAAAATGCACGGGGAACCTGCTGGAAAAGTGAAGAGCAAGAAGGAATATTTTATCAGCGAAAAGTTAACATCTAGGTTTATAACTGAACGGAAACCTTTTATAGGCTTTTTGCAGGGACTAGAAAAAAGTAACTTGTTTATCTGTGGATTCAATGAATGAGAAGAAAATGTTAAAATGAAAGAAAGAGAGATCCTTTTTAATTATCGAGTAAGAGAAAATATTGTTACATATTTTTTGCTGTGGAGGGAATTGGAAGTCCATATTAATTGTGCATGTTCTTTATGTTCGCTATGTTGTTGTTTGGTTTTATGTTCTGTAATGTTTATGTGTTTGTGTATTAGAAAATAATAAAACATTGAAATGAAAAAAAACCAGGCTAGGTAATGATCTTAAATTTACTGGTGTCTTTGGATTTGGCAACTGATATAAACTCCTTTTGATCAGGAGTTTAACTTCAGTGGTATACAAGAATGCATAAACCTTCAACAATGTTTTCATGTTACGGAATGCAAAATGATGGTTGAATGCTCAGCTTTGAAGCAGAGATGCTGCTAAAATTCAAAACTGGGGAGTCTGTGCTTTAAACCTTCCGGACTAATGATAACCTGATGCCAAATATTTCTGAAATATGGTCTCTAGTCATATTAGCTCGGCATCAGACCACCATTGGCCTTCCTCGCTACTGCAATCACCCCTTTCCCTTTTTTCACCGAAATGTACGTGGAGAATGGCAGCAATTCTGGAATGTGCTGTGGTTGGAGCCTTCAGTAGGCAGCATTGGTATTGTTGGCTCCAAGACCCTTGTGGAATGGACTGCTGCGGAGGTCTTCCTTAGGAAGCAGCACGGAGGTGTGGTTTAGGGCTTATGAGGTGGCAGCGTATGAAGATGTAAGGCACCAGTGGGCTCAGTACTGTGGCAGGAAACCTCTAGATAGATTCCTGCTGATAATGGCAAGATGTACAGTAGCTTGTCTATCCAGAAAGACCTGGTGATCTGGCCTGGCCATTGTGTTATCTTTTGCCTCAGGCTTGATTCTTGCGTGAGAGGCCTTAGCTAGACCTGCCGGTCTAGCGGGATGGAGGCGTGAAGATCTTGCAATATTTTTATCGCGAGGTCTCTCCCTCTGTTCACACGCGGTGCGTGACAACCTCAGAGGGAGAAGTGTTGCGCCCGCCATTTTGTTTGTTTTTTCTTAAAGGGGGACATGCACACGAGCTCTTGTGTGCAAAATGTTGTGTTTTTTTTTAAAAAAAAATCCCCTGCTCACCCCCCCCCCGATGGGCGCAGTGCTCCTTGCAAGTAACCGCAAAGAACCAGGACAAACCACGACACCCAGCCACACATTCTGCGGTCTCGGGCTCAGCCTGGGAACGTGGAAAAACCGGGCTCAATCCCGGGGCAAGGGAGGGATCATCCCTCCCTGATCCCGGGATCCCCTGTACGTCATGTGAATGCACAAGGACGATCCCAGGGATTGCCCCGGGATTTTGCCCTGTCTAGCTAAGGCCAGAGACTTCCACAGCCTTGTGTGTAATGTTATGTTAAATATGTGGCATGGAACTCTAAATGCATATGTTAGTACACACTTCAAGGGTTGGGCACAATCCCTCTCCTACCATTTTACAGCCCCGTGAGGTGCAAAATTGGAAACGATTCATGATTTTTAAATATGGGGCAATTTTGTGGGGAGAACGTATGAGAGCTTTTTGAAGGTTTATCTGAGTGGCCGCCACCATTTTAGATTTCCCAGAATGCTTTGATCCAAGCGCCGTTTTGGGAAGAAAATTCACCAGAAAAATGTGGGGGGGGGACCCCACTGGCAGCTGTCATTTTTTTTGTTTAAAATGCTCCTTAGAAAAGGGAATTCTGGGAAATCTAAAATAGTAGCTGTCAACAAGACAGGGTTTTGTAGATGAAATCCAGTAATTTTCATCCCATATGACAAAAAACCAAAATGTGAAAGAAGGGAGGCGTTTCGACCCCTCTTTTGATACCAGTGCAGAGAAGGCAAACATAATTGCAGTAGCAATTATGTTTGAATGGTTCTTTCCCTCACATCTGCAATATGGGAATAGTTATACCGGCTACCTTGCAGGGTTGTTGTATAAGTTACCTAGATAATGTATGCAGAGTGTTTACAATGTTCAAAAACAGTATATAAATGTTCAGTGCTGTTATTCATATTATTGTTTAAAAGGACGCTAATAGCAATTTTGCTAAACTATAGCTTTTCTTAACAGTGCAGAACCAAAATGAGTCACCAGAAAACAGAAGTGAAATAAAGCTACTCCCACCTACTACTCCTGGATATAATTTGACAAAAATCCATATGGATACCACTGCGAAGAATTTTAGGGAAAAGGTGAGCTCTTTGACAAATACAAGGAAGATTTATACATCACTACGTTTTTTGGTCACCAAGAAAAGGCAAATTGCTGCCATGTTTGAGTGCTGGGAAATTTCTTCATTGCGTTATTAACCACTCTCCTCTTGGTCATTGATGTGTGATTTGTTATTACTTTTTCCTTTATTTTTAAAACATTCATAGTGTCATGTCTAACCCTACTGCCCCTGTTTTAGGAGAAGGGGTTTCAGGTAATCAATCAGAATCAGATTCGGAACTAGAAGACGCAGCGCCGGACACCAGCCTTCCTGTACCAGTGGGGGAGGAAGCTCTCACGGGCGATTCCCCAGCTGGGAGTCAGCCCTCTCCAGAGCTTCTCTCCTCAAGGCCAAATCCTACACACTCAGTGGGAAGTGATGTTTTTTCCAGAGGTGAGCGTCCCAACAAACTAGCTGATGCTAGGGTCCGCCAGAAGCTCAAATGTATGGGGCAGAAGGAAGGTGTGAGAAAGTCAGTTCGATTACGCCAGAACCTGCCTCCGCACCAGATGTTCTGAAGTTGTCGGCGTTTAGGAAGGGGCTTCCTATTCTCCTTGAGTGGACAATTGTCTTGCTTAGTTTGCATAGTTTTGCCTAGGGGGAAGTTTCCAAAAAGGTTAGACTCTCTTCAGGTAGAAGAGATGTTTGTTGCTTAATTAAAGCAAGCCTCGTCATTTGCCTCCCATCGAAAGCAGGAGTTTTCTGAGAAACACGACACATAGGTTTACTGCTGGCCCTACCATTAGGTGGGAAACCATTAAATGGCAGCACATTTTCAACTCATCAACATTGTGTAATGTGCTCCCAACCAAGCCATCTGGCCACATCTTTAAATTTGTTTGGCCCACTTATTGTTTTGCCCCGATGTCTGTTTTGCCCCCATGTTAGGGAGGCTCTCAGAGCAGGCTGACTGAGTTGTGTGTGTTTTCTGCTCCCTTCTTAAGAACATAAAAAGAGCCATGCTGGATCAGACCAAAAGCTTATCTAGTCTAGCATTCTGCTCCCACAGTGACCAATCAGAGGCCTATAAAAAGCCTACATGCAGGGTTGGCCCCAGGATGAATAGCTTCCTGGGATGCCTTTGGTGCCCTGTGGTCAGCTTTTGCAGGGCCACCCTGATTTATGGGGTGCAGATGTGATATCCATCGAAAATAACATTGCTCAAAACCTTGATCTATCAGCCGCTGTGCTTCAGTTTGCACCAGCCAAAGTTCGGGGTGGGGGTGGGGGTGGGGAACCACATTCTGAGCAGTGACAGTGCACTATACGACACAGCAGAACTATCACAGGTTTTTACTTATAGTATGTTTTGTTTTGTAGCAATCCCTATCTTCCGGTAAGCATTCTTTATTTTGGAATACCCATCATTTTTATCTGTAAAAATAATAAAGAAAAATTATAAATAAAAAGCTGACCTCTTACAGCTTTATTTTATTATTATTTAGAGAAAGCTTATAGCGTTTGCAGTATTTCAGGTTCTAAGTGCTCGGTAATGTTGCCTCAGAGTAAACTGTTCCACTGATTTTTACCTTTAAATGACATCAAAGTTGAAATTCAAAAAGAAACATACTTTAAAGCTAATTGAAAGAAGACCATTTTTATTAATAGGGCTGTGCACTGCCTTGGGCCGAAGCCCCGAATCCGAGTTGAGGCAGCCTGACTTGGCCTGCCTCGGCCTGAATACGAGGCGGTACTGAGTCTGCCCGAGGGGAAGCGGATGGGTTCCAAAGGCCTTGGGGGTCTTGGGCCGATTTGGGGTAGGGGTGGGTTGCTTCCCCTGCCTGCCCACCTGGAAAGCCAGTGTGAGGCCAACATCTCCCTTCCTCCCATAGATTCTATGTGAGGCATGTAGCTGACTACCTATGGGCTCCAGCTTGTGTCCACATCTTGTATATAATGTCTAACTGACATTTACACATTTGTAGGCTCAGCCAGTGTGATCTCCCCGCCCCCTCTTCCACAATTTTAAGGGGTGAAGTTCATATGAATGAATTATATGCATTCAATACTATGTATGTAGGGCCTTGCTAGACCTGCCGGATAAGCCGGCAGGGAGGAGGGGCGACGGCGCGCTAGAGCTAGCGCGCGCCGTCGCCAGCTTCTAGACGTGAGACACGAAGGGGCAACGGGAAGCCCTGTGGCGTCGGCCATTTTTGTTTTTAGTTAAAGGGGCCATGTGCGCTGGAGAGCCGCCGGAGAAGGTAAGTGGGTTTTTTTTTAAAAAAAATAAAGCCCCCCCACTCCCCCTGCCCCTGATCCCCCCACAATTCCTGATGCCCCCCCTGCCAACTCACACGGCCGTCCTCCCCCCATGCCCTGCCCCCCGCTCTTCTCCTCCCACCCCCTTGCCATCCCCGATGCCCTGTCCCCCACTTTTCTCCTCCCGCCCCCTTGCCATCCCCGATGCCCTGTCCCCCGCTCTTCTCTTCTCGCCCCCTTGCCATCCCCGATGCCCTGTCCCCCGCTCTTCTCCTCCCTCCCCCCTGCCATCCCCGATGCCCTGTCCCCCGCTCTTCTCCTCCCGCCCCCTTGCCATCCCCGATGCCCTGTCTCCCGCTCTTCTCCTCCCGCCCCCTTGCCATCCCTGATGCCCGCTCTTCTCCCCCCCTCTCCTGCCGGGTCCGGCCTTGCCCCGCGGCCCCTATCTCCCCCCCCGGGGTTCCCCCCCGGCTCGATGGGCACAGCGCTCGTATGAAGCTGGGAGAAGCCAGTCCGTGGCTTCTCCCGGCTACTCGCGAGTAAGCAAGCAACCGGAAAAAGCCACGGACCCTGCTAGACGTCCTCCCCCCATGCCCGATGCCCTGTCCCCCGCTCTTCTCCTCTCGCCCCCTTGCCATCCCGATGCTCTGTCCCCTGTTCTTCTCCTCCCGCCCCCTTGCCATCCCCGATGCCCTATCCCCGCTCTTCTTCTCCCGCCCCCTTGCCATCCCGATGCCCTGTCTCCCGCTCTTCTCCTCCCGCCCCCTTGCCATCCCCGATACCCTGTCCCCCGCTCTTCTCCTCCCGCCCCCTTGCCATCCCCAATGCCCTGTCCCCCGCTCTTCTCCTCCTGCCCCCTTGCCATTCCCGATGCCCGCTCTTCTCCCCCCCTCTCTACTGCCGGGTCCGGCCTTGCCCCGCGGCCCCTATCTTCCCCCCCGGGATTCCCCCCCGGCCCGATGGGCACAGCGCTCGTATGAAGCTGGGAGAAGCCAGTCCGTGGCTTCTCCCGGCTACTCGCGAGTAAGCAAGCAGCCGGAAAAAGCCATGGACCCTGCTAGACATTCCGCAGGAAAAGCCGGGCCATAAGCGAATCCGCTTATGTAAGGCAGGTTTTAGCGCGGCCTGACCCCAGATTTCCCTGTGCGTCATCTGGATGCACAGGAGGGAAACCGGGCCTCACACCGCGCTAACGCTTCATCTAGCAACGGCCATAGATAACAGTTAAATGTCCTTTCTATTCTATTTCAGAGGTCTTCTTAGTTGTAGACTTTACGCGTTTATGAAATATATTTGAAAGGGGTTTAATACACATACAGTGAATACAAATGAAATGTTTAAGAGCCATGAAAGGGGACTGAACGCTCTCCACCCTGACAAAATATTAAAATGTGGCACATATATGTTCAAATGACTTTTCCCATATGTTTGAATGTTTGACATCACCCATAGTGTCTTGAGTAGCTTATACAATGTGCCATCTTAATCTCTGGATACTTCAACACTTTCCATTCCATTTTATTGTTCTAATGGCCTTCTTTAATAATCTGAATCATTGTCCTGATGAACCTAGCTGGAGGTTCTCTATATGATTTGCTTCATGGAAGTTGAACAAAATATGATGAGAGATTCTTCTTCTTCAGAAGCTCAACTGCCTTGTCCTTTGAGCCTGCATATTGGGGAAGACTGCAGTCTAGCGAAGATATCAATTCAGCATTTTCTGGTCAAAGCATACAGATCCACCTTTTTGAGCATATCTTAGCAGAGGGGAAATTCTGATAAAAACTTTTTTATGGTCTCAAAAAGCTTCATAAGCCTGATATCGTAGGAAGAAAACACTTTAATTTGTATTCTTTACAGCTGCGTTCAGCCTATGAAAACATTGTAAAAGCTTTCAGAGCATTTGATGTTGGTCGGAGTGGATTTGTTTCTTTGGAATATTTAAAATCAGTCCTTAACACCTTTGTATTTCCTATACGAAGTGACGTCTTTCAAGAGCTAATGAATATGTAAGTACTATGCTATTTTTCTTTCAACATATTCTACCAGTGCAACACTATGTCATATTTATTATTTTGGGGGAAGTTATATCCAAAATACATTGTCTTGGTGATGTAAGTCATATGTTTTGGTGTTTAGAATCTAAGGCCCATGATGCGGTTACTGCTCTTCCTTTGCTTTGATTCCCCTGCTGCTTCAAAAATAATGTAGGAGTTAATTATCAGGTAGCTCCCTCCAAACCAGAATCAGCTGTGATACTACCATGGGAAGTTACCATGTGATCTTGTACATGTTACAAGGAAAATGGGAAGCCATGAATGGGAAAATGGCAACCAGGCTACAGATTGGAGCAACACCACAGGAGTAAGTGTGTATAGGATTTCTCCTATATCCTTTAGTCCCTTTGTATGAATTGGTGCTTACTTCTAAGTAGACATGTATAGGATGGCATTGTTAGAGAAGTCATTTCCCTAAGAGGGAACATACAGTTATTACAGTGTAGTTTACTCTTTTAAAGCATAATTTACACTTTGATAATTTACCCTTTCAGGCAGGGGGTGGGGGAGACATTAAGGGTGCAATCCTATGGTGCATTAAGGGTGCAATCTGCACCTCCGTGCTCTGGCCACCCCTGCATTTTTGTTAGATGGGCAATTTTGCCCGTTGAGCTGCAGTGGTACAGAGCAGGAGGGAAGGAGGCTGGAACAAGTATAGGAACCTGCATAAGGCAGTATCCCTGGTTTCCTCCTTTCCCCACTACCAGACCTCCCCCTTTCCCCCATCTCTGTGCTCAGGCTTCTGAGCACAGAGAGGTAACCAGCATGGTTGTCTCCATGCAAGTTGTGAAGGGGAGGGAAGCACAGCTTAGTTGCTTCAAGGTTGGAGCCAATAAACGAAACAATCCTATGCCCCCCCCCCCGACACTGTCTAGGGGCCATAAGATAGTGTGGCGTTACCCCACATCTTGTATATCTCTAGATTAGTATGTCTAGTAAGTATGGAATGTTAGAACTGAGTGGCTGTGGTTTATGATGTAATAGGTGTGTGGGGGGGGAAGGAGTATATAAGAAGAGTTGGGAGTTTGTGAGGTGTGGAGTTTGAGTGTGTGTGAGGAGAGCAAGAAGAGTTTGGATTCTAGGGATTTAGGATTGGTGTGAGAAGAGTGAGGTGGTTGGTGTGTGGAGAGTTTAGATCAGGCAGTATTTATAGAATCATAGAATAGCAGAGTTGGAAGGGGCCTACAAGGCCATCGAGTCCAACCCCCTGCTCAATGCAGGAATCCCCCCTAAAGCATCCCTGACAGATGGTTGTCCAGCTGCCTCTTGAAGGCCTCTAGTGTGGGAGAGCCCACAACCTCCCTAGGTAACTGGTTTCATTGTCGTACTTCTTTAACAGTCAGGAAGTTTTTCCTGATGTCCAGCTGGAATCTGGCTTCCTTTAACTTGAGCCCGTCATTTAAAGTATTATATTTTGATTTAAAGCTTTTGAAGAACAATAAACTTATTATTATATTGTTAGCTATCAAATACCACGTGTCAGCTTGGCATTATTTACCTGCCTTACAGTTATTAAACACTCACACCAGAGTATTCACACAGTATATTTTGAGAGATCCTATATTAAACCTGTTTCCCTCATAGCTAGAGGAAAGGTTTTATTTAACCTTCCCTCAGGTTTTCAGGTGATGGTGCTTGGCCTGAGAAGGGTTTATGTGGCGGGCCCAGCGTAAGGGTCTGTTACGTCGCAGATAGCTCTTTAAATATTTTGCACAGAACTATCTTGAAACATTTGTTTCTACATTTATAATAGGTTTGGTTGCCACACTTTGATGTTTTGGCTATTTTAAGTCATTCAGTGTTGGGACTACTGAAGAAGGGATTCGTGAACAAGGAATTGAGAGACCTTAATGACATTTAATGGAATTTTATAAACCACTTTGAGGGCTTTGCTGGGACAAGAAAACTTTAGACATTTAATTAAATATATAATAGTAAAAATTAATAAAATATTAACCACGTTGGGCTTCCTGTTAGAAGGAAAAGTGGGGTACAATCAAGAGATGAAATTAATAATAAGACAGAATGTGTCATTTTGGACAGGATTGTAGAAGTTAAAGCAAAAGAATGAGCTGTGAAAATCAGTGCACAACTCATGCTGTGCGTATTTGAAATTGAAATGCCTCACTGATAATAAACATTTTATACTAGTGTGTTTGTTGCAGGAGAGTCTGAATCTGCCATGACCTCATTACATCATGTATTCACCAAATAAATCATAAACAGCTTTGAGTCATTCACAACCAGCTGTAGTGATGATCAATTACTGCTTTGCAGAAAATATTGCTGCTACAGTTCTGCCACTTCATTTATTTGCTCTTAAATGCAAACACATAATTGTGATGATCTGTGCCTGCAATTTTCCAGGGGGATTTTCCCTTCTTCTAAGCATGGGAAAGTACAGTGTCATTTTAATGATGCTATAAACAGAGATGTCCTAGCCTACAACTGCTAGAATGATATTCCTGAGATAATGTAATTCCAAAGTTGCTTCACTGTGAATTCAGTGACAAAGACCATCTTCAGTGATGCGATACAGAAATGAAACCCACACAAACAACTTTCAAGTTTAAAAGTTAATTTCTGTTGAGAAAGATTTAAAGTGAGGGTTGCCCTCTGCTCTGAGAGTGTTCTGTGTATTGGGACCCTGCTTTTAAATATTTCTCACATTTTACATGATATAGTGGGGAAGTATTTCTAGTATTTATTATATGAATGCAATATTTATGCATGAACATTTTATTGCTATCTCGTTCTAGACATTTTTATGGATAAGATCTTGAATGGTATATGATCAATTCAGTGTATGTTCCACTAGAGGAAGGCCTGATATTACATGCATATTTCTAAGACTGGTATTGATTATCATGTAAGGTTCTCCCTTGTCCATTGTGTGTCCTTGCTTCCATGGCTGAAAACTGTTTATCCATTATTATTATTTAAAAACAAACTAACTACAACCATGAAAATGCTGACACTAAAGCAAAAAAACTTTTTTCCATTCACAACTAAAGTTGGTCATTGCTAAGATAGTGACAAATCCTTCACCAAATATAGCTCAGGTCTAGAGTGTTTTGTACCTGTTTGCAGGTACACATGCTAGAAGAATATGAATTCTGTTGTATGATTCGCCTGCTGCCAGCTTTGTTAGCTACGAATTCCGAAATTTGGCACCCCCTCAAAACCTATGCCTAAGTTTTCTCTAGTTTTGTGCCACTGAACACAAGACAGTATAGCACAAAAGAGAGGAACCCTCACTACAGAAACAGGAACGAAGAAGAGGACCCAGAGAGAGTAATGATAAATACGAGTGTACACTGACGTGTCTGTGACGTTACACCTGTACTAGGCCTGCTGCATAAACCCTTCTCAGGCCAAGCATCACCACTTGAAAACCTGACGGAGGGTTAAATAAAACCTTTCCCCTAGCTATGAGGGGAAACAGCTTAAATATAGGATCTGTTTTTAAATGTACTGTGGCTATATTCTGGCAGGGCTGGTGCTACCATAGAGGCCACTCAGGCAGCCGCCTAAAGCGCCAAGCTAAGAGGGGCACTGGGCGCAGCGCAGCACTCACGCGTGTTGGCTGTGAGCCAGCCAGGCCCAAGGATTCAGCTGGGCCTGGGTGGGCGAGATGGCTTTCCCTTACCCTGTCGCTTCTCACGTGTAGAAAAGGGCGACAGCCCGCGCTAGCTGCAGCATGGCCTTGCTCCTTCTTCTCTCTGGATTAACTGGTAGGTCTAGCAAGGCCCCAAGACTCTGCTTGGGTATGGAGTGTACAGATTGCTTGATAGACAGCCCTGCCTTTATGAAGCAAGACTGACAATGCCACAGGCCTTTTCATACTTCCTTTTCCATCTCTAGGGTTCTCTTTACTAGGGATGTGCGAATCAGCAAAACTCGATCTCGCCAACATTCTCAAATCCTATCTTGAAGCTCATTCCAACTTGCATCCGTATCTGATTGCAAGCTTTGTTTTATTCTTTTTGCGTGAAAATCCTTGCTTATTTTCATGTGTATTTTTCAAGACGTTTGCAACGTGTTATACATGAGGTTGCCATTGAAAGTGGTCCAAAAACTTCAACTTGTCCAAAATATGGCAGCTAGTATTTCAGCACTTCTACTGACTGCCAGTCTGTTTCCGGACCCAATCCAGAGTGCTGGTTTTAACCTTTGAAGCCCTAAATGGCCTGGGGCCAGATTGCTGGAGGAATGTCTCCTCTCGTATTAACCTACATGGATATTTTGAGGCCCTCCTCCTAATGCCCCTACCATATGAGGTGAAGCAGATGGCTACAAGACAGAGGGCCTTTTCAGTGGTGGCACCACATTTGTGGAATGCTCTCCCCATGAGGGACTTGCGAAGACCTTTTTATTCTCCCAGGCATTTTAAGAACTGATTTTAGAGCTTTTAGTAATTTATTCTGTTGATGGTTTTTGATTTCGTTTTACACGCTGAGAAGGTTTAATTATTTGCTGCTATGTTTATCTTGGTTTTATTTTGGGCTGATCTTTTTCTTTTTTTTAATGCTTGTGTTTGATCAGATTTGGAATAAAACTTTCCAAAAATATGGCTTGGGAGAGATTTTTAGATAAGTTTCAAGACCCCTTGATATTCGACATGAGCTGCACATCTCCTGCAAGAAAGCACCACAGGTAAGCCAGAGGTTACATTTGTTGATCTTGGCCATGATTTGTTAAAGAACTCTTCCATCAAACTTCACCCCATCACATAGGGCTGTTTCACACATTACATGGCAGAAAACCTGGGTTTGCCATTGAGTTGCTACTTGAAAGGAGGCCAGAGCCAATCCCAGCTTGGTAACAAGTGTACCTGTATGATACATGACCTTAGAAAGACTTATTTGTCACATTCATATTTTACATTTTTAGGTGTATTCCTTAGACCTCTTAGCTGTTCACCTAAAAAACGTCTGAAGAGGTCTAATAAATAGTGTGGAACAGGCCTTCCCTTCACATTTTCCATCCCTAGAAACTTTTGCTGCAGTGGGTTTCAAAGTTTCTATCGTTAGGAACTTATCGGCCAAGGAACATCCACACATTCCATCATGGAACCCCTCTACATTGCAAAGCATTGGTGGTATCTTTTGGGACGCATACTCAGTTTTCACAGAGCACTAGACAGGGCTTCAGGGTCTCTCTGTCAGCCATGTGAACAGAGGGTGTGCTCCAGAGTACACCCAACCCTCTCTTGCAACTGCTCATTGCAGTAAGGATGGATGTTAATCACGTTTTTCACTGGAGTTCATCTACTCCTTGAGGGACTCCTAATAAGCTTCTGAGGAGTTGAACACAGTTTGAAAGCCACTGAGGCTGATACCATGAAGCTGGGATTGGATGATCCCCTGCCCTGCTTTTGTGCAGTTCTGTAAGCTTTCTGCAGACATCTGAATGTGTGGTGGAGTGGCTAAGGTGTTGGACTAGGAGTCGGGAGATCCGGATTCTAGTCCCCACTCGGCCATGGAAACCCACTGGGTGACTTTGGGCCAATCACAGACTCTCAGCCCAACGTACCCCACAGGGTTGTTTTTGTGAGGATAACATGGAGAGGAGGAGGATTATGTACGCCACCTTGGGTTCCTTGGAGGAAGAAAGGCGGGATAGCAATGTAATAAATAAATAAAATAAATAATGTAGGCACAATCCATCTACGGAGGGGTCGTCGTTATCGGGATTGTGACTACTGGCCCTACTTTCCTTTGCGCATTCCAGAAATTTGGAAAACGAAGTGTCCTGAATCGCATATACAGGAGCCGAAGCACTTCTCACTGTATGCGTATAGGCTCTGTACACAAGATCCAATCAATGTGTGGAGGTTGGGTTGAAGATCTGCCGCAGAGATCCCGCTCCCCGCTCCACATACTGATTGTACCAAGATCTGGAACATCTTCAAAAAGCCTTTCTTTTCTGAAACTGATTCCCCTACTTTTCAAGAAGATCCTTATTGGCAGAATTTTCTGGACAATGTCCCCTTGTTTTCTATTTCAGTTCTGTCAGAGAAATTGCCTCACTTTATGTTTTGGAAAAGTCCTTGGATTTCTATAAAGATTCAAAGCATCTCCCAATCAATTCTGCTTTGGTTGAATTATTCCAAATGAAATGTGTGTGTCCCCCTTGCTCACAGGCCCACTGAGAAGACTGATGGGCTAGTGCCTGATTTAAGTTAGTGGTTTGAATCTATTTGTGCTATGGTCGCAACCTTTGTCACAGCACCCCCTCTCTAGAGATGAGAAGGTTCCCCCCCTAAAAAAGCCTGGGGGAAAAAAAACATAATTTGGGGGTTGTCCTTGGAAAACCTCGTGTGGCGCAGAGCGGTAAAGCAGCAGTTTCTGCAGCCAAAACTCTCCCCACGGCCGGAGTTCGATCCCAGCGGAAGCTGATTCCAGGCAGCCGGCTCGGGTCGACTCAGCCTTCCATCCTCCCGAGGTCGGTCAAATGAGTACCCAGTGAGCTGGGGGAAAGGGAATAATGGCCAAGGAAGGCAACGGCAAACCACCCCGCTATAAGGCCTGCCAAGAAAACGTCAGCGAAAGCTGGCGTCCCTCCAAGAGTCAGTAATGACTCAGTGCTTGCACGAGAGGTTCCTTTCCTTTGCTTCCTTGGAAAAACAATAACAGGGAAAATGGGTTTCATCGGCTAACTTTTCTGGGTTTCCCTGTTTTTCTTCCTGGTCTTCAGATCTCTGCCCCTCCATTTTTCAAAACAGAACTGCCAAAGTAATAAGTCTTTGTGGTATTCATGTTGGTAATGCAAACCCCTTTTCTTCTGTACTCCCACTGTGTCCCTCATAACCACTGATTTGACATCCTGCCCATCTGCTGGTAACTTCTGATTCACCACTGGGGAATTTCCAGCGTATTTTTTCATGCCGTGGATGAGAAGCAAACGGTGCAGTCCTATTGGTTGGCTTCTGGAGCTACTGCTAAGGGGGCCGGTGCTCTTACCTAGGTATAGTTTACACTCATCCAGCAGTAATTCAGTGTTAAATTATTTTTTGGGGAAATCCATTAATTTTAACAACAATATAGAAACAGTGTTAACTGGTTCCTTCCTCCTGAGCAGAAAAGACTTGGTTAGGTTGTCATTTCCCAAAACAGTGATGTCCATATTCCCTTACTTAAGGCAAGGGATTTGGAGGGTGACCACTGCTTTTCTCCTCAGCCTTGCACAAAGCAAAGAGTTACTGCAGTGGTTTATTCTCCGTTGAAGTGGCACCGTGAATGCGCAGTACAGAAATACCTTAATTAGTGTTTCATTAAAATACTGCTGCTTGAAAGTGTCGGTATAAAAGCACACCTCAGTCAGTATTTTTCTCCTTACAGAAGCAGAAAGTTGGATGAAGCGTTGTCGAGTGACCGAATTCTCCTAAAGCTGCATGGACATATCCAAGATGCTTATTCCTCCCTGAAGAAGGCCTTCCTTATGCTTGACAGAGTGAGAGCAATTATTTATAACCATTACTTATACTGTTCCTCCCCCTCCTGCCACATTCTCCTAGTCAGCAGAGCCTTCAAGTCCCTTCGAGACCCTTCGCATCTGTTTAATTTTCCGCTAAAGATTTTAGCTGCATTGGGTTTGCCTTAAGATAATGAATTATTATATGTAATAACTTGCTAAACAGTTGGCTCCTAGCCAGAAATGTTATGATGGGGACCCCAAGGGTACAGTGGGAGGAGTCCTTGTAAGTCAGAGTGAAATGGGAAAAACAAAAACACAACTAGTTTGATAACGCTTAAATTAAAATTATCTGATATATTAAATAATTTTAATCACATAGAACTTAACTTACTACAGTCATCACAGTGCCTTTGTACTCATTGGTCAGAGCACTGGAAGTTAGGAACAGTTTTTTGTGGAATTGAAAATTCGGTCCGTGTGATTTTGCTTTTGTGTCTGTAAATAAAAAAGCTGGAGACGTACTGGTTTAAATGAGTTGAAAATTCATTCAAGGAGGCCTAGAATGGAGGGCCATTAAGTGGGGGGCAGACTTGATAAAGAGGTAACTCAAAGATCTTGCTGTCCTGAGTTGTATTGGATTAGACTTGCTCCCCATTTCCCTTCATGGCAGGTTTTTAAATATGTGAATCGGTATTTTTTTCAACTTCCTCTTCTTTTGATTTGTTTTGATCTGGCTTACATAGATCAGTGTGTTAAAAATCTGAAATATTTGAAAATTATTTTACAGAACAATGCAAAACTAAGTACTCTCTGTGTTTATGAACATTTTCATCAGTTTAATTTTTCAGTAATTGTTTAAAAGCACTTGTCTGTTCAGAAAACGTTGTCTTGCCTTTGACTTTGTCCTCAGTAGTGTCTACATATAGCCAAATTTGATAGCACTGGGACACCTTCACATTCACCATATGATCCCTGATTGGCTAGGATCATTCATGTGACTAATCCAGGAAGCATTGTCCTCACTCTGAATTGGGGTATACACAGAGGTAGGGTTCAAGCCTGCCTTCAGGTATGTGCAAGTAAGAACCGTGGAGTTCAATAGGACATGTGTATTGAACTAGAAGTAGAATTGCAGCCTTAATGTTTTGTACTACATATTCAGTGGCAAGGCATGGGTACAGTACGGTATTTGATAATGCAAGCTATGCCAAGTCTGGTCAACGCAAGGAGTAAATGGCCTTGTCTATAGTGGCTTCTGTTTTTGAGGAAGAACAGCGAGTGATAACTCAGCCGGTCATTAGAGATTTCAGCAACCAGAGGAAAGTTTTAGATGGTGTGATTATGTGACCCAATCCAGGTGGAATGGCTGCTGCTTACCTATCCCAGAGGTGCTAGAATAGATTCCAAAGGAAGAGCAACATGCAACCTATTGCAGTTTATTTTGCAAAAGGAACTTATTGCTCCTATTGCAACTTATTTTATATTTTCTTCGGTTAAGTTTTTTTTTTTAAAAAAAATGAGATTGGGCATAGGCTCTTGTCACCCATCTTCTCATCTCATGTCCATGATCCAAAGTCGGTCACAATTGCTGGCTGAATGATTACCAGTTTGATAGGTCTATGTGCGTGTTTGAGTAAGTGATGTGGTGAACCATCATTTATAAAAGGGGTTATCATTCAGGATATAGCTTTATGATATGAACTGTGAACTTGACAGTGCTATTTTCCCTCCGTTTGGTGGGCTGATATAACTTTTTTTATTATGATGATTTCAATTTGCTACCAACAGTTCTTAAAATTGTATGGTTTATATCTTTGGATTAGCTGAGCAAATAATAAACTGGGGGAGAAAATTAAAGCTTTCATAGCCTGGATGGCACCAGCAAAATGAGCTGCGGGCATATCTTCCGAATTCCTACTGGCATGTTTATTATGGATTTTTATATAAATGCTAGATTGTAATTCTTGTCTTATACACTTACATAACAATTGCTGTCTCTATCTTACCAGCACCGACGGCATAAATGGTGCAGTAAATCCCTCACAAAAGAGAGAATTCTCCTAACAATTTACAAAGTAGAGCTCTCAGTTTCACACACCACAGTGGGTAATGGCAGCACATAGCAGATTAAGTCCCTCATTCAAGCAAGAGATTTAAGTCCCACTGAAATTGCAGAGTGCTAAAGGCTTTAATGAAGAAAATTATTTGGAGACGAGATATTTGAGATGGAAAAAAAAAAGCTTTAGCTGCAGGAAATTTAGGGCTGGCTCATGCTTCTTGGTGGCCTCCACGTGAGTGCCTCAGAAGGTTGTGGGGCTGTTGTCAAGTTTGTGGTGGGACAGCATTTATGCAGAGCTGCCATTTGTGCGCACTGGCATTTCCACACGGAGGCACTCTGCACCGCAAATTGCAGCAGCTGTGTAGACAAAACCAACATGAAGGCATCAGTTCTCATAAATTGTAACTGCATGAGTGCTGCCTGTCCATAAGCCCAGTGACTCCTCCTGCTCCCTAAACACTCATGTGGGGTGTGAGTGGGGGCAGGTTGCCCTCGACCAATGTGAGACCGTTCCTAGTTCATGTGAGTCAGATCAATGATGCATTTTGTGAGGTTATTTTACAATTCTCAGGAAGTGATCTAGGCTGAACAGGTAATAGTTTTGAAGCAAACTATGGCCGTTGCTAGATGGGGCTGTAGCGCGTGTTACATATTGGCGGCGTCCTTACAGGTCCACATGACGTTCACCAGGATCCGTGTTCATCCTGTGGTGAAACCTCTGTTGTGCTGTGTTTTGTGAAACGGCTTTAAGCCCGCTTTTTCCTGTCGGCACACACTTAATTTGGATACGGGCGGTGGAGGTGTGGGACAAAATGAGGTCAGCACTGGTCAGGAAGAGCACTGGCCAGCGGTTTCAGCCAAACCTCATCCTCCATTTGTGCCCCGTGTGCAGCTGTGGCAGCGGCGCGGTGGCTTTTTTTTTTTACTAAACAGGTCTGCTTTGCGCACGAATGGACGACCGAAAAACTGTCTGGTGAGATGTTGGGGTGTGTGTGTTGTGGATGTGTGGGATATGTGGAGCTTGTTACCTCTGTGTGGGTAACTTTTCGGGAAGGCAGGCATCCAACTGTAATGGGAGGTTGGTGGCCTGTTGCAGTGGGCAGTCGCAGGTCCCGTCCTAATGCCGGTGGTTTAGGCTGTGCGGATGATGTAAAGGTGAGCGGGGAATGACAGGCACAGTAGAGGCAGGCAGGGCTGTGTGCCTATTGGTGTGGGTACGCGGCAGCTGGGTGAAAGGGGGCAACAGGCGAGGGTGGGCGGCCATCTTCCATCGGCCACGCAGCAGCCGGCGGAAGGTCAGGGAAGCATCAGCCCAGGGGGTGGGCATGTGCCCTACGGCCCCTTTGCACTGTGTCAATACACTCCCCTATCCTTCCGACTGCATTTGCCGGGGGGGGGG
Source organism: Elgaria multicarinata webbii (assembly GCF_023053635.1). NCBI lineage: Eukaryota > Metazoa > Chordata > Lepidosauria > Squamata > Anguidae > Elgaria > Elgaria multicarinata. Next base: position 92,131,318 of record NC_086179.1, on the reverse strand, counting down.
GGCGGAGTGACGGTGGCAGGCTGCTGATGCCTGTTTCGCACCTCCGCTAGTGCGGAAACTGACGAGCCCCCCTTCTTTCTGCTTGGCCCATGTGTAGGTATCAGGAATGGCTCCGAAGGGGAGGGGGGTCACTTGGCGGCACCAGGAGATTCTAGATCTGTTGGACATTTGGGGAGAACACAGGATACAGGAGCAGCTGAGGGCTAGCCACCGCAACTTTAATGTGTTCCAACAAGTGGCACGGGAGATGGGCAAGAGAGGTCATGAACGAACCACAGAAGAATGTCGCACTAAAACCAAGGGCATGCGGACAGAGTACCGGCGTGTGAGGAACCTTAATGTGGGTTGGCTCTGTGGGATGGGGGTGAAGGGCGCAGGGCCGGTCTTCACTGGAAAAACTCAGAGGCCACATGGGAGATGTAGGCGTAGAGTGCACATGCAGACGACTGTCCTCGGATCACAATACATCTGTCATCACCCCCGAAAGCAAATGACAGCATCTCTGCCTTGTCAATGTTGCCGCTCAACAATTCCCATCCTCCTGCCACCGCTGGCCACGCCCCCTGTGGGTCATCCCCCAATGCCAACTGGCTCCCCTGTGCCCAGCCCGGGCGGGGGGGGGGGAATGCAACAAAAGCAGCAGTGGCACTTCAGCCGCCACCGCCGCTGCTGCCAACCACAGCGGATTGCGCTCTTTCGCACTTGTGCAAATCGTGCCGCGGACGAAAAACCCCCCCCCCAAAAATCAGGCCGGTGTGGCTGCGCATCCTGTGCTCGACCCGGCAGCACCACAACCGGAGCAAACTCCCTCAACCACCCCCCTCCAATACCGGGATAACCCACACAACGTGTGGACCATGAGGCGTCACACCTATACAGGAAAACCCGCTTTCACCCCTCCTCAAGCACGGAACACCCGGTAGGTCTAGCAAGGCCCTATATGCGCCCCGGTTAGGCCTCATCTAGAGTATTGTGTCCAGTTCTGGGCACCACACTTCAAGAAGGATGCAGACAAGCTGGAGCGTGTTCAGAGGCGGGCAACCAGGATGATCACAGGTCTGGAAACAAAGCCCTATGAAGAGAGACTGAAAGAACTGGGCATGTTTAGCCTGGAGAAGAGAAGATTGAGGGGAGACATGACAGCACTCTTCAAATACTTAAAAGGTTGTCACACAGAGGAGGGCCAGGATCTCTTCTTGATCATCCCAGAGGGCAGGTCACAGAATAACGGGCTCAAGTTACAGGAAGCCAGATTCTGGCTGGACATCAGGAAAAACTTCCTGACTGTAAGTGCAGTACGACAATGGAACCAGTTACCTAGGGAGGTTGTGGGCTCTCCCCCACTAGAGGCCTTCAAGAGGCAGCTGGACAACCATCTGTCAGGGATGCTTTAGGGCGGATTCCTGCATTGAGCAGGGGGTTGGACTCGATGGCCTTATAGACCCCTTCCAACTCTGCTATTCTATGATTCTATGAAGGAAAGGAGTTCAGAGGAGGTGATTTACTGGTGCAATGCCATTAGTTGCAAAGAATAAACTTACGTTTGCCAGATCTGCTCCAACATGTGGTGGCCAAGTAGCATTGTAATATTGAGCCCCAGTCTCAGATTCTGTATGAATGAGGATTTTTATATTGGCTCCAGATAAGTGATGCTGTTTTATGACTTCAGAAACAGAATGGTTTTGTGTGCCCTGCCACGCAAAACTGAGTTGTCATGATGAACAGAAATGCCTTAGTTTTTGCCTAACAGCTCAGCTGAATTTGGCTTCCTGTTGAGTTAAGCCAGCCTCCCTCAACCTGGCGCCCTCTAGAAGTGGCGCCCTCTAGATGTTAGCCGTACTGGCTGGGGATTGTGAGAGTTGTAGTCCAACACATCTGGAGGGCACAAGGGTGGGAAAGGCTAATGGTGAGTTAGCCTTGCAGTAGCTGGTACAAAGGTAGAATCTCAGCCATATCTGATAGAAAGTCAGTCAATGAACAAATTCTTTGATACCTGGGGGAAATTGAGGGAGTCTGGTTCTGGGGAACAGCTAGTTAGAGTAACAAGTGTGAGAGAGAAGTTTTAAAGAGAACTGCATTGTCTGAGTGAACTAACAGATCCGCTGCTGAGTGCAGCAGACATCTGGGTAGGGCAATGAGAGACTGGCTCAGGCCTATCAGAAATCTCTGGGTTCGGGGGCTTCCAAACAGCAAGGGTGCAGTCCGTAGGGTTGCGCCCGTAATAAAGTGAAAAACAAACAAAATCTTTGCTGTGACTATACTAAAGCAAACCTTCCTGCTTCTGTGTGTTACAGTAAGGCCATTGTGTACTCTTAACTTGTTTACTATTTTCATTTTTCTTCTCCAGATGATTTAATGCAATAACATAACTCTCCATGGGAAAATGTTACGAAGCAGTAATAGTTTTGCCAAACCATTATCCCTTTGTTAGAATAAAAGTTTCTTAAAACTAACTTTGAAGTACATTGTTTGCTGTAATATTGCAGCCGTGTAGACTCTCTGTAGGAAAGCAAAAGCAAGCAAGAAGAGCTTTAGCATGTACTTGCATTGACCCAAGCATGGGAATGGGGCATAATAGTGGTGAGAGCCACATTGGAGCCATAAGTGGACAGAGAAATCCCTCCCTGATTTCTACTTAGCATCACCATCAGAGGAGGGTAGAGCCATTTCCTCCAGCTTTTCCTGTTTCCGTCCTACTACAGCAGCAGTGCTGGAGCATACTGGTCTGCAAATCTCTCCATTCTTGGCCACATCATAACATTTCTCATCTCTCACCCCAATGCTGGGCAGAGAATGTAAATGAGCTGGCAAGAGCAGCCCATTTCTGCTTTCACAGGGAAGAAGAGAGAGGCCTCATTCAGAAGTCACCTTAAACCATGGCTTTAATCATGGTGGTTAAGCCAGAAAGCCGGCTGTGTTCAGAAGACACCTTAAACCATGGCTTTAACCATGGTGGTTAAGCCAGAAAGCTGGCTGTGTTCAGAAGACACCTTAAACCATGGCTTTAACCATACTGAATAAAGCAAAAGGCCTTATTCACCGTGGTTAAAGCCATGGTTTAAGGTGTCTTCTGACCACAGCCTGGCTTTCTGGCTTAACCACCATGGTTAAAGCCATGGTTAGGTGTCTTCTGAAGGGGCCCAACGAGAGGAATTATATCTGTGGTTAGGTTGCTCCACAGCCTGGCAAGCTACTGCCTTAAGCCCTACCCTATTGATTGGATGTTTCAGCCAGCCCACTTCTTTTCTGAAACAAGCATAGATGAAAAATAAAGAATGGAGAAAGTTATGATGGGGGGAATCATGTCTAAACAAGTACCTGGATATAGTTTGTAATGCCATCCCAGTATATTATTTTCAGTGCACATAAATCCACGGCTTCCATGAGGATGTGCAAGGCTTCATATCTGAACCATCCCAAAGAAAGGTGCCATTGTTATATATCCTTTTCTCTACTGAGAGAACTTAGAGATTTATGACCAACTTTTCAATCATTACAAATTCCTAAAGTGAGGAAAATCATAGAACGGTGTGCAATTCAAACAAACATAAAACAATAATTCAAAACAATAAATAACTACTCAGTACAAGAGAATTAAAAATCTTCAAGTAGAGGGTACTTTGGGAGGGTAATGTCACAAAATAAAGTAATTGTAGAATGGCACTGAATGCTCTTTATCCCCCCCCTTTTTTTTAGAATCAAGATGGAAAGATTACAAGAAATGAGCTCCGTCGTATTTTAGATTGTATCATGTTCCGAATAAGTGATGATGACTTCCAAGAATTAATCAAGATAATAGATCCAGAACACACTGGACATCTCAGCTACAATAAATTTTTAAATCTGTTTGAAGACAAGGATTCAATAGTAAGTGTTCCACAGCACCTACATACCTGGAACAAAGTACAGGGCAATATAGTCTTGTGCTTTGAATATAGTGAAATTATTGAAAAGAAACATAGCTTCAAAGGAAGTAAAAGTTCATAATGCTCACTTCTGAAGTTCTTTATGTTTTTAAAGTAATTATTAACATACTCTCAGGCTGTTGCTAGACGAGGCGTTAGCGCGGTGTGAGGCCCGGTCTCCCTGCTGTGCATCCAGATGATGCACAGGGGATCCCGGGGTCAGGCCGGGCTAAGTCCTCCCTTGACCTGGGATAAGCGGATTCGCTTATGGCCCGGCTTTTCCACAGCCCCGGGCTGAGGCTGGGGCTGCGGAAGGTCTAGCAGGGTCCGTGGCTTTTCCTGGCTGCTCGCTTACTCACGAGTAGCCTGGAGAAGCCACACACTGGGTACAGCATTCCATAGGAGCGCTGTGCCCATTGGGCGGGGGGGGGAAATCACAGGGGGGGGGAGATGGGGGCCGGGGGAAAGAGTGGACCCGGCAGGAGAGAGGGGGAGGGAAGAAGAACAAGGACAGGGCATGGCGGACGTGGGGGGAAGAAGAACGGGGACAGGCATGGCGGACGGGGACAGGGCATGGCAGACGGGGGGGAAAGAACGGGGACAGGCATGGCGGACGGGGACAGGGCATGTCGGATGGGAGGAGAAGAACGGGGACAGGCATGGCGGATGGGGAGAAGAACGGGGACAGGGCATGGCGGATGGGCATGGCGGGACGGACACGATGAGCGGGGATGGGCATGGCGAGCGGGGACACAACGAGCGGGCAGGGGCGGGCATGGCGAGCGGTGGGAGGACGAGCGGGTGATTGGGTGGGCATGGCGAGTGGGGACATGACGAGCGGGCAGGGGGCGGGCATGGCGAGCGGGCAGGGGGGGAATCAGGCATTGTGGGGGGGAAATCAGGGGCAGGGGGAGCGGGGAACCCTTTATTTTTTTTAAAAAAAGGACTTACCTTTCCGTTGGTGCACTCCTGCGCACATGGCCCTTTAAGATCCCAAAGAAAATGGCTGACACGACGGGGCTTCCCCTTACTCCGTCACGTGTTACAACTAGAAAAGGGCGACGGCGCATGCTAGCTGTAGCATGGCATTGCCCCTACTCCCCACCGGATTATCAGGTAGGTCTAGCAAGGCCCTTAGTAGGTAACACTTTAAGACCAAGTCAGTTTAGCCCGTTTAAGCTTGAACTAGATAAACTCATAAAAGATACTAGTTTTTGTATTGTGCCTTGATAGTTGGCTAAGGAGCAATGGGACATCTTTTCCCAGCTCCAGAGGACAGCAAAGGTGGACATTTGACAGGGCCCTAAGTCTGGCAAAGGATCCTGTCTGTGTACAACAGCTCCACCATTTTTGCTTTGCACAGAGCACTCGAGATCAGATGAAGCACAAGAGAATCCTAAAGGTTTATGTCCCATAACTTTCAGGTTAAGGGGACTTCTGAGGATGTCTGGACCATCACTTTCTTTTCCCTTGAAAATATCTGCTCTTGAAGGCTGAAAGGGTGGTGGTCCACCTCCTGAACAGCAACTTCAACCCTGAACACTGTCTCCAACATATTTCACTTTTAACTCCCAAGTTCTACAGTGGCATATCAACATGACAGTTTTGACCTCCAAAGTTCTAAATATCTTTTAGAGCCTAAAGTTTAGACTGAGGGTGTACTTTTCCCTGTGGCCTATTGAGATCTTTGTGGTTGGATGAGAACACTTTTTTCAGAACGCCTGTTGTGTTTTCAGTTCCACTGATGAGACGTGTAGCGAAGCCTTCTCATTGGTTGCTCTGCTACTTCCGAGGTGTGCCAGGGCCATAGCTATTTTAGTGGGTTCAGAATTTAGTGGCTTGAGGTTATTTTAGCTACACTTCTATATTACGTTAGAGTCATGTCACCTTAGGATATTATGAATTGGCCTTGATTTGGGTGAAGAACAGTTTTTGTTAATGTTCTACTTGTGCGAGCAGTCTGTGGTGTATGAAAAGCATGTAAGAAACCACAGTGGAAACCCATGAGCAGGGGACCCTGGGCGAATATGGGGAGCCTTGCTTATTGAAGTTTCTGCTATGTCTTCCATGAGTATTCATCTCCATGTTATGTCATTCATGTGTGTAGACCTGACATGTCAGCAATTAGACATGCTAATCAGGGTTGGTTTATGCTGTATCTAAATATGGCTTTAATAGTAGGGAGTCTGGCTGCAGGGGACTGACTGCTCTCAACAATACAGAGTTGGGGCCTTGCTAGATGACGGAGTAGCCCAGTGAGAGCCCCGGGCTGGCCCCTGTGTGTCCAGATGATGCACAGGGGATCCTGGGCTCAGGCAGGGGTAATGTTCCCTGGGCCCGGGATAACCGGCACTGTTTGTGGCCCGGTATTCCCTGTGGTCTCGGGCTGAGCCCGAGACCGCGGGCTTGTAGCCCGTTCTGGCACGTTTCCCTGCTATGGCATTTACTCGTGAGTAGCTGTGAAAAGTGGTGTGCAGCACTCCGCAGGAGCGCTGCAGCCATCAGGGCAGGGTGGGGAGATGGGGGGAACCCGGAGCCAGGGGGGATGGGGGGGAATGGGAGATCGTGGAGAAGGGGGGGAATCAGAGATTGCGGGCGGGCGGGGGGATCGGAGATCACGGGGGATGGGGGGATCGGAGATCGCAGGTGGGCAGGCAGGGGATCGCGGCCAAGGGGGGAAATTGGCAGGGGGAAGCAGGGAACCCTTTATTATTATTATTATTTTTAAAAACCTACCTTTATTGTTGGTGTGCTCCTGTGCACATGGCCCCTTTAAGGAAGAAACAAAATGGCTGACACGACGGGGCTTTTGTTTTTACCCCGTCACGTCGATGTGTGGATAGGAGCGACAGCCCACGTTACTTCTAGCGCGGGCTGGCCCCTCCACACACCCTGATTTTAAGGTAGGTCGAGCAAGGCCCTTACTCTCAGTAAGAGAGTTACTGAGTAAGAGAGTTACTCAGTAAGAGAGTTACATAGTATCTGGACTGTTACAGATACTATGGCTTCTGTTTTGCCCAGATTATCTCTCTTAATCTGCATATATATTTTCCAGAATGCTACAATATCATTCTTTATCATTCCAGAGTGATAGCTCTGTTGGTCTGTTGCCGAAAAAGCAACATAAATGCTTGTGGCACCTTAACGGCCGACAGATATATTATGGTGTATGCTTTCATGGGCAGGAGCTCACTTCATCCGATGCACCAAGTGTTATCTTCAGTCGGTAACTGCCAGCATATTCTCTCCTTTTTAAAACAAACAAAAATTGTGGGGACTCATGGTAGGATGCAAGGGCAAGTCTATGGCTTGCGCACACGCGCACACACACACACACACTCCAATAACCTATACAGTGAATCAAGGCTTACTTCGAGCATTGTGTGGGCTTCAATTTTCACCATAGGTTATAGGGCTGGTGCCCTAATTTGAGTTAGGACCCTGGCAATACAGGAAGTAGGTTAACCCTATCCCTCCATGCTATATGCCCTATGCTGCACCTCCTGCCCCACAAGCCACTGTTTACCATGCAGGGGCAAACAAACAGGTACTGTACAGGCGCTTGCATGTTTTGCCATGGGGTGTGTTGTGTATGTGATGGCGCCTGGGGAACAGTTAATGCCCTGTGGGGGCATTGATAGTCCACGGCTAGTGAAAGAAATGATTTTAATTCTATGGAGTTTAATAATTTAAACTCTTCTACATGACATCTAGTTTAGCCTTAAGTAATATAAAACCAATAACTGGATTGAAAAAAGAGGATGGGTTTCAGGAAGAGAATTATTTTCAACTGGTAAAAACTCAATGGCCTCATTTAAACTTTTGGGTTCAGAAATACTCGATTTAAAGCTCATTGTGCCTCTTTTCTACGTAATATTGTTCTAAAAAAAAATCCACTCCAATGTCAAACAAACAAATCACTGGTCAGATTTAAGAAATGTTCAACCCATAGGTCCCCAATTCTATTATTGTGAATTACATCTATGTGCCCCAGTGCATTTTCTACAATTCCATGTCTGTGGTTTTTCCTATATATAACTTTGTACAGGGATATTCAATGGCACAAATTACATTAACACTTTTAAGTCTTGTGAAACACCTAAGGAAATGTTTTTTTACTATCTACTGGATCGTAAAAAAAAAAAAAAAAGTGTTTCTCTGAAGTGTTTCCTACGCACATTATTTCCACACTGGAAATCTCCCCGCAGGACTGTTTTCCTTGGCAGGATTGCAATTCCTGAGATTTAAAATACTTATTGCAATCAAGAAAGCAGTAGTTAGCTTCTTAGTTCTTCTGTAAGTAATTAATGGTTTCTCCTCACAAGCAAGTATATCTTCCAAAAAATGCTAATGTTGATTAATACTTTTCTTCCAAGTGATGCTTGGAATCTGCAGATCACTCTGTTGTTATAGATTTTCTGTTGGCATTAAATAACCATCTTGAATCAGTTGCAGAGCTCTAGTATTCATAGAATCATAGAATAGTAGAGTTGGAAGGAACCTATAAGGCCATCGAGTCCAACCCCCTGCTCAATGCAGGAATCCGCCTTAAAGCATCCCTGACAGATGGTAGTCCAGCAACTTCTTGAATGCCTCCAGTGTGGGAGAGCCCACAACCACCCTATGTAATTGGTTCCATTGTCATACTGCTCTTTCAGTCAGGAAGCTTTTTCTGATGTCCAGCCTGAATCTGGCTTCCTATAACATGAGCCCATTATTCCATATCCTGCACTTTGCAGTGATCAAGAAGAGATCCTGGTCCTCCTCTGTGTGACAACCTTTCAGGTACTTGAAGAGTGCTATCATGTCTCCCCTCAGGGCCTTGCTAGACCTGGTGGTAAATCTGGGGGAGAGGAGGGGAGACCTCGCATTACGAATAACGTGAGATCTCGCCCTTATTCACATGCAAGCCGTGACGTGCTCTGGAGGAGAGTCGTTGTGGCTGCTATTTTTTTTATTCTTAAAGCAGCAGCAGCAGTGCAGGGGCCAGGAAAGGTTTCCCCCCCCCGGCCCCGTTCTCCTTCCCCCCCCGCCCACGATGTCCGATTCCCCACCCGCCCACCGGCCCCATTCTCCTTCCCCGGCCTGCAATGTCCGATCATCTGCCCGATGTCCCCCCACCCGCGATGTTCAATCCCCCGCCCACCCGTGATGTCCAATCCCCCGCCCGATGTCCCCCACCCACAATTCCCCCCTATGTTCCTTGGCCCGCGATTTCCCCTTGATCTCACTGGCCTCCGTTTCCTGCCCCCCCATGTTCCCACCATAGCCCTGATGGCCACAGTTCTACTATGGAGCGCTGTGGCCCGTCTGCCACTTTCCCCGGCTACTCGGGAGTAAATCCGGTAGCCAGGAAAAGCGGTGGACCTGGCTACACGCCTGTGGTCTCGGGCTCAGCAGGAAAAACCGGGCCTTAAGTGGTGCCGGTTACCCTGGGCCCAGGGAGGGTTCACCCCTGCCTGAGCCCAGGATACCCTGTGCGTCATCTGGATGCACAGGGGTGAGCCTGGGGCTCGCACGGGGTTAAAGCCCCGTCTAGGAAGGCCCTCAGTCTTCTCTTCTCCAGGCTAAACATGCCCAGTTCTATTGGCTGACTCTACAATGCTTACTGCGTAGCCTCTGTCAGCTATATTGTTGTGTACTTTAGAACAATATTATTTCCAGTAGTATTCAGCTTGAGACCCAACTTGAACCTCAAGCTGAAACAGGTAACCAGTTTAGACTTTTTATGGTCTACATTTTCCTTTTTTCTCCCTTTTTCGCTTTTTGTCTCCTGTTTCCTTCCCTAAAAACAGTCTAAACAAACAAACTAAAAAGAAATAGTACTGTTGTCATTGATGTGACCCATAACATGACCCATGATCCACCAACTTAAGATAAAGGGTTTAGAACAGGCTCTCCAGATGTTGTTGGACTGCAGCTTTCTTCTGCCCTAGCCAGCTTAGCCAGTGTTGGGGGATAATGAGCATTGCAGTCTAACACCTGGAGGACCACATGTTCCTTATCTCCGATTTAGAACAGCGGTTCTCAAACTCACCTTTTGTGAACCACTTGGAAATTGCTGAGGTGTTTGGCAGATCTCTTAATAAACTTTTTTTGTTTTGTTTTACAGATCAAAGCTTGTATACATAGAATCATAAAATAGTAGAGTTGGAAGAGGCCTATAAGGCCATCGAGTCCAACACACACACACCCCGGCTCGATGCAGGAATCCACACTAATTCATACTTTAATGACCACAGTCTTGATTTTATATGAATCAATTGAGGGAGATTTTCAGGCTCAATTACAGTCTTTTTTTAAAAAATATTTTATTACAAGATAAAAATATATTTACAGTTGTTTCTACAAAAAATGATTACAGTCTTTAAAAATACTAAAAGGTTTTAACAGTAAAGCATTATCTTATCCATTTTATATATCTATCTTTCCTGATCCAGTTTCAACCTCATTGGATAGTAGCAATGGTGAAGGAGAAATTAGTTATGTAGAATCTTTAACGTAGTTTACAAAAGAGGACCAATTACAGTCTTGAAAACATTGAGACGATGCAAACTAAGTCCCATTTTAAAATCAGATTAATTTTGGATATCTGACGCATGTCCTCCAAATTTGATTCATTTGAATAGGACCTTTTCCAAATTGAATATGGGCAATCGGTATATGTGGCATCTCAAGTTTTAATGGGATTTTTTGGTGTCATTTGTCTACAATGCTAAAAAAAACCCACAACCTCCTTGATTTTGACACTTTTCATAACCAGGGGTTAGTTCAGGGGCTTAGTTGAACTTGGATCCCATTGAAATCAATGGGGCTAGTTAGTCATAGCATAGGTCTCGTTGATTTCAGTGGAAACTAAATGCAACTAACTTAGTCTGGATAATTTTAAGCTTCTCGTGGATATGCCTTTGAAGTGGCCAAAGTTTTATAGTTCTTTAAAACACACACACCACACAGAGATTTGCCTGGAACTGTGATACGCTGTTGTTGTTGTTTATATCCTGTCTTTTCCCTAATACTGGGATTTAGGGCGGCTTTACAGATTAAAACATGTACAGTTAAAATAGATAAAGATATACAACTTTTTTTTTAAAAAAAAAAATTAAACACACTACAATATTAACACTTTTAAAACAGAGATCTTGTGGTGTAGCTTCTAACCACAACTTTTTGTTCAGTATGTTATCTTCTTTGGAGGGAGACTATACTATCAGTATTGTTATTACTGCATTTTAGTAAGATAAACAACACCTCAACCAAAGGTTTTATAGCTTCATCAGAACCTTTCATGATATTTCATGTTTATTAGATTATTTTTAGGGTCTCAATGCATCAGTCAAATAAACATTGATTTATCCTTTTGCATAGGCAAATATAACCAGCAGGATTTTAAAATGAGTACCTAGTATACAAAATTTAAGGTTCCTGTTGAAAAATGGATGGTATGAATAGCTCTGGAAACTGCTGAAGGAACAAACTTAGAACAACCCACATTCCATTTTAATCATTTTTTGGAAAAGAATACAATTTGATTCATTTGCCCTGGAGCCTTTCCTCAATTCTTGAGCTGCATCGTGGTTTTGCTGAGAGTCTCTTGACACTTTACAAGTCAGTCATATTCCACCATTGTTCCACCAACCTTTGCTTCGGTAAAACCCATCGTGTGTAAAGACACACATTCTTAAACATGGATATGCAGCTGCATGAGGAGCGCCAATCAATTGGGACTCTGTGGCACGTGATCCTGGATGTTTTCTTTGTGGAAACTCTGGCTCCCATTAACTCCATGTATGCACTGCAAGTGTGAAGAAGCATCAGAGGCATCTGATGTTTGAGGCGCTCTGAACACCTAGGGGGGACCACATTACACCAGCCTTATAATCTTTTCACTGGCTGCCAATTAGTTTCCGAGCAAAGTATAAAGTGTTGATTATTACCTTTAAAGCCCTACATGGTTTGGGTCCAGGCTACCTGCGGGATGGCCTTCTCCTGTACAGTCCGCCACGCACACTCAGGTCCTCCGGGAAGAATTTACTTCAGCCAACAAAAACAAGGCTGACAACTATTACCCAGAGGACCTTTTCCTCTGCCGCTCCCAGTTTGTGGAATGGCTTGCCGGGAGAGATTCGTCAACGTAACAGTCTTCCAGAATTTAAGAAAGCCATAAAGACTGATCTCTTCCGACAGGTCTACCCAGTTGAATTTTAAGATGCCTTTTTTAATGGTGTGCTGCTTTTAATGATGCACTGGTTTTAAACGTTTGAATTAGTTGTATGTATTTTATGGTGTTTTTATTTGTGTTGTACCCCACCTCGATCCAGAGGGAGAGGCGGGTAACAAATAAATAAATATATTATTATTATTATTATTATTATTATTATTATTATTAAGAATTGGGCTCCACCTGTCGCTTTACATCTCTGGTAAAGTAATATGAGGAGGTCTTGGTTCTTGTTAAGAATGCCGTAAAGGTCTGAGGTCTCTGGGTCTTGGTAAGTGTTGATGGTAGTGTGGCCTCCTATCAGGGCGAACAGGCCTCTGAGCAGGCTAAATCCTGCCCCATTTTAGATATCCCAATTAGTCCAACCCAGTGTGTAAAGAAAGTCCAGTTCTCACTGGATTCAGAGATTCTACTACTACAGAACAAAATCAAAAAAAGAACAAACCCTGGATATTTCTGGGATTTGCCACCATCTCTGTTCCCCTTCTCACTATTTCATGAAATGTTTCAATTCAGTTTCATACATTCATCAAATCCCCCTGGTCCCCCCCCCCCCATATAAATGCTCTGTCCATGAGAGGTGTGCGTGTGTGTGTCAAGTGGTCCTCAACCATGATGAGGTGTGGTGTTAGGTAACATGATGTTTCAGGGGGACATTTAGTGAAAAACATGTTTTTATTCTTACGGCATTTGGGGTCAATTCTACCCCATTGGAATGATGGGACAACTGAAAAACCAGGAACCTAAGCTAGTAGGAGTCCAAGTGACTCCACATATATTTATAAATGCATTTATTAATCTATTACTTATGAATTAATCATATTTGTATGCTGCCCAGTAACAGAAAATTCTTTGAGCTGCTTACATAACAAACAGTGACCAATGGTGTTTTCTTCAAATACAGTGAGCATTGTCTGTTCAAATACCTATACTTCTTGGAAGCTAAACAACCCACACTGGCCTGAACATTGCAAAGGACATCGCTTTCTAGTAGACTTGGGTCTACAGTTGATCAAATCCTGGGCTGAGTCTAGGGACTCAGCCCCAGTTGTCAAGAGAGGCAGCCTCAGAAACTATAGATGCTGCCACTGCTAATGCCGAGAGAAGGGGTAGTGGTTACCACTGCAGTCATGCAGTGACAGAAAAGCACACCTGTGTTGGGTTTAATGTAACTGTTGTTATCTGTCCTCATGCAGTTCTGCAATGTGTTTGTGCATAGGCTGCACAGGTAGCTTGTGCTGTGGTTTCAAGGTCTGTGAGATTTCTGGTTTGCGGGTTATTCACAACTCACAATAGTTGCATTGTTATACTTGGGCAACTGCTATAATTACGTTATGTGATGGTAATGCCACAGTATATTGTTCTATATTTCAAAAACTCTGGTGTCAGGTAGACTCCACATATTATTTGTGGGGGCTTTTATAAGTTACATTGTGGGTATTATTGACCCTGATGACTTCTATGCAACCATATGTCAAAGAAATTCCCTTATCCTGTAAGGAGGGGACAGGAATCTAGGCATGTCCAGGTTCAAAGACTTTATTCATGAACTACGCATGTAGGAGAAAGCTCACCTCCAGCAAGCCGAAGGCTGAACTCTCTGCCCATCACCCACATACAGCATACTTTTATGCTTTCAAAGTTGCTCTGACGAAATCATACTTTTCGCTCCTCCTCCCTCCCGTGACTGATCACAAGTCCCATACATGTTCCATAAACAAAACCATTCTTACGTAAACAATGCCATATTTTGGCAGCCTATGACCAGTACAAATGTTGCATTCTGTTCTTTGATAAGCTCCCCTTCCCAAGAGCAATGGAAAGTTTCTCGAGCCCGCTCTGGGCTCCTTTCAATGCCCAGTCGGGGGTGGGGTGGGGTGGGGTGGGGGCTTAGGTGATAAACAGAGAAACGATGCGCCTTCATGTCTGTGTTACAGAGCCTGGTTCCTAAACACAAGGCAGGTGTGTTTTAGGAAAAAGCCGCATTTGGCTGTGGTAGATAGGGGGCCAGTGCCTAGGCACAGAGTTCAGGACAGCCTAGAACGGCTGACCAAGAGGTTTTTCTGTGCCTTTTTATTCGAAAAGCAAGAAAGGGAGGGAGAGAGAGGTGAAGAGAGATTCTGGGTTTTTGTGCACTGGATTCTTCTTCATTTAAAAAAAGTATCACCTTTGAGTCATTTGTAAAACACAAAAATCAGTTACCTTTGATCTTGTAGGAAACAGTACATTGGAAGAGTTTTAATACAAGTATTATTTTTTTATCCTTTCAGCCAGATGCCAAATGGATTAATGGTTCACAGAAGGCTAAAAAGCCAACTTCTGTTCTTGAAGCTTGGAATATTGTAAGTAACAAAAGCTTTGCTTTTTTAAAAATTAAAGCAAGATTTTTTTACTGATTTGAAAGTATAATTTTGCTATATAATATACTACAACTCTTTGTAAATGTTTGAATTTCCTTGTCAAAACGGTCACACATTAGGCAGAAGATGTCCTAGCTGAGCAAATCAAAGGATACTGGAATGAATTTACCAAAGCTTTGCAGGCATGCGATCCTCGAAATAATGGTATTATTAGCAGAAATAATTTCCGAAAAGTTCTTCAGCTCTATTGTCCCTCATTAACTGACGACCATTTTATCGCGTAAGTAACTAGTGTAGCAGACATTGATCCCTTCAAATGTGTTTGCTTTTCTTTTTGCATTTTATTCTTAGCTCTCTTTGTCCAAGACTTCATCTTAATCAGTTGCATTCCTTGACTGCTCATTGTCATATGCAACAAAGAGCCAAATTTAGTATGGCATAAGCTTTCGTGGTCTAGAGTCCGCTTCATCATAGGGCATGTCTGCACCAGCCCTGTATCCCAGGAAAGTCCCAGGATTGTCCCTGTACGTCCACATGACACCCAGGGGATCCCGAGGGCAACCAGGGACAACCCCTCAATTTTCCAGGGATAACTGGTTCCCCAGTTATCTTGATTTTTCCCGTGGTCCCACGATTGTCCTGAGACTGTGGGAGGTGTGGGCGCCCGTCCTGCCTAGTGCCCGCTTACTTGCGAGTAAGTGCAGCACTAGAAATGGGCATGGAGCCACATGGTGCAGCTCTGTGCCCATCGGGGAGGGGGTGGTAGCAATTTTACCACCCCTGAGATGGCAGGGAGGGGGTTTGGGGGCGAATTTTGAGGTAAAGTTTCTCTCTCTCTTACTTTTCATTGGAGCGGGGCCTTGCTCTTGTGTGACTGCCTCTGCTGCTTCCAGCCCCAAAATGGTGGCCCCAATGTCCTGCTTCCTCCCTTGACGTTGTGCACCTCATGTAAATCCAGGGGGAGGAAAGAAGGTACCATATTTCTTTGATTCTAAGACACACTTTTTTCCCGTATAAACATCTCTAAAAACAGGGTGCGTCTTAGAATCGCGGGTGTGTTTATTATTTCTTAGAATCAAAGCTTTTTTTCTGTTGATGGTACTGTAATTAGTGTGCGTCTTACAATCGATGGCGTCTTAGAATCGAAGAAATACGGTAATTCCTCTCTGGCTTGGAGTGAAAAAGCTCACCTCATGCCTCTGGTTTGAGTCAGGCTTTTGAGAGCCCCTGAAGATTTTCCAAACCTGGATCAGGAGAACTTTGACAGCCTTCCTCCCAGACATCAACCACCAGCTATGGAAAGGATGCTATCAGGAGTCCATAAACCTCTTGTCTTTGCAGCCTGTCTAAGACTGGTCGGCTGTGTTTGGCTTGACGGATTACAAATGGTGCTATGCCTGTAAATGCGATGTCCAGACTTTTACTGAATTGTGAATATTTTTGGTATGCAAAAGAAGGAAAGATGATGCAGGCAGATCAGAGGATTTGGGATATTGTGGGGACACAAAGCACCAGATGAAGTACAAAAACAATCTGGTGTGTGAGCCTTCAATGCACATTAACACCATTACAAACGTTTTCTCTCCACAATCATATGGTGGCTTTTTAAAAATTATGGCTGAGATTTTTCGGAAGCTAAGAGTGAAACATGCTACATGCTAAGAGCATGATACATCTGAAGTATATGTACAGGACTGCACTGTTTCAGGCTGCAGGTTCAAGTTTCCGTATGTTTTCACTGCTTTTTTATTTATTGCGTTTCTGTACCGCCCAATAACTGAAGCTCCCTGGGCGGTTCACAAAAAATTAAAACCATTCATAATATAGAACAAACAGTATAAAAACATGGAAGGGATGTACACTAGTCAAGTTAGAACATGTCTTACCATTTTTAAGTGTGAATTTGGTAGTATTTTGTCACATGATGATCAGTTTGAGACGTTTTATTGTTTGTTCACCATTTTTTATTTTGAACTTCTCTGAAATAAGTCATTCTATTTGGTATGATGTGGCCGATTTCATCGTATTAAATGGGTTTCCTGTAATTCTTAATCAGCCAATCACATTCCTGGGGGCATGTTTATGTCATTTCCGTGCCCAAAGTTGGAGCCGCTTTTTCCCCAAGCCTCTTTTTTGCAGACTTTTTTAAGTTTCAGTTTTGAGAGGCTGCTTCCTGGTTTGTTTGCCAGTGGAGAGAAGAGGAAGTGGGAGGGGAAATTGGCAGACGGGGGAAAAAAAGAACAAACAGATTTGTTTTCTTAGTGTGGCCAAAAGGAATGCATTCCCACAGAAAGAGAAAAGTAAGTAAACGTTTTAAAAACTGCTACGTTTTAAATCGTTCAAAAACAAAACGTTCAATGACTGTCAAAACAACGTTTCATGTACTAGTGTAGATCCCCTCATGATATAAAATACAATATAAAAGCACAACCAAGATAAAACCAGCAGCAGTGCAGAAATACAAATTTAAAAGAGCAAAGTTAAAATTAAATTTGATAGACTGTTAAAATGCCGAGAGAATAAAAAGGTCTTCACCTGGCATCTGACAGAATATAGTGTAGATGCCAAGTGAACCTCCTTAGGGAACTCATTCCACAGCCGGGGTGCCACAGCAGAGAAGGCCCTCCTCCTGGTAGCCACCTGCCTCACTTCCTTTGGCAGGGGCTTCCTTGTATTTGCTTCTGCTTATACAAAAAGTTCTGCATAAAGAATGCTGTGATGTCAGGGAAAGGGTAGCCGACACTTTTTTTCACAGATATGCTACTTTGGTATTTACAATAAAGTTTTGATTTTAAAAAAAGAAAAGAGGAAGGATTCAAAATGTGACTCTCCCCACCTCACCTGAAATCAGAATTGGTAGAGTCCAGCACTAGACGCATGGCACAAGTCTGCTGGTCATGTATTCAGCATTAAATTCTGGACCTAGTTTCTATTTTCTACCAGGTTACTTTTTGGCAAATGGCCTAACTGCCAATTTTGGTTATGGAATAACTTGACATTGTGATTCTTTCTATTCCGTCGCTGACGATGGCTGTGGTTTTCTGGATTGCACTCTACATGTGGAATTCAGGCCTAGTGCCAGCTACTGGGAGACTTTAGGTACAAAAATATATACAATATTTGTACAGATTGATAGAGTGGTGGTGGTAACATTGCTAACAACACTTGGCAGACTGACCCAGTCTTCCACCCCCTGATGTGCCACATTTATTAAAAACAGCAGCAAAATAATAATTCTGCAGAAAATAAAACAGATGGAGAAAGAGGGGCTATACTAGGGCATAACTGTGTCCAGAGACCAGAAACTGAAACCGTATTTTGGATGTGCAACATGAGCTTGGTGGAGAACAGGGAAGGCGCAGTAGCATAATGGAAAGCACAAGGGAATGTGAAAGAAGAAACAGAAACAAAAGTTAAGATCCAGGTCCAGATGAAACAACGGCAAGAATGAGCCGGGGTAATAAAACCTCTCAAAACAAAGTCTTCAGAAATGACAAATAAGCTGAAGTCTTGACCCAACAGCAAATAGCCAAAACCTCTTGGAATCAAACTGAACTAAATAAAGAACTTCAGCAATGCACAGAGACCCTGGAAAACCACTGCAGACACCTTTATCTCCATATAAGAGCAATCAAGGAGTCAGCTGAAGGACAAAAATGTTCTCTTTCTTAGCAACACAGTTCACAGAGAACACCCTAGGATTAAAAATTAGTCTGGAGGATATTGAAAGAGCACTCAGGACCTTATTTGCGAAACCACTGGATGGCACTAAACCTAGAGACATTGTCTGCTTTGTGTGAATCTCAACAAAAGACACAATATTGGCCGGCTGTACCATAACAATGAACAAATCTCAACATTTAAGCACAGAGACCTCACCAACCAACTTGGAGAGGAAAGAATAAAATATTAGTGGGAATATCTCTTCAAAATAAAGTGCAGTGAGTTAAACACTCACAGAGAAGCAAATAAACGATTTGTGCTCCTAAACCTTGACCCAGGGAAAGGAACACATTTATCTATTTATTTATATATTTATATACCGCCCCATAGCAGATGAAGAATATCTGCAAGAAGAAAAACAATAATGGCCATGCAAGCTAGGAAGATTTAGAAAACCACATTTCAACAAAGACTCATGCAAAATAACTTGAATTTAAAGAAACTGGGTTTGTCAAGTAAGAAGAAACTTACTATATCAATATGTTAAAATTTTCTCAGTGCAACTTAAAAATTATTGTTTCCATTAACAGATAAAGTACTTTTAAAAGTTGGAAATAACTCTAGTACTGGGTTGGGTGGTGGCCCTAAATTGTTAATTTACTCCCAGTTTACAGTTTCCACTGTAGCAAGTTGCTATTAGAGCCCAAGTTACTATTAGATCCCTGGACATGGACAAATTCTATTAAATTTTACTACATTTGAAAGTTAAATTTTGGTATTTTATAGACCGGATAAGGAAATACTATCAAATAAGACACAGTACAGTGATACTTGCTTAAAAATAAATAATTGCACAAGTAACACTTTGAAAAATATATTTCTATTAGAAAATGACTGAAATTAAGATATACTTGTTCAGTTTCCAAAGCTTAGGGATACAACTGGCGTGACTATGAATCCAGGACATAATTAAAATGGAGGATCCTGATATTATTTTAGTACAAGGAAGTAATCACAGGAAAACATCAGATAAATTAATTTATTACAAGGGATTAGGGTGAAATCTCCTCTGCCCCGTGAAATTGTAAAGGGGTGTAGCAGTAACTTTAATTAAATACTTCTGTTGTGTTACCAAAGAAATTCTAAAGGACTCAAAGCGGAGCTATATTTTCATAAAGGGACACCTAAGAGAAGAAATAATCACAGTAGGTTCTATATACAGCTTGAATGCTGAGAGAAACATTTCAAACACTATACAAATTCAAAGAAGGGAGAGTAATTATAGGAGGAGATTTAAACTTAATTAGGGGCAATAAATGAGACAACTGGACACAAAGGAGATATAAATAAAATAAAGGGCATGGACTGCTACAAGTCATATCAGAAAACAGACTAATAGACACATGGAGATTGGCCCGTCCAAGAGAGAGGGATTTCGTCCATTTTTCAAATAGACATAACATATACAGCAGAGTTGATTCCATCTTGGTTTCGTAACTTTACAAATTGATAATTAAAACATCAAAAATAGGCTCTACGGCAGCTTCTGATCATGCTCCCATAATTACTATAATTAATTGGTCTGGGGGAGGCAACACTTCTTTTATGTGGTGACTGAATCATATTCCATTACAAAGACAATCGACAAGAGACACATTGAAAGAAGAAATCATACAATATTTTGAGATCAATAACGCACTAGATCTACCTGTCAATTGATATAAGATGTATTGAAAACAGTCCTGGGAGTGTATAAAAGAAATAAGTGAAATCGGAAAAAGTAATCAACAGAATAAGGCAAACTTTAGAGGAAAATATAACATTTTTGAAAGAAATGGGTTTCTCCAGAAAACCTGTTGTTCTAGCAAGAACTATTGGTGTTGCAATAGAGGCTGTTTACGCTAGCGCAGTGGAATTTATTTTAGTGGTAGTGTCATGTTGGATATTTCCCATCATCCTGTCTTTCTCCGCTGTAGCACCCCGGTTGTGGAATGAGCTCCCCAAAGAGGTCCGCCTGGCACCTACACTGTACTCTTTTTGTCGCCAACTGAAGACCTTTTTATTCTCTCAGTATTTTAACACTTAATTTTAACTTAAATTTAAATTTTACTGTTCTAACTCTGTATTTTAATCTTATATCAATTTTGCTGCGTGGTCTTATCCTGGTTGTGCTTTTTATACTGTATTTTGTATTTGTGCTTTTAACCTGTTGGTTGTTTTATTATGGTTTTAATTTTTGTGAACTGCCCAGAGAGCTTCAGCTATTGGGCGGTATAAAAATGTAATAAATAAATAAATAAATAAATAAGTTCTTGTTGGCATAATCAGTCAAACAAAACCAAGTTTCATAAATGCCATCTATGTTTGCCTGTTTCTTTGCTGCTCACGTGTGTTTGGTTAGTTTCTCCATCAAGGGTATTCCCCATATTCTTTTTCTCCAATTTCCCATAGATGGTTCATAATTTAACTTTTTATTGTTTTGCAAGGTCTGCATTATGTCCTTCAGTGATAGATAAGAGTCTGGCAAACATACATGGCATTTATGAAACTTGGTTTTGTTTGACTGATTATGCCAACAAGAACAAAGACAGGATGATGGGAAATATCCACCCTAAAATAAATTCCATTGCACTAGTGTAAATAGCCTCTATTGCAACATCAATTGTTCTTGCTAGCACAAGTTTTCTGGAGAAACTCATTGCACTAGCAAGAGCAATTGGTGTTGCACTAGAAGTTTTTTACACTAGCACAATGTAATTTACGTTAGTGGTAGTGTCTCATTGGATACTGCCCAGAATGATATTACTAAAACAGAGACAGTGATGATCCAGATATGCTCACTGTATATATGTGTCTATCTTGTTGCAGAGAAATAATAATAATAATAATTTATTTCTTACCTGCCTCTCCGATTGGATCAAGGTGGGGAACAACAAGCATAAAATACACAAAATACTGATTAAAAACAGCATACGCTGTTAAAAACATCCTAAAAGCATATTGAAAGTACCCTAAAATTCTACTGGATAGGCCTGCCGGAAGAGATCAGTCTTGATAGCTTTCTTGAACGCTAAAAAACTGTCAAGCTGATGAGTCTCCTCCGGCAGACTATTCCACAGTTTGGGAGCAGCAGAAGAGAAGGTCCCCTGGGTAATGGTTGTCAGCCTAGTCTTTGCTGACTGAAGTAGATTCTTCCCAGAGGTCCTGAGTATGTGGGGTGGCTTGTCTTTTCCTCCAGTTTGAGCTTGTTGTTATATCCGTTATTCCATGTCCTGCACTCTGGGAGGATCGAGAAGAGATCCTTGTCACACAGAGGAGGGCCAGGATCTCTTCTCGATCCTCCCAGAGTGCAGGACACGGAATAACGGGCTCAAGTTAAAGGAAGTCAGATTCCAGCTGGACATCAGAAAAAACCTCCTGACTGTTAGAGCGGTACAACAACGGAACCAGTTACCTAGGGAGATTGTGGGCTCTCCCACACTAGAGGCATTCAAGAGGCAGCAGAACAACCATCTGTCCGGTATGCTTTAGGGTGGATTCCTGCATAGAGCAGGGGGTTGGACTCGATGGCCTTGTAGACCCCTTCCAACTCTGCTATTCTATGATTCTATGATCTGATAAGAATTTTTTTTATATAAATACAAATAGGTCTATAATAGATATACAGAGAGAGAGAGAGAGAGAGAGAGAGAGAGAGAGAGAGAGAGAGAGATGATTAAGCAGTGTGCCTTATTGCCCTGGCTGCCTCTCAATTCAGAACCATCTCTTAATGCTGTTTGGAAGTAACCAATCTAAAAGATGGAAGAGTAAGAGATGTGGCTGACACACACCTCCTCATACAGGTCCTTTTGTCGATCTATATGCATCTTTCTATCTGGATTTTAATTTGTGTGTCTTTGTCAAGATTAATCAGATTACTCCAAGGAACAGTGGATGGCAGTGTTTATTCGCAAACACTGAACTGACAAGGGATTCCAAATCCAAGCTGCAGCATTTTCACATAAGTCAAGTCAACATGACTCCTTCAAGTACACTCAGATTGGATGTAAAACTGTTAAATACGTGCAGGGGCGTTCAACTCATTCATTTATGGAGTGCTCCCTCAAAAGATTTCCAGCCTTGCTAAAACAAATCACTTTTTTGCGGAGGGGGGGGACTTTTCATATGTCTTGATGCAATATTAACTTTGAATATCACTTTGCTTGGGGTTGGACTTCAGTGCTTATGACAATGCTGAATGACTGACCTGTTTCTTACAGATGGCTCTGCAGCTGGTGACTTTCAGGCTGAAGAATTTTTCATTTGATGCAGTTCTGTACATATCTAATTTTTCTATTTGATGTAATGTATTTGCATCAACTTGGATGCAAATACTGAGTACAATACTGAGTACAATACTAAGGATGGTCAGTATTGCAAAATAGTGGTTCAATTCCCTTCTCAACTTTATTTTTGTTTTTGAGTTAGGTAACTTAGGGTGATTTTTTCCCCTTAAGTGAAATACAACAATTATAGCAATCTTAAATTCTGTGTTTAGAAAAATTCTGTTAAATGTATTTGATCCAAGAATTAGTCCACCATAAAAAGGAAGTTTATAAACTATTCTTGAAGTTTAAACCTGGTATTTATCCAACTTGTTAACCAATTAACACAGACTCAGAAAACTATTCCATTTATTTATTTAATTAATTATTTATTATATTTTGATATTGCCCAAAAGCTGGAGCTATATAAAAAGTGCAACCGAAGAAGTATCCCTTGGCAGAGTTCCCTCAAAGCTGAAGGAAGGGCGAGTGGTGTCATGTATAGCCTTACTGCTCCTGTATTGGAAGCAGGTGATGCAAGTAATCAATCAGAAACTGTTTCAGACTCAGAAGACGCCGAGCCAGACACCAGGCAGTTAGAGCCAGTGGGGGAGGAGGTTCACACGGGAGAGGCTTCAGCTTGAAATCTGCCCCCTCCAGAGTCTATCTCTTCAAGGCCAAATTCTATGCTTTCAGGGGACAGGGAGTCAACTTCCGGGGGTTAGCATTCAGAAACCTTACTTGATGCTAGGAATCGCCAGAAACCAAAACGTTCAGTGAGGTTAGCGGCAAAGAGACAGTCGGACAGATTGCATGAGAAATCGTCCACGCATCAACCACCTTGAAGTTATGAACATTTGAAAAGCCTTTTCTTTGAACGGACAATTGTCTTGCTTAGTTTACAGTTTTTGCCTTAGGGGGAGTTTCACAGAAGGTGCCTAGTTTGTGTTACAGAAGTCTTTACTGCTTGCAATAAAGCTTTGTAAATTGCCTAGCACTTTGCCTCATTTGTCTCCCAGAGGAAGCTGGAGCAGCTACAGTACACGACAAATGGCAACTGGTTCGTAGCACAGTCATCTCTCTTCTGCTCTTCTATTCTCTTGAGTAATATCAGTCTGAACTGCTGGTGTTTACCTAGCCATTCCAGTTCAGGTAGGGGTGAATTAACAGTTCTTGGACCCTGAACCCAAGGAAACCTAGGAGACACACATGTTTGCATGCATATAACACACAAAGTGAGACTTTGTTTCCCCCTATAACATATATTATTAATCTGGAAAATCATAATTATTTTAAATGTCTCCTCTCCAGGTTATACCAGAAATACCAAGATGATACTACAGAAGGGGTCCTATACAGGATGCTCTTACATAGTTTAGGAGTCGCCGATTTACCAAAAGAATTAACTGCTTTCACCAGCACCCCTTCAACCCAAGGAAATCAACAGAAAGAAGATAAAAAGCAGGTGTACCTTTTAGAGAGGTATTGTACAAGTGATTGCTAATGTACACAGTTCCTTGCTAAAGATCTAGAAATGGTTAGAAGTGTGAAAAACTCTCCAGAGATTTTTTTTTAATCTTAACAAAACTCCTTTGGATTCCCTTGACATTCCTCTGTTGCTTGAAAAAGAACCTCCAAATTCACTCTTGGTGAAATCCAGTGGCATCCCAGGGTTGCATAGAACCTCCCCCAACCACCACTGCCAATGGTGACCACATTCTCCTCTTCTTATCTGCAGTGTTTGGTTTTCAGAGGCCGTAGTTGTCATGGCTAATAGCTATTAATAGACTTGTCCTCGTCTAATTCTCTTTTAAAATGATCTAAGCCCATGGCCATCATCATAGCTCAGTCTTCCCCAACCTGATGCCCTCCAAATGTATTGGACTGTAGCTCCCATTATTTCCATTGGCCATGTTGGCTGGGGATGATAAGTGTTGCAGTCCAACACAACTGGAAGGCACCAGGTTGGGAAAGGTCCTATATCCCATGGCAATGAACTCCATAAGTTAACGATACGTTGTGTGCAGATTTAGTTTCCTTTCTCTATCCTGCGTCTGAAAAAGGAAAGGAACCTCTCGCGCAAGCACTGAATCATTACTGACTCTTGGAGGGATGCCAGCTTTCGCTGACGTTTTCTTGGCAGGCCTTATAGCGGGGTGGTTTGCCGTTGCCTTCCCCGGCCGTTATTACCTTTCCCCCAGCTAACTGGGTACTCATTTTACCGACCTTGGGAGGATGGAAGGCTGAGTTGACCCGAGCCAGATGCCTAAAACCAGCTTCCACTGGGGTCGAACTCAGGCTGTGGGGAGAGTTTCAGCTGCAGAAACTGCTGCTTTACCACTCTGCGCCACACGAGGCTCTCCTGCGTCTACAGCCAATCAATTTCATGTGTTTACGGCTGGTGAGTTGCATGTGAAGGAATGATTTGAATTTACAAGGATGCTAGTAGGTGAACTTTACATCAGCTTGTAGTATCACTGTCAGTATGGACTGGGCCATCCTCTTTCTGGGGCAGGTTTTGCCCAGTCACAACATTGTCCCCCAGTGCTTCACTTTTCTCCATAGAAGTGTTTGCAATCTATTCACTTTCATGGGAGAAAGTAAAGAGCTGAACTTGGGGGTATCCACCTGTTGAGGGCTAAGCATCCTCCTAATTCCTGCTGTCCTCAGTAATTGGGAGTTAAGCCTGCCACTCTCTGCATGCCACTCATCCGGCGTTGTTTTTTTATTCATTTGTACAGTATGACAAGTTTTAGGAACTCTGTGTGTGTGTGTGTGTTACAAAAAGCCTCAAATCATGCGGTACTGTACAATCATTAAATGCACAGTGTTAGGCTACTTCGCCTTAGGGAGCACATATAATAATAATAATAATAATAATAATAACAACAACAACAACAACAACAACAACAACAACAACAACAAGCTGTACCCGGTGTAACATACACGATTGTAGCATATCTTAAAGTTTATTAATTAAATATCATCACAGGGGCGCAGGCTGCTTGGAGGCCGCCGATACAGCGCCGTCTGGCAGACCTGGGGGGCAGGGAGGGGAAGCAGGTGTCCCCCTCTCCCCGGGGTTCTTGTCAGCCTTGGGCCACCCACCCTGCTCGCATGAGATTAGTCCGGGGCCTGGGCTCACAGCAGGTGAGCGGCCTCTCACCTGGCCACCAAGGGCCCCGCCCGTGCCTCACTCATGATTCGGACCCTCTCCCCGGGGTTCCTGTCAGCCTTGGGCCGCCTGCCTAGCTCGCATGAGATTAGGCCAGGGCCTGGGCTTGCAGCAGGCAAGCGGCCTCCCACCTGGCCACCAAGGGCCCTGCCCGTGCCTCGCTCATGATTCGGACCCTCCCCCCGGGGTTCCTGTCAGCCTTGGGCCGCCCGCCTAGCTCGCATGAGATTAGGCCGGGGCCTGGGCTTGCAGCAGGCAAGCGGCCTCCCACCTGGCCACCAAGGGCCCCGCCCATGCCTCGCTCATGCTCCAGACCATGGTACTGCCCCCTTCATGGGGGATGAGCGAAGAGGCAGGAAGGGGGGTAGGATTACCTTGGAAAGGCCCGAGGAGTTGGGCGAGGGGCTTAGCAAACTGTATCAGCTGACGTTACACATTGTTACTGTTGCTTAGCAACCTGTATCAGCTGAAGCCTTTATGGAAACATACCTAAGCGTTTTATATAATAATAATAATAATAATAATAATAATAATAATAATAATATAATAATAATAATAATAATAATAATAATTTATTTATTTATTACCCTCCTCTCCATTTTGATCGAGGCGGGGAACAACAGTAAATATACAGTTCATTACTTGTAGCCCATTGACTCCGTGAGTAAGGGCTTTTCCCAATATGTTATGGATGATGCAAACATTCATCATCATCATCATCAATTGAAAACTGCAGCATGGAGTGCGCTGACTTGGAACTGTGAATGAGCCATCACAGGTCAAATACCAGAGAATTTTTGTATTGTGTGTGTCACCAGCTCCAGTACATTGCTTTTAAAGTGGACTCAGGTCCCACTGTCAGTTGTGAGTTACCAAGGGTTGGGTAATCAAGTGAATGAGCCTATTGATTTTTCCCAGCTGGTAACATTGGGGATCAATAAATAAAAGAGAAAGGATGCTTCCTTACTTCTGAAGTGAGCAACTTTAGGGGTTCCAGGGGCCAATTTCTGCCCCCCAGAACCCTCTGTGGGCTGCACCCACCCACCACAATCACAATTCAGTGGTGAAAAAGGTGTATGTGGGGAACATGTGCCTTGTTGCACAAAACTTTTGATTGCACAGCGGTGTGCATATGGAAGTCTAGATCAAGTTACAATAACCTACTGTTCAACCTACATGACTCCTAATAGCGTCCCATGAAACACTAGAACCCCCTGTCATACAGTCAGTTTAATAGTCGTCTCTACACTTGTCCTCTATTCAGATTGACCATGTGGCCCTTGAATTCTGAAGAGCTGTTGATGATAGCTTTATAAACAACTTTCGCTTCCTGCAAAACTTGTAGTGGGTGTTTGTTCTCTATAACTGCAACAATACAGATCATTAATGTTTTAATCAAATATTTTATAGAACCGTATTTTAGATGCTTCTCTTCATTGCCAATCTTCCAATTTTAGAATGAAACAGATTGAAGACCATGCCTACAAATACTCCAAGAATAGAAGTGTTGATGAAGTCATTGAGAGGCTGAGGGGTGGCATCTTGCAACAGGAAGCCAGCCTCAGAGAAGCCTTTCTCGCCTACAACAAGCAAGCAAGTGGGAAGTTGAGTAAAACCGATTTCAAAAAGGTAAATTAAATTGTGTTTGCTTTTATTGTTTGGTCATACAGACATATGCAGGTTGTTTTGTACTGAGAT
Source organism: Elgaria multicarinata webbii (assembly GCF_023053635.1). NCBI lineage: Eukaryota > Metazoa > Chordata > Lepidosauria > Squamata > Anguidae > Elgaria > Elgaria multicarinata. Next base: position 92,103,992 of record NC_086179.1, on the reverse strand, counting down.
CTCCTGAGATCTCTCCAGCTTAACTATCTGCCGGTGAGCTTGTACTGGCCTTGTTTCACATACATAGTTGCATCTATCCATGTGAAACCCTTTCGAAATGGAGTGAAAAGAAAAGAAAAAACCTTCTGTTTTTCAGTGCTCCCTATTTTGCCACTATTATGTTGACATAGAAAAACATATTTGTTGCGTTGACCACCAAAGAGTCATCTAGCGCATGTGGTAGCTCAGACCTGCACAACTTGTGATCCACCAAGATGAACCACCCCAGACAGCCCTGGCTATTGGGCGGTTTAGAAATGTAAAATAAATAAATAAATAAATAAGTAAATAAATAAATAAATAAATCCAGGAGCTCTGCAATATAGCATACCAGGGGTGTGCTTGACAACTCCCTGTTCTTACAGTCCAAAGGCAAGGAGGCAAAAAAACCAACAACCCATGTGGTTTATTATGCGTTGCTTCACCATGTATGACAGATGGACTGTGTTTCACTTAGTGGCACTTAGATAGGGGCAGGCTTGCTACAGGTAGCACCATGACCAAGTTCCAGAAAATCACTTTGGGCATGCTCAAGGCCTTGCACACATCCAGTGGAGTTTTAATTAATTGATATCCTACCTTGATTTAATTAATTAATCAATTAATTAATTAGTATCTGTGGCGTTACACCCCACAAGTCAATTCCCAAAGGTATGCCTGCAGTTCGTAAGTCTGTGGTTTGTAGAATGTTGGCCTGAGTGGGCGGAGTTAGAATGTCTTGGGAGGGGGGAGGAGTGATATATAAGGGAAGGACTGAGGGCATTGTGAGTTCTTTCCAGGGAGACTTGTTAGGGACTCTTAGAGTCTGTGGTGCTCTCTGTATTTATGGTACTTAGGTTTTGGGACATTTGAGAGTCAGTGTAGTGAGTGGTGTCTTTAGAGTGTGGTGTGCACGTAGTGGAAGTATATTAATCAATACTGAGAATAAAGAAAGTTCAAGAGTGATTGTGTGAGAAAAAGGAAAGCGCGAATGTGAATGAGTGACCGGATGGTATGAAAGGTTTCAAAAAGGTTTTTAAATGTTGTTATTTGAAACAAAGCTTATGAACTTTTAAAAATAAATTTTGATTGTTTTGTTTTTAAACTACCACAAAAGTCCCACGTGTCTGTTTGGCATTTATCATCTTAAGTTTACATCATTCAGCACCCACTCTGACAATCATTCACCTAAGCAGATATAGCTCACAGCGCATTATTATATATATTAAAATCCATTCTCCATTTTAAACCCCTTTCTCCACATAGTTTGGAGGAAGGTGGGCTTTATCCCTTGCCTCAGACATACCAAGTGGTGGTGCTTGGCTTGAGCAGGGAGTAGCCTCGGCTAAGTCTCGATTTCAGAGCCTGTGTCGCGCCATAATAAGTGGTGGCAGACGTGAAGTCTCGTGTTCAGAGCCTGTGTCGTAGCAGTATCCTACCTTGAATTAATTAATTAATTAATTAGTATCCTACCTTTTTGCCAAAAAAGAAATGGCCCTCAAGATAACTACCTAGGGAGGTTGTGGCCTCTCCCACACTAGAGGCCTTCAAGAGGCAGCTGGACAACCACCTGTCAGGGATGCTTTAGGGTGGATTCCTGCATTGAGCAGGGGGTTGGACTCGATGGCCTTGTAGGCCCCTTCCAACTGTGCTATTCTATGATTCTATGATAACAATAAAATCCAGATTAAAAACAAAATCTAAATTTTGACCATTTCCCTTCTGCCCATTTGCGAATCAGCCAGTGCGCCACATCGCGACTTCCTGATTTTCAGAAGCAGGTTTCTGTATAGGATGGTGGCTTTGTTCTTTGAGAAACACAAGCGCAAAGACTCCTAGGGCACAGGGAATCCGTCACGTGGCACTCTGGCTCCTGGCCCATGTATAGAAAGGTGCTGATGGTGAGTTGGTTGAGTTCAGAGAACTTCAGAACAAATAAGAGATGGGGGCTGAAATGGGGTTCCGCAACTTGATTTGACCAGTAAGGCGAGGCGCAAATCTTTTCTTTATTCTAAAGAGCAGTTGAACTCAGCTAGGTTATTAATACTTTCTACTTACAGGATATTGTACGTAGGTTGTGTGGACTTCCCAGTATTGTATAAACTAGTTGGCCCAATAAAAATTCTTGCCTGATATGCTCTATGACCCTTATCTGTACAATGAAACGAAGCTTGAACAACCTTACCTTGCCTACACTTCTATGCATTTTCAGACTGTTTAAACTCCACTGCAGTTGCACTTTTGCATTTCAAGTAAGAAGTGGAAGCTCTGCCACAATTTCTATGTTCACATCCAGTCTTTGCGTAGGCTCAGTAGAAATCCCACTTCAGGCGCATTGGATCTGTATTTGTAGAGCACAGCATTAATTCTAATAGATGATTATTGCACACTTCTAGCTTGATTGGAGCTACTTCTATGCACAGAGCAAGTGTATACGGAAACCTTCCCCCATTTCATTGCTAGGAGCAGCCTCATGCATTCAGTTCCATTGGTGACTCTGACACTGAGGAAACCCGCTTGTATGGGGCTTTACACATTGCACACGGAGCTTTGCATCAGAGCCATTAACTCCAAATAATACTGTAGCAAGACAGATTTTATTCTTCATTGTATTTGTGCAATGATGGCTTCCTTCATATGCCATACTCCCGTGGCTCTAGAATTAAGAATTCAATCTGATAGCAAAAGCCTGAACTAAAGCACAAAGCTGCTAATCTCTTTTCAAAAGCATTTAAAAATCTACTGAAAAGAGTGATAATTTGCTAATTAGAGCATTCTCACTTTTTTTTTTACATTTTTACGCCATTCAGCCGTACGATGCTTCTTTTCTCTCTCTTTTAATCTCCAGAGCTAAGTAAGTAAAATAGAATAGAATAGTAAGAATAATTACCATTGAAGCTCTTACAAAAGGACAAAAAAATAGAGCAGAAGTACAAAAGAATATGCCCAAATTAGAACTACAGGAATAATGTGTGATTATTAAATTGGAGGGAATATCACTAGACAAGACCACAAGCTCGAAACCACTTACTTATAGGTAGTTCTACTGATTTTAATGGGACTCTCCAGGACTTAAAGCAGAAGCTGTGCTTCTGACGATGACTCTAGGAGTATTTGCTGAGGCTGGAAGCTTAATGAACTACTTGCAACTAGGACATCGGCCAGTTAAAGAAGTGTTACAATGCAATCTATACAAGTCTATACAAAAGTAAGCTCCGTTGACTGATATGCATAATTTTGGAGATCACTAAACAAGATTTGATGAAAAATCCCATTTGATTTCACTGGGAATGGATCCAGGCAATGTTAAGCACTAAAGTACCATTTGATTTCAGTGGGAATGAGCTATGCCTGTGTCTAATGTTTAATAAACATTTTGTTTTTCCTTTTCTTTCTCTGATAGCTGTTGGATGATATTGGGATGCCAATGAGTGATGAACAGTTTAATCTACTTATTGAGAAAATAGGATTCCCATTTGGAGGGCTGTGTTACCTTGATTTTGTGGCACTATTTGAAGGTAACTGGATACCCACTGCTACCATAACATATTCCTTCTGAAAGAACTGAAACTTTCCCCCATCCTTGGTTCCAAAAGGTAGGCTTTAATCTTCTTTGAAGATTGAATTTGTGCAACACTGGAGGTTCATTATAATCCTACAAAAATGTGAGACAGGTACAAACATACTTTATAAAACGTCATTTATCAAATACCATAGCAGTGACGGAAAGAGCCAGCATTTTTATCTAACGGCCAGTTAATTTATGTTAGGGTTTAGTTACTATTCCTCAGGGCCAGCCTCGCCATGAAGCAAGGTGAGCCTCATGACTCAGCCGAGACCATCATGTGTTGGGTGTTGGGTGTTGGAACGATAGCAGATGTGCTCATAGCTCCTCCCACTGCTGTCAGCTGTCCACCCACAAGTAGGCACGCCACTACCACTGGTCCATTTCTGTACAAGGCAAAAGGGAAAGCCAGTGTGGTGTAGTGGCTAAAGTGTTGGTCTGGGAGTTGGGAGATCCGGGTTCTAGTCCCCCCTCAGCCATGGAAGCCCACTGGGTGACTTTGGGCCAGTCACAGACTCTCAGCCCAACCTACCTCACAGAGTTGTTGTTGTGAGGATAAAATGGAGAGGAAGAGGATTATGTATGCCACCTTGGGTTCCTTGGAGGAAAAAAAGGCGAGATATAAATGCAATAATAAAAATAAATAAATAAATAAATATTTGCCTCTGCCACCCAGTGTGGAACAGCCCCTAGTGCAGCTGGCTTTCTTTTCTGGATTGAAATGTGAAGAGAAAAGTAGCTTTGCTGGCCCAGGTCTGCCACAGACAGCAGCAGGAGCGACTTTCTTTCTCTTTGTGCTTCCGTCCAAAAGGAAAAGCCAGCCCAGTGGTTCTTCCTTCCTGAAGCGAAGCTGCATCCTAGACGGGTGAGGGGGACAAGGTGGAGAGAAGAAGGAAAAGTGAACCAGAGGCCTCCCACACCTTCCTCTCCCTGCTGCTTCACTGCTTCCTCCTTCTCCCTCTTAGTTATGACCTCTCAGAGGCTCCAAAGCCCAGCAATGAAGCAGAAAGAACATCATTGAACTGTCGCATTCAAACCTGAGCAGGGCTAGATTCGAGGAGAAGCACACTGTCTCCTGCTCGGACCTCTGCTCCTTCTCTGGACCTTTCCTTCTCGGCGTGATGAGAGGGAGAAGTGATGCTGCCACCGCCACCCTTTTAGGTTGAAGCTTGGAAACCCCATCACCTCACACTGAAGCCACCTGGTGGTTTCTGGGTCCCTGCTCCCATCTTCATGATGTCGTGAATGCTGCGCCCGGCGGCAGCTGCATTGACGCTCCTTCCGACCATCTACGTCAGAAGGAGCGCAGTTGCGGGCTTTCTCGCCACCGCTGCTGCGCCCGCTCACGCAAGCACTAACACCGCCAGTCCAGGGTCACCTGGGAGCATCGGTACCCCCTCTATGAAGGGTAGAGTTGTTTTTTAAAAAGTCGGACTGGGTGTTTTGTTTTTTTAAAAAGCTGTAAATGCGAAGAATCGTATTTACAGCTAAGGGGGAGGAATAAGGGGATAGGAACGGGGTGCCCCCTCCCTACTGTGATTTCCACCACCACACTTTATTTCTTTTCTTTTTTTCTTAACAAAACTCCACAGAGGCCTTGCTCCAAGCTTAAAAAGTCGAGGTAAGTCCCCGACTTTTTTAGAGTGGCGCTTTGGAGCTTTGCCCCTGGATCCCTTTGGAGTGGCGGCTGCATCATGTGGATCACCTGCTGCCACTCCGAAGGGATCCAGGGGCAAAGCGCCCGTGTGGGCAAGCCCCTTGCCTCTCCAAATCTGAGGTGAACAGAAAGCCAGAATGTGAGTGCTAATTGACTCCTTTCATTAGGAGTTTCGAAACATGGGTGCGATATATGAAGGAGAGCAGACTTCTCCAATTTGGCATGCTATATGTGGGGATTTTGCAAAAATCAAGGCAGGCAGTACAGGCAACTCCCCTGGGGAGTGCAAGAAAGGGGGTCTATCTATTTTGATACAGAAGAGTTTTATAGACTGAGCTCCCATGGCTTGGCTCCACACCGAACCATTGGGATTTTGTACAAATAAGTCTCAGATTAGTTACTGACAGTTCTACCAAGATGTAGCCAATACTGTCTGATGGGAAGCACTTTAAAGTAAATGCCAAGACATCCTGGTGTTTAACAATTGGACTGCCCGGTCCGCACAGCAATTCACTGGCTTAACGAGGAGAAAAAGCTGAGATGCCCTGGGGGCTGGGGGCCACTGGAGACAAGCTGGATGGTTCTTACTGGGGAGGGGAATTATCTTAGGTTTAATTGCTGTTTTTACAGACTGTTATTGTTGTTGGTGTTCCTTAATTTGGATTTTTAAGATTGCTTTAAATATTGCTGATTTTGTCTATTTTCCACCTTGAGTTGTCTCTAAGGGAAATAGGTGGGAGATAAACTTTTAAAAGAAAGAACATAATAAAAGGAATATTTATAAATAAATAACACACACACACACACAATTTGCCATATGTTTACTCAGGGAATAAGCCCCATGGAGTCAATTGAGGCTTACTTCCAAATAGAGCTGCAATCCGAAATACATTCCCAGGAAGGAAGTCTGCAAAAATGGTGGATCCGTCATAAAATGGCCTCAGTGATTCAGATTTCCGAATCTGAGGCCTGCACAGCCCTAGATAATACCATGATTCATGCAACATGCTTTCCCCAGTATTTTAATGGTTTATCATCTTAGTCTTTTAACTTTGTTGTTTTGAATCTGTATGTTAAATCTGTATAACTCTGCATTGCTGCTTGGTTTTATCCTGGGTGTGCTTTTATATTGTACTTCTATACTGTGCTTTTTATATTGTGGTTTGTTTTATATATTGAATTGTATTTGATGGTTTTAATTTTTGTGAACCACCCAGAGAGCTTCAGCTATCGGGCAGTATAGAAATGCAATAAATAAATGCTTTGATAGTCACACGTAACAACTTCCTCTCTACCTCTTAGTTGGCTAACAAACAGAGAGAGCTTTTTGCCGAATACCTGTATGCTGGTAATTAAGGAATGGAACATAGAATCATAGAATAGCAGAGTTGGAAGGGTCCTACAAGGCCATCGAGTCCAACCCCCTGCTCAATGCAGGAATCCACCCTAAAGCATCCCTGACAGATGGCTGTCCAGCTGCCTCTTGAATGCCTCTAGGGTGGGAGGCATGTCCGTATGCTTCTCTGCTTTCCTCTTTGCCTGTTCAGGAGTTATATGGGCTGCGTCCAATGTTAGCCATCCTTAGAGTAGAGCCATTGAAATGAATGCGACTTAAGTTAGTCATACCTTAAGTCCCATTCATTTCAATGAATCTACTCTAAGGAGGACTAATGTTGGATGCAGCCCTATGTTAGGAACAACCAAATGTCTTTCTTGCCTAAACACTTCAAGATCAAACTTGTGAAGAGGTGTGTGACATATGGGGTTTAAGCGTATGAAGTGTATAAAAAAACATTTTTACTGATCAAATGATTTATACATGTCTATATTATACATTTATATTCCATCTTTTCTCCAGGGGAGTCATGGAAGTGTACATGATTCTCCCCCCCCCAACCATTTTATCCTCAGAACAGCCCTGCAATGTAGGTTGGGTTCAGAGAGTTAAGGTGGTCAAAAGACCCCCCACCAAAAGACCCCCTTCCTGGGGGAGGGGGAGAAGTGTACACCAAGCACTCAAGACTCTGCCACCAGACCCCACCCCCCTCCTTTCCCTCTGTTCTTTAATAAAGAGTCATCAGAATGCAGTTGGCCGGTTGCTCAAGGTTGCCCTGCACTCACCACCCCCAGAGCAGGGTTTAGTCTGCTCGGCAAATGTAGCCATTTCCAAAAACACAGCTGCTAAGGCTTGGATCCCGGATCCAAGCTGCCATTATCTCAGACATTTCGGTGCACCGCTCCTTGTTATCACAAAACCCACCCCATTGGGCAGCAAAGTTAGCTTCGCCCGCCCTTTCATGGGGGGCTTATTTGGTACAGTAAGTTACATAAACAGGGCATAGTTGTCACAATATGATGTATTGTTAGCTGTTAGAAATAGTTTCATTTATGGAAAATGTATAACTCTGCCATCAATAAAGGATTGGAGGAGGGATGTGCCATGAGCTCCTCAGGAGGGGCAGGGAATGTTATGAAAGATGTTGGTTGTGGATGATGGGGAGAGAGAAGCTCATCTTCGATCCATCGAAGGTGAGTTTCCTCCTACACATGTAGTTCAATAAGGAGGTGGTCACTGAATTTGGACTTGTCTGGTTTTCCTGTTCCCTCCCTTCTGGTTGGGGGTTTTACCCTAACAATTTGTCACCCAGTGAAGCTGAGTAGGGATTTGAATCTGGGTCTTTTCGGTCCTAGTCTGACATTCCGACCACTGTACCATGCTGGTTCCAATGTCAGTGTTTCCTGCAAAACATCATGTGAAGCATTGGTGGCTTTACCCTGATGCAACTATTTCAGATTCCAGGCTGAGTGGACACTCCCCAAATCGCCGAGCCAACGCCAACAAGTGTCACTTCTTGTCTGCTGAAGAGTGCCTCGGCCAGTACAGCGATAAACTTGTGGAAGAATATGGGGTAATTGCATTCAGCTCTTCGTTATTATCGATCCACATCATAACATTGTTATGTGATATGTACCCTATTTCTTCGATTCAAAGACACACTTTTCCCCCCATATAAACATCTCTAAAAATGAGGTGCGTCTTAGAATCGCGGGTGTGTCTTAGGTTTTTTTTTCTGTTGGTGGTAGTGAAATTAGTGTGCGTCTTACAATCGATGGCGTCTTACAATCGAAGAAATACGGTATTTGCATTTCTTTGCACATTTGTTTTATGTGCAATTATTGTAAGGAAAAGGATGGTACCGATGTGCACCTCAAGGCCTATGGATGCTTCCTTATAAGCACTTTCCCTTCACTATAGACACAAAGATTCCGGCATGCCCCATTTTGGAGCTGGTTTGCACAGCACGCTGCTCATGTTGTTACAGCATGGCTCTGCTTGCGTAGGATCCTGAGGGTCCCCTCCACAAGCTATCCCTACAGGCAGGGGGACTGCAGAGGCTTGCAGTGCTAAGTTACCCATCGCCTTTCCCTGCTCTTCCAGGGAGGAGAGAGCCCCAGGTTATCAAAGGCACAGCAGTAATTCCTTATCAGAGGGAGTGGACCTGTCTCTGGGCTTTATCGGAGAAGAGGAGCAATTAGCAACTTGAGATAAACATCAGAAGATAACAAAAACTTGGCTTGCAGCAATGAGATGGATGCAACTGCTGTGGATTTGATATATTGGAGCTCCCTCCTTTCTGGGAATGCAAGGAAAGTTGATGGGCAAGCCAGCACTTCACACTCCTTCAGCTCACCACAACTGCGGGAGGGAGGCATTTAGTGTTCTGTGCGAGTGGAGCCAAGCTGCTTACCGCATGCACAGTTTCATATGTAGCCAGCTTCTTAACAATCTGACAGTGATTCTGAGTAGCCCCTTAAGGGATAAAGCTGTGGATCTACCAGTTAAGTGTGTTCCAAGGAACAGTTTTGGAGGAATTTGAGACTCCAAAAAATGTTCTCTTTAAAGTTATGTTGGCAAGGCATATGGGGTTCAGCGAACATTTTGGCTAACTTTTGTAAGGGGATAACGTTCATGGTGTGTTCAAGTCAAGAAAATTAGAAGAAATCTAATGGGCCATTGAATGCAACCTTGGGCCGAATAGCTCCTAAAGCAGCTTCCCCCAATTTGGTGCACCCTTCTTCAGATGTTTTGGATTTCAACTCCCATCTTCACCAATCAACCTAGCTAATGATCAGGGATTTGTGGGATCTGTAGTCAAAATTAACTGGAGGGCACCTGGTTGGGGAAGGCTGCCCTCAAGCATCCCATCTAGATGGTTGTCCAACCTGGCTTTGGAGACTGTCAAAGGAATCTCCAGATCTTCTCTATGTAACGTTCTGTATAGAAGTCTTAAATGTATGTCTTTTGTGAATAATTTGGAATAAAGATTCATTTAAAATACTTTTAGGGCACAAACCTATGCATGTTTAGACAGGAAAAAAGTCCTATATCCCCCAGGATTCTCTATACAGCCAGGTGACAGGGGAATGATGGGAGTTGTAGAACTTTCCCCCCATCTAAACATGCACTCTTAGTTGTACAGTTAGTGTGGTGCTACAGTCTGTAATTTGTTTAAAAAGAAAAGAAAAAACATCAAGTGTTGATATTAAATTGAATATTCTCTGTTAGGATCCATACATTGCCTTCCGTAAAATAGATCAGAATAATGATGGTGTAATCACCATGCTCGATTTCCGACGCCTCCTGGATAGCTTTATGATCAGCATGGTAGACGACGAATATGTACGTCTGCTTGGTATCTTGGGAATGAATGAGACTTCTACATTAAACTATCCGGAATTCCTTCAGTTGTTCCAAGCACATGCAACTAAAGAGACACGCCCTTGGCTGATCCCATCTTACAAGTAAGAAGGGCAGCAATCTCATAGATTTACTTAGATTTACCTTATTGTTACATTAGCCAGATATAAGCTAATATAGGATGCATACTATATTGTATAGCATATTTCAGAATGCAAGGAAATAAGATAATTTAAGATACAAGCTATTATTGGATAGCATTTGAAAAAAATATCATGCCCCTGGCCAATTTGGTCATTCTAAGAATCTAAGCACATTTGGCAGTGAATCAACATGTTTCGGTTTCTTCATTGATAGGTTTAAAAATCAAGACTTTCCATAGCTATGATTGTAAGCTGCCTTGTAGACAGAATATACATATTTTAAATAAGTAAGAAACCATGCTAAATCCAGTCTATTGAACCAATGCTTTTGGTGACCAAACTGAGCTGTATCTTCTAAGGGACACAAATTTTAAAAGAGTTTTGAATCAATTTTGTGGTTTCGAAATTCTTTGGGCACAATTTACTGGGAAACTACTTGACAAAAAGTCCAAACTAGTTAAATTGCAACATCGTATGTGCCCATGTATTAAAATGAATGCGCACTTGTTCTCAGTACAGAGACATTAGAACAATTCACTTCTGGAAATGAATCTACTCTAGATTCATAGCACAGAGAGTGTTTCGCTAAGAATAAGACCTACTATACTTCAACAGATTCAAAGTAATTTCAGATGTGATGATAAGCAGCTTAATGGGAAATACAATTGACTTGCATTTGCTGTTTCCGCTATGTCTTAGGCCACAGCTAGACCTAAGGTTTATCCTGGGATCATCCAGGGTTCGCCCCTGCCTGAGCACTGGATCCACTGTGTGTCACCTAGATGAACAGGTTTGACCCCTGGACGATCCAGGGATAAACCTTAGGTCTAGCTATGGCCTCAGTCTCATCCAAAATTGATCTTGTGCATTTCCCCCAGTGGAGAGATGCTCAAGTTATCACCATAGCGGCAGCTTACATGCCTCCCACCAAGAGAGATGTGCAACAACAATTTCAGATGTGATGCAGAAGATCGGGGAATGAGAATTACAAGTTAATTATGAAACTTGTCCCCTCTTGCTTTTTGTTACATCTGAAGTTGCTGAAAACATAGCAGTGCGGTAGGTGAGGTGAAGCAGATCTCTTGCATGTTCGGAATTGTAAAAAAAACCAAAAAACTTCCCTCTTTATTTATTATTTATTTATTTAGGATATTTATATACCGCTCCCCATTGAAAAATTTTGGAGCGGTGTACAAGGTAAAATGAAAATAAAAACAGAATAAAACAGTTAAAACAAAATTTAAAAAGAAGCAAAAACAGAGATTCAAGGCTGCATGTTAAAGAAAGGCTTCTTGGAATAAAGATGTTTTCAGGAGGCACCGAAAGGAGTACAAGGTTGGCGCCTGCCTGACCTCCAGAGGCAGGGAATTCCACAGGAGGGGGGCCACCACGCTGAAGGCTCTTCCCCTGGTGGATTCCAATCGGAGGATGGATCTATGTGGGACCACCAGGAGCAGGCCCTCGGTTGGTAAGGGAGAAGGCGCTCTCTCAGGTATCCTGGTCCCAAGTTGTTTAGGGCTTTGTACATCTTTACATCTGAAAACATCTTTATTCCAAGAAGCCTTTCTTTAACATGCAGCCTTGGATTTCTGATTTTTGCTTCTTTTTAAATTTTGTTTTAACTGTTTTATTCTGTTTTTATTTTCATTTTACCTTGTACACCGCTCCGAAATTTTTCAATGGGGAGTGGTATATAAATATTCTAAATAAATAAATAAGTACAAGAACCTTAAAACTTGGCCCGGTAGCGAATAGGCAGCCAGTGCAGTTCCCTCAGCAGAAGAGTTACATGCTGAAAAGGGGCAGCTCCAGACAACAGCCGAGCTGCAGCATTCTGCACTAGCTCCAGCTTCTGGAGCAGCTTCAAGGGCAGCCCCACATACAGCGCATTGCAGTAATCCAATCTTGAGGTTACCAATGCCTGTACCACCGTGGTCAAGCTATCCCTGTCCAGGAGAGGCTGTAGTTGGCAGGGCCGGAGCCAGACTATATTGCGCCCTAGGCAGGCGCGTTCTGAAGCCGCCCCCCTGCTCACTCGCTCACTGCTCCCCCCCCGCCCGCTCGCCTGCCCACTCCCTCCCGCTCCCGGCTTTGAAGCCAGGAAGCTGGGGTCGGGGGGTGGGGCAGAGGCTTTGAAGCGGCGCGCCTGGGTCGCAGAGCTGGAGTGCGTCTCGGGCGAGAGCCAGGGCGAGGCGTGGCGGCGGCGGCGGCGGCGCGGGCTGGCCCACCGAATCCCTCACAGCCGCCGCCTCCGCCTCCAGAACATGAGGAGCTGCTGCCGCCGCCGCCGCCGCCGCTGCTGCTGAGGGGCCACCGAGGCTGCCCCCCGCCTGGCTACCCCTGCTGCTGCTGCTCCCTCCGCCTCCAACCCCAGCATCCTAGCTTCGAAGGAGCCAGGATGCTGGGGTTGGGCGGAGGCTGGGGCGGCGGCTTTGGAACAGCATACCCGGAAGCCGCTCTAGGAGAGCAGCTTCCGGGTATGCTGTTCGGCGCCCTCGTTTGCTTGGCGCTCTAGGCGGCCGCCTGAGTTGCCTCTATGGCAGCACCGGGCCTGGTAGTTGGCGAACCAACCGAAGATGGTAAAAGGCACTCCGAGCCGTGGCAGCTACTTGAGCCTCCAATGACAGAAATGGGTCTAAGAGTGCCCCCAAACTACGAACCTGTTCTAACCTGTTTACTGCTGAAATTCATGCTAAACATCACATGCATTTTAAGTTGTGAGTTTAAGATTGTGGTTTTCTCTGTATTAATAACTAGCATTCAGGGCCAGCTCTGCAATCTCAATAAACTGGTTTTGGACATCATGAACGGGCAGCAAATTATTAGTGATATAAATCTATTATTGTTGCATTTTTTACGGCTAGGGTGGAAGAGACCATAAATTTTCTGCCTTGGGTGACATCATAACTTCCAGCCTTGGGTACTATGCACCTTGACTTGGGGTGTGAGGAATTTGCGGTTCTAACTCAGGCATCAAACTGTCTTGGGCCAGTCTTGCCAGCCTTTCAATCTTTAGTGATAGTTCTGAACAGTATCTGGAGTGAGAATGATATAGTTTTTTTTTATTATATCAATTATGAAAAATATTAGTGGAAACAAAGAGCGACTGGAGCTCTTGAATATTTACTCTGCTGTCGTTAAAGTAACTGGGCTATATTATTCATACGTATACCCAAGATTAACGTGAGAATGTTGAATGTATATGGTTTCATTCAGAAGGACTTTGGGCTGGGCTAAATGTAATCCCTATGTCCATCATGTCAGTGCAGAAGCTGATTTCTGCCTGCTGAAGGATTCAGTACACTGAGAATCTCCTCTGTATTACAAACACAGAATTTCTAGCCCTCGTGTTAAAATGCACAGGGCTGCTTTTCTGCTTTCATGCTGAAGCCTTTCTCCTAGATTTATTTTACCTGCCTATGTAAATACTCAATTTAACCTTTCAACTTACAGAAATTATGGGCGCAGTTCAGTTAAAATTCACCTAATTTGAATTTAAAAGTAACTTAGCCTCGACATGTGTCCCTTGCCTAGGTTTGATCCCTGATATCATTTTAAGGTGAAAGAGTAAAGTTGGTAAGTGATTAGCTTAACTCTCTAGTATGGCTACTATACCTGATGTTGCTGGCTCTGTAACTCAACAGGGCCCACCACCCCTTGCCATTTCATCTTGCCAAACAAGTTATTCAAAATCTTTATATCAGAATTTTGCAAACTAAGCTACTGTATGAACTATGATGTAGTTTTATCATATATTTGATATATGAACACATATGATCACGAATTTGAACATCCTTGGTACAGCTCTGTACACTGCACACTGATGGTGCTATATAAATAAATAATAATAATATACACTGATGGTACTATATAAATAAATAAATAAATAAATAATAATAAGCTCTAGTTATAAAGGATGTTCACCCATTATTATGCTGGGTGGTTGCTTCCATTTTGAGGTGGCAGATCCGTAGAATCATAGAATAGTAGAGTTGGAAGGGGCCCATAAGGCCATCAAGTCCAACTCCCTGCTCAATGCAGAGATCCATCTTAACGCATCCCTGACAGATGGTTGTCCAGCATCCAGTGATAAGGCTTCTCTGAATTTTTTTTTTTTTTTAGCCCTAGAGAGAATTTTAGCAGATACAGCTTCCAATGTGTGTGATGTAGCAGCCTTGCTGAAGCTAAGAAAGTCTGGATTTTGTTAGCACCTGACTGGGAGACCAACTGGGAACCCCCTGTTATGCTGAACTAGTGGACTGTACCGGTAGTGAAACTCCCCCAAATCCCAGAGACCTGTCTGGCCCCTTCTCTCTTGGCTTTCAGAAAGCAAATGAAAACTGCCTTTTGGTGGGCATTTAATGTTGTATGATTGCTCCACCAGATAGTTCACAGTTGATGCTGCCTGTGTTTTTAGTTTTATGTTTGCAAGCTGCTTTGGGAGCCTTTCTGTCTGAACAGCAGCACAGAAAAATTAATATAAATAAACACACACACTTGCTTTCTTTTGTATGCACACACTTACACACACACACACACATAGATAGATAGATAGATAGATAGATAGATAGACTCTCCCACGTGTTCTGCTGTGTTTTTTAAAAATCTTTTTATTGTTGAGAATAGTAAAAAAAACCAATAAATTTAGAAATACAGTATCCCAGAAATTAAAAGTCATGGTCAGTCTGAGTATCTTGCAGTAGGAGAACTCATAATTTCATTGGTTATTTCATTTTACCATAGAAGTGGACTAGATGTAGTTTGAAAGGTGTTGCAGAGAGTTGCTTAGATGAAAAGCAACTTGAAATATTTCACGTTTTAGAATTGTTGTGGTAAACATACTGTACATGCACCTAGGACTTGTTAAGGTTTCTTGCAGAAGCTTGGAAGCTCTCTTGAAATGATCTAGTTAGCCTTTCAACCTGTTTGTAAAATTTTAAACTGTAATTTTGCGTTTTGAATGTTGTGGGGTTCATTGGGCACCACCCAGCAAAAGTTCCTTTAAGTTTGGGAAGGGAATATATGCCAAGAAAAACCTGTTTTCTTCTGAGCCCATGGCAGAGAATGGGTTGCACATCTTAGATAAATAATATAAAATCATTTAGGGTACAATCCTATACATGTTTATACAGAAAAAGTCTCATAACTCTCAGCATTCCCCAGCCCCGGGGGTGGGGTGGGGGGTAGCAATACAAATATGATATCCCCACCCCACCACCTGAAGTGGTAAACCCCTGATTTCTTCTCAGTCTGCATAATATGCAGAATGGCTATTGGTTTCATTAGAAGCAATAGGACTTATGTCAGTCACACCTATACACCATTCCAATGCTTCCAATGCAATTTTATCCTAGTTTACTTGGGAGCAAATGAAAAACTAGATGTGACATGCAGTCATGTAGCTGTTCCTCCTAGAATTTTTTTTAAAAATCCTTAATGTTTATTGAAAATCAGCCTTGGGAGGCTGTGATCAGAGACAAAAGAGTTGAAGTGAAGGGATGGAGATGAGCTGACCTACCTTTTCTTCTCTGGCCACTCAAAATACCTCTCCTTGCTGTCTTTCTCCAGTGGTGGCCAACATTGTGGACACTTTTTGACATTTTCCTGTTTTGCAACTTTGCATGCTTACAGAAAATCTTCTGTTTCACGAAATTCAAATGTTTATATATCAATTGAAAGACCTGATTCACGTAATACAACAATCCTGCTTCTTTTCCTGGGTGTCCAATCAACGCTTTTCTTTGGTGCCACTGCTCTATTTATGATGTACTTATGTACACTTTTAATTTGAGAAATACTTCAAATATTCACACAATCTCCAGTTGCGCTTCAGTTACGGAACAAACAGCAAAACAGATTTTCCCCAACTTGAAACATGATGCATCGCAACAGCTGCCATGTGATTGGTCCCCAGAACAAGGACTGTGATTGGCCAGTAGGGTTTGCAATTCCAATCCGCTTCTTCACTCAACCACACCTCTTTGTTTTTAGACTAATAACTTTTTTTGTACTGCAGATATTTGCATTCTGCTTTTCTGTATTGAATGCAGCATTAAATTCTCTTTCAATTGATATATAAACATTTGAATGTCGTGAAACAGAACATTTTCTATAAGCATGCAAAGTTGCAAAACATGAAAATTTCAAAAAGTGTCCACAATTTTGGCCACTACTGTATCTAGTTTAACTCTTTGCCCCATGACCTTCCAGGAACAGGACTTCAAGTCACAATTAAAGCCGTCATCTCACATAAGATGAACACATGGGGGTGGGTGATAGAGTCATACCCGCTGCCCTCACTCCTGCCCCTGACCCCCCTGAGTGTTTAGCTGGCCTGGTGAAAGAGCCAGTGTGTTATAAGCTGTGTGCACACAGACTCTGTCTACCCAATTCAGAATCCTGGAAAAGGGATCTTGTTCCCCACTCTAAGCGCAGTCACCTAAAAGGACCTTTACTTTTGCTGGATCGTGCAGAGTGGTTTTAACTTGTGCTCACAATAGAACACTTTGGTGTTGCCCATTAAAAAAAAAAGTTAGTGCTAATCTCACTTTCCAAAGAAAATTAGTAATAATTTGCCCGAGGTGCTTCAGATCTCATAGGCACATTGTCTTTTATGTTATTGCTTTGATTTACAAATACGTCCCCCTCATATCTCTGCTGCAACTAAGCAGTTTGACCAATCTGCATCTCAAATGATAGCAGGGATTAACGGAAATTTTAAAGGGAATGTTCCTAACTTGCAGCTGCAGAAGGATTGGCAATATTTAGAAGGAATTCATTTGTATGCAGATGTCTGAGATGAGTCTTTAAAGCTATCTGTACAAAATATAAAAAGGAAACAAACAAACCTTGTGGGATATTAATGAACCCATTAAAAGAAGACCACAGTTAGTTATCATAAAAATTCTTTCTTTCTGAGACCCAAACAGATAGCAGCTGATGCAGATCTAGCTTGTGAACAAGCTCATTACTGTCTTACTATCAAAGCACAAAGCAGATGGAATGACCTAGCCATGGTAAGCTTCATGTAGCCTTTAAACATGTTTGGCTAAAACAGATTTAAGAGCTTCAGACAATGTTTTACTTTGACAGTATAATTTTTTTTTAAGAAGCACACACACACAAGGGTTTAACTACAATAAACAAATAGCTCATTACCGATCAAAACAAGTGATACATTTTTAAATAATGTATTGCAGTATCTGATTTGAATCTGCCGAGCTCACCCATTAAATATCTAGTAGAAGATCCCCCCCTCCCACTATAGATATGTATGCAAATTGGGGCTTGGTGCTGCTTCTGCAGCAACGGGGCAATGTTTGGAGTTATCTAAGGCAGTATTTCAAAACTTCTGATAGCTGAAATAACCCTGGAGCGTGCACTTCAATCTCTTATACCTCAAAAGGTATAGGAATTAACCACTCTAATTGGAGCCCACATCATGATATTTCTGCCTTACTGTTCTGGACATGTCCCTTGGTTGGAAGAAGGTAAGCCCAGAGCAGTGATTAGGGGTGGGTCAAAAATCCGCTGGGACCTGCGAGCTCACAGGACGTTCCACACTCAGCCCTCTTGAGCCCTGGCAAAAACGCCCGATGGATTCTAGCCCCATAGTTCCCTTGTGAACAATGGGAGTGCCGGTCCTGTTGGGCACAGGGGAAAACGTGCAATTTCCGCAGCCTTGGGGAAATTACAGTAGTCCTCCCCTCTGCGCTGATGGTCTCCCTGCCCCGCTGATGGGGGTCTTAAAGGTCCTAAGGCTTCCCCCCCGCACCCATTGGGACCTGAAAGGGCCCATACACTTGATTCCCCCAGCCATACTATTACGGTGGCTGGCAATATCAGCGCACTTTCCGGAGGCCTGGAAAGCGCACCATCCCATGCCTCTCCCTCCTTCCTCGCCCATTGGGGCCAAAAGGATGGGCGCAGGAGAAGGGAGGGAAATTGGGCCCCGGAAACTGCGCAGTTCCCCCAGGTTGCTAAAGGCATGCCGTGGGAATTGTGCACTTTCCAGAGGCCTCAGATGCATGCAACATCGAGTGCTCGCCGGGCCAGCTCGGCCAGAAGAGGGCCAGCCAGGCAACACTCAGCGAACCCCCAGAGAGCTTGCCATTCACCAGCAGTGACTCATGCAAAGATACACCAGGAAGCTAGAACCAGCGCTAGGTTTGAGGGAACTCGTCCCAAGGTGCCCTCAGGGTCCACACACACCACTCTGGTGTCCTCCAGTAACTTTACCAAGTGGTCTTGAACAAGAGTGCCCTCCCCCCTGCTCCCTTCAGTTTAGGAAGTGTGTGTGTTGTAAAGCATGAGCCAAGGCTGCAGCTAACCACCATTTTCTTTTCCCCAGAACACCTCTGGGTGCTGATGTAGTGGGACCCAAAGGCATTCTGGAGATAGGAAGATGGTGGGCAGCTGCAGCTTTGGCCAGAGCTTCACTTCACAGTGCAATCACCACCTAAACTAGATAAAAGGGTCAGCTGTTGCTAGGCCTGCAGGCAGCCGCTGCTGAGGGGATGGTGGGGGATTCTGCCGAGTCTCTGCTTCGAGGAGTGATTGTGTGATCTAATCTTACCCAGTGTAGAGACTCAGTAGAATTACTTGTACCAGCAATGGATTATTAAAAGGAAGAGAGGCATAGTGGGCAGAATTATCCATGGGTGGGCACTTTGGCTACACAGGTGCCTTTCAATAGTTAATCAATTTATTTCATGGCACACTAGCTAACAGTTTTCTTATGGCATAGTCTTGTGTCCCAAGGCTCAATTTGGAAAGTATTGCATTAAGGCCCAAGTTGAGTCTTATGTATTGTGAACCTGTACAATATATACAGCTTATGATGTTGGATTCTGTTCATCACAACACCTGGTCGGTGCAAACCAGGCCAAGCTTCCTTCTTCCTTCTAATCTAGTAGAAAGTGCCTGGTCCACTGTCCTCTTCAGTCACTGCTCAGGATGGCAGCTTACACATCCCCAGACAAACTGCTTCTTTTTTATTTCCAGTTCCTATCATTGCTGGGGTTCATAGAATAAGTGTTTGGTTTTTTTGGTTTTTACTGCACTCACCTTGCTATTAAAATCTCGTATTTTAGCATTTCCATGAATATGATATTGACGGAAATAGTATAATTCTGAAAAAGGATCTGAAGGATGTCCTGTATCGATGTGGCATCCCCCTGAACCCAAAAGAATTTGAAAAACTCTGGGCAAGGTAAGATTGTTCTAACAGCATCCCTTTCCAACCCTCCTTAGTTTTACCTATGGACTTTAATGCCTGAGGTTAAAAACTGATGTTTCATTTTCCTGAAACTTGCTCACTTTAATGTTTAATTGCTGATTTCAGACAAAAAAAGCCTGTTTGACAAGAGCAATATGAGAGTGAAAATGGCCATGTTTACATAATTATTTTCTTATCTAGGTTCTCAGTCTCACCACTTCTACTTCCCAGAGATTTCCCATGCTTCCTTGTATGTATTTTATTGGTACAGAGGAATTGGCAATGACAGGTCAACAACTGACTCAGAAATTAGTGTCTTTAATCACCTACTGGTGTTATTCAGGCCTGTACAGATCATGGTCCATCACAGAATCATAGAATAGCAGAGTTGGAAGGGGCCTAGAAGGCCATCAAGTCCAACCCCCTGCTCAATGCAGGAATCCACCCTAAAGCATACCTGACAGATGGTAGTCCAGCTGCCTCTTGAATGCCATGTATTGCAACTTGTCAGATGCTTAGCAACTCATATATAAAGATATTCAGGCTTCACAGACTCACTTACGGTGGTATTATAATGTTTTTGCAGTCCCAGGGAGTAAGCAATAGAAAGGAAGTTAACTGAGCCTTTCGTGGGTCAAAATACATGGTTAGTGGGCTACATTCAGCTTTGTGGGTCACCAGGTGTGCAAGATTTGAGCTAGATCGACACTACTGTTTTATAGCGGTAATGAAGTGCACTGCTAACTTTTGGGCCAGAAGACACAATCCATGTGCCGCTTTATAGTGTTATTTCCTGCTCTTTATTCCACCTTATCCAAAATACGGCAACAAATGCCATTGTGTGTCCTACGAGGTTCAAATGCTCAAGAGGGCCGTAGCGTTACCATGATGGGATTATAATGATTTGACACCAGGTGTAGATTTGGCCCTTGTCTATTGCATAATATTCAAAAGGGAGAGGGCCTTTTCGGTGGTGGCCCCCCGACTATGGAATGATCTCCCTGATGAGGCTCGCCTGGCGCCAACACTGTTATCTTTCAGGCGCCAGGTCAAGACTTTTCTCTTCTCCCAGGCATTTAACAGCATTTAACCACGCTAAGTTTGTTTTTAACAGACCCCAGAACTGTTGTGTTTAAATAGCTAATGTTGTTTTTTATGTTTCTGATGGTTTTTAAATTTTGTATACTTTTTTAATGTTTACTGTTTTTAACTTTTGTAAACCGCCCAGAGAGCTTCGGCTATGGGGTGGAATATAAATGTAATAAATAAATAAATGGATTATAGGATAGGGAGTGGTACATGAAGCATCTACAAGCCGATTGCCACAAGAAAAGGAGCTAATAGAAAGAAATAGTTATAACAGCCTTCTAATTCCCTTCTAATTTATAAAAAGCCATGTTTCTAGACCTCATATTTAGGGAAAAGTCTGCTCATTGTAAGCCAGTTTGAACTTTTGGGCAAGGCAGGCCCAAAGTGCTTTTTTTTATATATAAATAAAATTTAGTTTAGAAATCCTCTAGAATATTCCACTTTAAGACAAACAAATTGTCATCAGATGGTGGGCAATATAGCCGCACCTATAAAAGAATTAGATTTTTCTTCTCAAAGAACACTGTTCTGTTGCAAGAAGCAGTTTGCTTCCAATTTGTCCAGGATGTTCCGTTTCCATTAACATACATAGCTGTGCAAGCACATTACGCCGGTGGTAGGTCTGCACAATGTGGCACTTGTGGACCAATACATTCACACTTATTTCCATGTAAGCACATACATATGAGACACTTGTAAATAGCTGCTTACCTAGTCACCTTTGGTGAGAAAGAATTAACTCCAGACAACTAGGTAGAGAAGCTTGGTGATAGTTGGTGTCCTCTCCTCCTTGATTATGTACGTGTGTGTTGCAGGCATGCTAGCCTAGGTGTATGTTAAGTCAATAAATTAATTTCCAAGGCTGCTGCAGTTAAAGTAGAAGTCACAACAGACAGACTTCTCCTATCAGGCTGTGGAACTTTGGCCCACAGTGTCTAGCCTTCCAAACCTTCTTACCTGCCTGACTTTTAGGCCCTGTATGTTTTTGCCTTCGTCCTTCTTTCTCCAATTCTATATTTCTATTACTCCTCGTTTCTTCAGTTCCTGCTTTTCAAACCACAGCATTCCTACAGAAATAGAATCATACAATAGCAGAATTGGAAGGGGCCTACAAGGCCATCGAGTCCAACCCCCTGCTCAATGCAGGAATCCACCCTAAAGCATCCCTGACAGAGGGTTGTCCAGCTGCCTCTTGAAGGCCTCTAGTGTGGGAGAGCCCACAACCTCCCTAGGTAACTGATTCCATTGTCGTACTGCTCTAACAGTCAGGAAGTTTTTCCTGATGTCCAGCTGGAATCTGGGCTTCCTTTAACTTGAGCCTGTTATTCCGTGTCCTGCACTCTGGGAGGATCAAGAAGAGATCCTGGCCCTCCTCTGTGTGACAACCTTTTAACTATTTGAAGAGTGCTGTCATGTCTCCTCATTGAGGGAAAGTGAATAAGAGGGAGGCCTGTACCCATACCAAAGCATAGACCTCTAGGTTGAGATGCAGAGTTTTGAAGACAGATTTTATCTGTGTATTTCTTGCATTCATACCCTGGCTTTGAGACCCAAAAAAGACCAACAAGCATGCTTAGCATCACATTAAAACAACAACAACAACAACGAAAAAACAGTTCTTAAAAAAAGCCAATCAACTTTTAAAATACAATTTCAGACAGCTTTTCTCAACTGTAGGACAGTGTCATGAATACTGTTCACTGGTTATTTACATGAAATCAACAATATCTTAAAAAGTATTCAATCAAGAAACAGAGAAGTGGTGTATAAGGTAGGTAAATGGACGAGATACTGTAAGGTTGTTCCTCGCTTTATGAATATCACAAGCAAAAACCTGACAGGTTTTTTAACAGATAGGCACTTTTAATTATTATTTTTGAATGGTGTTTTTTTTTACTTCTCTCAGCCAAGCTCTGTTCTGTCATAAAGTGTGTCTGAAACATAAGAGTTAAGTAGCAAATAATATATATGAATATATCCAGGCTTCACAGACTCATTGATGAGGTATCAGAATTGTTACAATGCTTCCTCATGAGTTAGAGTCTATGAAATTGATACACACATAATGTTATTTCATTCCTACACTGCTCACTAACCAAAGCTGTCTGGACAGTTCCGAAAAATTAACTTTTCAGAAAGTAACATAATAAAAATGGAATATAAAACCTTTAACATGCAAAAATTTAAAACAATTTAAAACAGCTAAAGCCAATTAACAATAAAATACTAATAAATTAAAATAATCCAAACTATCCCAATTACCAGAACAATCTGAAATTGGAACATTTCTACTTTTCAATAATAGGAATGCAAGGTGTACCTGAAAATGGGTAAGCAACTTCCACACTAGCCAAGAAGCTGGAATTGGCTTCATGTGTAGCCCAAGACAAAATAATAAAGGACAGAACGAGAGACATTTGTATTTCTCTTAGAAACACAGGACACAATATATGCGCCAAAATGGTTAAGGTAGTTCCAGAATACATAAAATACTAAACAGCTCCCTCATTTTTAAAGATAAGAGATCAAAATTGGCACAGTGATAGCTCAAGTAGAGTTTTCAGCATGCCAAGTTTGAATGATCTCAGTTTATCCCTTGATTTTTTAGGATTTTTTAAAATGCATGGGATTTTAGTATGAATGAATGAAGCTTTATTGAATAAGTCTTCCGACCATTTCAAAAATGGATTTTAGTATGAATTGTATGTAAATGCATTTGAAATCAGTGGGATTTACACAACCCTGCAACCCTCTCCAGTTCATGCTCCAAGGCCTCCAGGCAGACTGAGGGGAATGGGGATAGCCTAGGCAACAGGGAATAACCACGAAAGTACATAGGAGAGAGACAAAGGGCTTTGCTAGACCTGCCGGCTTACGCTGGCAGGGAGGCGGGGCCAAGGCGCGCTAATGTTAGCGCGCCTCGCCCAGGCTTCCAGACGGCGGAGCCGCAGGGAGGACGCAAGCCCTGCGGCGTCCGCCATTTTTTTTGTTGTTGTTTAAAGGGGCCGCGGGTGGCCCGAAGACTCCGGGAAGGTAAGTGGCTTTTTTACTTTTTTTAAAAAAACGGGGGGGGCGAAGGATGGGAGGGAGGGTGGCACGGGGGGAAGGCGGGTGCGATCGCGCCGCTGCCCGAGCAAGCAGCCGAGCGGCGCTTGCCCGGGCAATGCCCGGGATGGGGCGGCATTGCCCGGGCAAGTGCCGCTTGGCTGCTTGCTCGGGCGGCGAGCGGCGCGATCGCACCCGTCCTTCCCCCGTGCCACCCACCCTCCCATCCTTCGCCCTCCCCTCTCTTCCCCCCCCCGCCGATGGGCACAGCGCTCCTATGAGCGCTGTGCCAGGTCCGCGGCTTTTCGCGGCTCCTCCGAGTAAGCGAGGAGCCGCGAAAAGCCGCGGAAGTCTCCACACTTCCCCCAGCCCCGGCCTGAGGCCGGAGCTGGGGGAAAAGTGCGCCATAAGCGCATTCATTTATGGAGCGCTAGACCAGGCCTCACTGCGGCCTGCCGCCGGATTCCCCTGTGCGTCATCTGGACGCACAGCAGGGAAACCGGGTTGGAAGGCGCGCTAAGGCCTGGTCTAGCAAGGCCCAAAGTTTTCCCGCAGTGAGTTCGATAACAAGAGAAGCCACTTCCTAGGAAAAAGCAGTGCAAGATCAGGAATGCCCCTTGTCGATCTCTCAGGGATGCTTTAGGGTGGATTCCTGCATTGAGCAGGGGGTTGGACTCAATGGCCTTGTAGGCCCCTTCCAACTCTACTGTTCTATGATTCTATGATTACTAGGGAGGGCGAGGTGTCCAACTACCACCAACCGATGAACTGTAGGGGGAGGTTCAAAAGAGATCTGAGAGTGCATCTCAATGGAACAAAAGCAATATTGAATTAGTATCTTGGAATCTGCATCAGTGTCATAGGCTAGGGTGACCATATGAAAAGGAGGACAGGGCTCCTGTATCTTTAACAGCTGTATTGAAAAGGGAATTTCAGCAGGTGTCCTTTGTATGTATGGAGAACCTGGTGGAATTTCCTCTTCATCACAACAGTAAAAGCTGCAGGTGCCCTGCCCTCTTTTAAATCTGGTCACTCTAGTATAGCTCCTGCAGCTTTAACTGTTGTGATGAAGAGGGAATTTTTATATGTGATTTAAGACACAGGTGTATATGCCTTGGATTCAAAATGTCTTGACTGTATGGTTTATTTCCTAGCAGTGATTCATCACTAAATTATTTTCTACCCCATTGCTTTTCAGTTTCTTTTCTTATTCCTTAAGGATGTCTTGCGACAGCATGTCTGTAGCATTAAGCCATCTGCTACACATGCTCTACTTTAGATAACTTGAAAACAAAATCCAGCTTCCCATGCGATTAAATAAAGTAATTGCAGTCAACATAGAATCATTTTGAAGTGGAAAATAGTGGAAATTATTTATCTATAGGAAATTAGGATATAAACTATAGAATAGAGTAATAGAATATTAAAGTACAAGACTGCATTGTTATTTCTGAAAATTGGAATGCAGCCCACAGAACATTGTTATCTGAGAAGGCATACATTACATTATATATACAGTCTTAGCCAAATATTTAAGTAGTAGACTCTGAATTTTAAATATTCAGAAATTGTAACGGACCTCATTATGTCATATATAAACCCAAAAAGCAGGGTTCTTCTAAATGACCTTTCCTCAGGGAGCTTTTTCCACACTGATTTGTTTTCCAATCAACCCTTGCAGTTTGCAAGACGGATTCTTGGATGTGTTCTGGGCTGCGTTTTTAGTTTATGACAGGCAAGCTGTCAGGTCTAGAATATTTATCGATAGCAACCATTTTTAACCTGCTATTCTTTGTTGATTATAATCAAGGTTGCTTACAGCATTAATAAACCCAACACACACACCCTAAGGCTGTCAAAGATTGTCTTCGATTAGCGATGTCATTAAGAAACCCCTGAATAAGCTTCCAGGAACTCCAGCATTTCCAGGACTTCATTTCTAAACTCACTATACTAGAATGAAGTTACTGTTTGCCTTCCATTGAACAAGTAAAACTTGAAGAGACATCTGAAGGCATAGGCCACAATCCTAAACCCATTTTACGAGGAAGTAAGCTCCATTGAACCCAGTGGGATTTACTTATGAGTAAACATGCTTAGGGGTCATATTGACAATGCTGCTAGTTATATTGTGGAGGTAAAGCCTCTGATACTAATTAGTTGAGCTGATGGCTAAGAATGTTCCGTTGCTCAGAGAAATGAGCCCTGTCTAGGGATAAATGCCAAGTTCTAGAATGAAGTTACTGTTTGCCTTCCATTGAACAAGTAAAACTTGAAGAGACATCTGAAGGCATAGGCCACAATCCTAAACCCATTTTACGAGGAAGTAAGCTCCATTGAACCCAGTGGGATTTACTTATGAGTAAACATGCTTAGGGGTCATATTGACAATGCTGCTAGTTATATTGTGGAGGTAAAGCCTCTGATACTAATTAGTTGAGCTGATGGCTAAGAATGTTCCGTTGCTCAGAGAAATGAGCCCTGTCTAGGGATAAATGCCAAGTTCTACGTCTAGGAAATAGAAACCAAATGCACAGTTACAATATGGGGGATACTTGGCTCAGCAATGCTACAAGCGAGAAGGATCTTGGAATTGTTGTAGATCACAAGCTGAATATGAGCCAACAGAGTTATAGGGCTGCAAGAAAGGCAAATGCTATTTTGGGCTGCATTAATAGAAGTATAACTTTCAAATTGTGTGAGGTAGTGATTCCTCTCTATTGGGCCCTGGTTAGGCCTCAGCTAGAGTATTGCGTCCAGTTCTGGACTCCACAATTCAAGAAGGATGCAGACAAGCTGGAGCGTGTTCAGAGGAGGGCAACCAGGATGATCAGGGGTCTGGAAACAAAGCCCCATGAAGAGAGACTGAAAGAACTGGGCATGTTTAGCCTGGAGAAGAGAAGATTGAGGGGAGACATGATAGCACTCTTCAAATACTTAAAAGGTTGTCCCACAGAGGAGGACCAGGATCTCTTCTTGATCCTCCCAGAGTGCAGGACACGGAATAATGGGGTCAAGTTAATGGAAGCCAGATTCCAGCTGGACATCAGGAAAAACATCCTGACTGTTAGAGCAGTACGACAATGGAATCAGTTACCTAGGGAGGTTGTGGGCTCTCCCACACTAGAGGCATTCAAGAGGCAGCTGGACAACCATCTGTCAGGGTTGCTTTAGGGTGGATTCCTGCATTGAGCAGGGGGTTAGACTTGATGGCCTTGTAGGTCCCTTCCAACTCTACTATTCTATTATTCTATGTGCGATAAAGGAGGCAGCAGAATTGCACTGTTGAACCTGCCCCAACGTCCTGTGTGACATTGACCAGCTGCCCTGGATTTCTGCAACAATGTGCAGAAGTCAAAGTGATGTGGCCACTGCTACGTAGGACATTGGGGCAGGGCTAACAGCGTGGGGCCTGTGCACCCTTCACCACACCCTTCTGCGTGTGGTGAACGTCCGAATAAGACTCTGAACAGTTTTCAGTCTTACTTACGTGAGGGAAAAGAAATCTATCAGGTTGGCTGGCATTAAAACTTCACACGCAGTATGCGGAACACTGTGAAGAAGTCACAGAAGACAGGGAAACTAAGCAATACATAGCGAAGAGGCTGAAGGAAGGGGTTCAGAGCAGTTGGATTGAAAAAGAGGCACCTGAAGGAAGGCTAGGTGGAGAATGAGGGCTAAGGAAAAGTGAAGAGGAGATAGCACACTATAGGAAGAGGACGCCAATCAGAGAGAGGCCTGTGCCACAACACAGGCTCTTTACAACAGACACTCCCTGCTCAAGCTAAGCGCCATCACTTGATGAGCCTGAGGTGAGGGACAAACATCACCTTTCTACAAACTATGTGGAGAAAGGGGTTAAACAGGAATGGTTTCAGGAATGAAATAAGGTGCTGTGAATTATATGTGCTTATGGTGAATTGATGTCAGAACGGGGGTTATATGTATATAACTGCAGATGATAAATGCCAAGGAGACACGTGGGATTTTTATGGTAGTAAAACAAACTGAATAAAATTATATTTCAATGTTCACTAACTTTGTTTCATAATAAAACTTTTCAGACCCTTGTTAAAACCTCTCATCCAATCTTTTCTCTCTTCTCATACATGCTTTCCTTTCTCTCACACCTTCACTCTTGAACTTTCCTTGTTATCAGGATTGTTTAATATACACCCACTGACTAACTGCACACTATACTCAAAAGACAACCCTCTTTGCTCTGATCCTCTAATTCTCCCTCGAACCAAAGTACTTTAAAAACACACACACACCTTATCAGTTCAGTCATTCCCTTATATATATCCTCCTCCCCCCCTCCTAAGATATTCATTCTCCACCCACTCAGGTCAACGTTCTAAACACAACAGACTTACAAATCCTAGACATACATTAGGGAACTGACTTGTGGGGTGTAACACCACAGGGCCCCCTGAGGAAATTCCAGAATGTTCCAGGATAGGGGCTGTATGCTATAATGGGCAAGGAGGTATGAGTGCTGGGGGGCTGGTCAAGAGACAAGTGCCCTATGCGGGCAGTCACCTGCAGCACAAGTAGGGCTAAACATGCTTATAAAGCTGTGATCAGGAACCTACAGTGAGCTTTGGCTATTGGGCTGTATAGAAATTTAATAAGTAAATAAAATAAATTATAAGGATGTTCTAAAAATTTAATCGGAGCTCAGAAATTTAACAAACCTAGTAGGGTGGTGTGTAGTCCATGACTTTCAAATCACTTTGAGACACATAACCCATTATTGGTGAATACTCTGGCCCATAGGTGTGGGTGTAATCAAATGGATTGTGAGTAGATTCAACAAGCTGACATGGGAAGTTAGAAACATATTTAAACATTTCTCTGTATCGGACTAGAGCCCAATTCCAACTCATGTGCTGTATCCAGGGCAGCTGGATAATTTTGAGGGAGCAGAAATGAAAAAAAATCACATCAGAATGGCTTTAAAAATGTGTGCGCAAATTCATGGAGAACAGATCTGTCAATGGCTATAAGTCATGGGCATCACCTCCATGCTCTGTGATGTTCCAGAGACAGCTGGTCAGTGTTGGAAAAAGAATGCTCAGTTAAAAGGATCTTGATTTTATACAGAAAGGCAGTTCTTAAGTTCTTCATGTTCACATAGATTTTTACAGTAAATATCCATTAACAGGAGATTAGGCATCTACCTCAGCTGTTGACAGATCTCTCCTGCAAAATCCAGTTGCATGTGGAACATTTCAGTGGAATACTTATTTCCTGCTGTGGTTCCTTGCAAATTCCTCCATAGAATCAGGCTTAGAATGCTCAAGAGTCAGTAGTATACTATATTGGGCCTCTAAAGCGTAGTATTTCATAAAAGGAAATATGTCTTTCCTGGTATTTTTAAAGGTATGATATTAATGCAAAAGGATACCTTACCCATCAAGAATTCCTGCAAAAAATGGGTGTGGAGAACATACCTCCTGACACTGGCCTCAACAAGCGGATTATGGCTGAGAACTATGTACGCTTTATGGATCATTACAAAAGAGAGGAAAGGAAGCACATTGACATCAATGAAATTATAAGTAAGATCAGGTAAGTAAATTGCTTGATCATTACTATTTTGCTTATAAGATAATTAGCCTTTCTACATGAGGCATTTATTGTGTGCTTGTGATTCCTAACTCATGGTAGTTTTCAGGTGCTTTACACAATGGTGTCATCTTCCAAGGGCACTCCTATTCTTTGCAACCATTATAGTGGGCCTTTCTTTCTAACAAGGAAAATCTGGTATTTCCACGCAGGGCCGGCGCTTCCATAAAGGCCAGTTAGGCGGCTGCCTAGAGTGCCAAGTTCGGCGCCCCCGGAAGTCGCCCTCCCACTCCCAGAGTGCCGTTCGCCCTGCTCCCCAGCGTCCCTGGCTTGGCTTCAGCTGGGCGCCCGCCCAGCAGCCAAAGCCAACCTGGGACACTGGGGGGGGGGAGGGGGCGGGCGGCTCCACGTTCTGACATCCGGTGCGTGCCGGACATCAGAACATGGAGCTGTCTGACCGCCCTCCCCCAGCTTCCCGGCTTGGCTTCAGCTGGGGGCTCCCAGCCAAACCCAAGCCTGGACGCTGCGAGGGGGGAAGGAACAGCTCTACGTTCTGACTTCCAGTGCGTGCCGAACAACAGAACGTGGAGCCGCCTGGCAGAGAGGTGTGACAGCCCGCAGCGCGCCGCTTACCTGCTCGGCGCCGGCGGCTCCTTCGCCTGGCGTGATTGCCTCCTCCTCCTCCCCTCCTTCCCCTCCCCCCGGCCGCCCGCCCTTCCCTCCCTTCTCTCCGCCCGGCCATGTGGCCAGCCTCCCGCTTGCCACTCCAACCCGGAGGACGGAGGCGAAGGGCAGCAGCCCGCCTCGACGCCCCTCAATGAAACTCCGCCGCCGCGTCCGGGCGGCCAGAGGAGTTGGGCGCTGCGTGTAGTGCTCCTGCTGCCCAGCTCGCTCGCCTCGGGCCGGATCGGGGCACCGGCAGCCGCCCGCCTGCCAACGGAAGCCCCGTCCCTGGCCCCGGGGTGAGCGGGCCGCGTGGAGCGTGTGTGTGTGTGGGGGGATACGGTGGGGTGTGTGTGAAAGCAGCTCACCTTGCCTAGGGCGCAAAAAAGCCTGGCACCGGCCCTGTTTCCATGAATGATGGCATGAAAACCTGGCGTATTTGCGCAATTCTGTTTTACCACAGCACCACCTAATGGTTGTGTAATGGAACATATAGAAAGGCAGAGAAAGAAAAATGCCGGAAAAAACATCTGTTAACATCTAAAAGCAGAAACCATGGTAAAGTGATGGGTTAAAAGCCTCATGTAGAAAAGACCAACATTTGTTAGTATGGTTTTGTGTTTATGAAGATGTGACCATTCTCATCAAATGGTGGGCAGAGGATAGATATTTCAAATTCTGCATACCTGGGAATGTTATTATCTGGTTCTCCGCATCCCACCAATGCAACATATACGTCATGATGGGACAAGGGAGAGGGCTTTCTCTGTGGTGGCACCCCGACTGTGGAATGCCCTCCCCTTGGAGGCCCAATTGGCGCCAACATTGATTTAATTTCGACGCTAAGTAAAAAATACGGCTTTTTAACAAAGCCATTGATGGATAAACTCACTGGCACATGGTTTTAACTGTTTTAACTGCATCTATTGGTTTTAAATTATATATTGTTTTAACTTGGATTATAATTTGTTTTTAACTGTGTATATGTATTGTTTTATACTGTATGTTTTTATCTGTACACCGCCCTGAGATCTTAGTGATATAGGGTGGGATATAAATATTATAAATAAATCAATAAATAAATAATACAGAACTGTTCATAAGTAAGAAAAAAAAGACAGGGCCTTACCCAAGGAGCAAACAATTTGCATTTCAGAAGTGGTGGAAAGGAAAGGAGAGGCAATAATGACATTTTCTCTGAGCTCATGATGCTAATTTCCACCACATGGAATTTGTATTTTGTTGGTCGTTTTTCATCCTGTGGCCATTTCTGCTGTGGAACTCACTGCATGAGTTGGTGCCATCACAATGAATTTTCTCACAAAATAATCCACATGAATGGTGGCCACCATTGGGGAAACCCACTGCATGATGGCTTCTAGTCATTCAGTATGTTCTGCTTCACAGTATGGCCACAAAGTGGGGAATGCCACTGCTACTTCCATGCTTTTTTTTCTTTTCTTTTTTGCAAATTAACATTTGGACCTTGTTGAGTCTTCCCCTCCCCCTGGCGAACCAATTAAAATCTTTGTTATATATCCAAGGGAAAGTGGAAAAGATATTTGCCCCAGACTCTTCATCAACATTTATCTATTTTAATGGGAAAGGCAATAACAGAAGGAAACCTCTGTCTATAATGGTACTAGTTTATTCTTTGTTCTCCAGTTACAAAACGCCACCTGGATTACTCAAGCTAAAGCCCTAGCTATTCATAGTGCAGAGCCTAAATGCTTTTATATGCTGCTCTTTCAATATCACCCTAAATGTTTTGTAAAACGTGTTCATTAGCTTACAGTTTAGACACAGTTCAACTGACAAAGGGCTCTGAGAAACTTAATATTCAAGAAGAGGGGAAATCTGGGTGTATAATTTTTTCCTTTTGTTTTAACTCAAGAGGAACAAATACCCCAAATTAGAAACATTTGAACAGTGATTCTCCAGCACTTCAAGGGAAATACAAAACATTTGCAAGTGAAGATTGGGTAGTGGATTTTTTGTTTTGGGGTGGGGTGGGGTGTGTGGGGGGGTGGCAGTTGGCAGCCTGACTTGATCCATAGTTTAAAACATATACTTGGTGCTCAATTTTTCTGCCACGATTGGAATAATTACTGCTTCGCAACCATTTACTCAGTCGAAGAAACAGCCTAATGTCTCCGTTTTCTAAAAATAAGGATAGAAAGAAAGGTTTTGATTGCCCAATTTTTTATTTTTTATTTTTTTGATCTAGAAGGTATACGTGGAACGTAGCAGCAACGATGCAAAGCTATCATTTCAGCTGCTTAGGCGTGTAACATGCATCTGAAAGGGATTCCAGATTGTTGCTGTTGACATTATTCTATTGCAGTTTTATACGGTACTCAGAATCTAAAGTTGCTGTCAAGGATCAAGAACCAAGTAATACCGATGATGCTGTAACATGTGTAACATGTATATAGCACATCTTAAGTGTTTGTAGTGTTTCACACACATTGGGGCTATTCGCACAGCGCAACACGGTCCATGGTGAGGGCTCTGTGTTTTGACATCTCAAGCTGAATATGGTGGAGGCAGAATGTCCATCACTTCTGCCCATACTTGCCCCACTCTGTTAATAAATCACGGCTTCACAACTTGTGACCCACCAAGCTGCTTGCGGCCCATTCAGCCATATATTGTGACAGTTAGCTGATTGAAACCCCGCAGCTTCTGTAGTCTGAAGCAGTCGGCAAAAACAGGAGGTTTCTTGATCTCCCGGTGAGCCAAAATACGTGGCTGGTAGGCTGCGTTGCCCTTGGTGGGTCGCCTGTTGTACAGGCCTTATAGGGATTTTACCAGCCAAGAAATCAGAATCTTTCTGTAACAAGAAAGTTAAACTGGAAATTGACTTTCTTTTAGAGAGAAGTACCATGAATGCTCCCAAGACTTCCACAAGGCCTTTTTGCAACAGGATAAAAACAAAGAAGGCTACATATCGGTGGTCAGCCTACGTAAGATGTTGGAAGACTTGCACTGTTGCCTTGGCTATGAACAGTTTACTGAACTTCTGTACAGGTTATTATGACTGTCACACCTTTAATGCATATTTCCGAGTTTAGAACATTTACTAAGTGTATCTGCAGTCAATGTTCTAGCAGTCTGATCTTTAACATCCTTATCATAACATATGATAAATTGATTTAAATGCATTTCGGTTTGCTTTTCACTGAATGATCAGCTTATTCACTTGGTCATTTTGGATGAGTAGGATCTGAACTTCTCTTTCCTCAAAACTGTTACATAGTGTGACCATATGAAAAGGAGTACAGGGCTCCTGTATCTTTAACAGTTGCATAGAAAAGGGAATTTCAGCAGGTGTCATTTGTATATATGGAGAACCTGGTGAAATTCCCTCTTCATCACAACAGTTAAAGCTGCAGGTGCCCTGCCCTCTTTTAAATCTGGTCACAGTATAGCTGCAATATAGCTCCTGCAGCTTTAACTGTTGTGATGAAGAGGAAATTTCACCAGGTGTGACATGCCTACAAATGACACCTGCTGAAATTCCCTTTTCTATGCAACTGTTAAATACAGGAACCCTGTCCTCCTTTTCATATGGTCACCCTATTACATAGCAGATTCCACCAATGTATTTCAATTTAAGATAGTTTTAGTTTTCAAAGCATCGATAGCCCCAAAGACCTCGCACCCCACACATACACACAAGTGGCATACCTGTAATTTCTGCAAATCCTGACTTGTGCTGTTCATTTGGTATGCCTTTAACAACTGTATTTATTTCATTTTTATTTATATATTTCGTTTCTATACCACCCAAAACCTGAAACATAAAACCACAAGGTACAGCATAATATAAAAGATGGAAGCTTAAAACCCACAATATAGAATTACAACCAGAATAAAACCTAGCAGCAAAACCTATTTTACTAATTTCTTTAAATTAAACAGTTCAAGAAATTAGTAAGATATCTATTTGATTTAATTTTATGGCTGATACATATATCTCCCTTGCAAAAGCTGAGAAGAAGGAGACAGGCCAACAATATCATTACTCTGTATCAATTTTAAACATAATGCTTTTGCTAACTGTGGTTGGTCCATTAAGAAATATGGCTCATTTTATTTTTCATTTTCTGAGACCGCACAGTAATAATAATGTATACTTAAACTACTGTGCAAATATATGAATTTTGTATAGCGAGATAACATCAGGGTTTTTTGTGTAAGCCCAAGGAGTAGGCAATAACTAATCGGAGCAGAAAACACAAGGGACCAGTTAAAGGTAAAAAAACCCTACCTTTCTATGCAAAAGAAATCTTAAAATGCCATTGATTAGACAGTAGGATTCAGTAGCATTACACTCCAAAGAAGACTCCCCCACCCTTTTCTTTAGGAAAAAGTAGAGGGAGAAGAGAAACCTAAACAAAATCTTTTCACTCCACCTATAAATTGAGTGATTAAGCTCCCTTGAATTAAGCCTCTAATAAGAATTTTTGCTGCATGCTTCTTTCCTCAAAGACTTTTTGATGATAAACACTTCCATTCATTGTAATTTTCTGCAGACTAGTCCTTTCCAGATCGGAAAGAGCCTCCCCCCCCCCCCCCGCCTTAAATAATAGAGTAGATTAGCATATGCATTTGGTTTTATTACTAAAATTTTAATATCAACTTGGCAATTTATTCCTCTGCTGAAGTGCGTTGATTATTTCTTTTTCCACTGAGTCTCTAACATCTGAGCCAGCTTGACACAGGCTAATGCATGGATTGGAGTTCTCTGCAGCTGCAAGATGCAAAAGCAAAGCTCTTGAATGGGCTTTTGGGGGGTGGGGTGGGGAGAGAGGGGGGTTAGTAGCAGATATTTGGGTCCGTGCATTATGTTTCTTTTTCCAGCCCCTATCAAGGCTCCTTTTTTTGTTAAAACAGCTTCTTACCCACTTAATTAGTTATTGTCGCCAGTACATATTCTGGCAATGGGTCATTTTGGAAAGAGTCATCACTGAGTGATTTACAGGGAAAACAGACCACAAGAGGTACTTCAGTGTAATCGTTTAATGCCAGAAATAGGACTTGCTGCTTCAGATCTGCGCTATTGGGCTTGGCTGAAATTTAAGAGTCGCTTCCACTTTGAACAATATCCTGTGAGAACTGTGTATGAGGACGAAAGCAGGGTCAACCCTACCATTAGGCAGAGTAAGGCCTCCATAAAGTAAGGCCTTTATGTGCCACGACACAGGCTCTTCACAACGGGCCTGACCGTGGACACTCCCTGCTCAAGCTAAGCGCCACCACTTGATGAGCCTGAGGTGAGGGACAAACGCCACCTTTCTACAAACTATGTGGAGAAAGGGGTTAAACAGGAATGATTTCAGGAATGAAATAAGGTGCTGTGAATTATATGTGCTGATGGTGAATTAATGTCAGAACGGGGGTTATATGTATATAACTGCAGATGATAAATGCCAAGGAGACGTGGGATTTTTGTGGTAGTAAAACAAACTGAATAAAAATTTATTTCAATGTTCACAAACTGTTTCATAATAAAACTTTTCAGAAAGTTGTTAAAACCTCTCATCCAATCCTTTCTCTCTTCTCATACACACATTCCTTTCTCTCACACCTTCACTCTTGAACTTTCTTTATTATCAGGATTGTTTAATCTACACCCACTGACTATCTGTACACTACACTCAAAAGACAACCCTCTTTACCCTGATCCTCTCATTCAAATCAAAGTACTTTAAAAACACACACCCCCTTATCACCTGAGTCATTCCCTTATATATCCTCCTCCCCCCTCCTAAGATATTCAGTCTCCACCCACTCAGGTCAACATTCTAAACACAATAGACTTACAAATCTTAGACATACATTAGGGAACTGACTTGTGGGGTGTAACGCCACAGCACCATTTGGGTTTTCCAGCTCAGGGCTCAGGCACCAACATTTCTGGGCTTAAAGATCCTAAAGTCCTAAAGTAAGAATGTAAAAATGCACTTCTTGGCTTCTGTGACAAGGGTCCAGAGCTAGCAGGGTTTGGCATCCTCAGGTAACCACTATGGGATTAGCATCCCTGAAGGTTGCATAGACATGCCGTTGTGAAGCACCTGTTGCCTGCTCCCCTCCCCCTTACGGCAATGAGGGTCCCCTCTCAAGAGTCTTCCTTGGCACTGAGCCATTATTTCTGGTGGTAACATCTCTTCACTCTCCACCACACATGGGCAGAGGATCATTAGTGGCAGGTCGCTCCTTGTTGCCGGTGCTGATGTTTTACCTGCTGAAGTAAGCAAGTGAGTAAGAACATAAGAACATAATTAGTGTTCTGCTGGATCAGAACAAGGGGCCATGTAGTCCAGCACTCTGTTCACACAGTGGCCAACCAGCCATTGGCCAGCGGTGAACAAGCAGGACATGGTGCAACACCCATGTTCCCAGGCTAAACATGCCCAGTTCTTTCAGTCTCTCTTCACAGGGCTTTGTTTCCAGACCCCTGATCCCCCTCGTTGCCCTCCTCTGAACACGCTCCTGAAAGAGCTTCCTTTTGTGCCCAACTTTTAGTGGCTGTGGCTAAGCAGCATATATACTGAAGGGCAGGAGAAGGAGGGATAACTCTACCTCGTTCTTTCCTGGATCCTTTAATTTTTGCTGGTATATTCTAGTGGTTTTCGTTTTAAACTCAATGGGTTTGGGGATTATTTTCCAACAACATCTTTCAGGACATGCAAGATAGAAATCCAAATAACTGAATAATCAGTTTAAATATATCCAAATGGAAAATTGCTTCTTGCCTCTTGTAGCTGAGCTAAAGCTTTAAAAACAAAAACAAAAAAGAGAACCCTCAGCTGGCTGGCACAAGAATACTCTCATCAATTTTAAACTAGCCGTGTAGCAATCCTAGGACTATACAAAGACCTATAATGGATTGATTAGTAGTGGCAGCTTTAGCAGCAAGACTTTGGAAATGAGAAATACATCTTCAGTCTTTTTCTTTTTTCCTTAGCTTAGGAATTAGCACACAGGACAACAAGATTTCATATTTTGATTTTCTAAGAGCTATTGATGATGGTGGAGCCTTCAAACGATGGAAAAGGAGTACAATGCCACCCGTACCTCCCATTAGCTTTGTGCAACTCAGCATAGAGGAAGCCATGGCAAAAATAAAACAGATAGTTACCGCTTCGTCGGATTTGTTATACAAGGTAGGTATCATGCCATCGTCATAATTTAAGAGCAAATGCCTGTCAATATGACGAGAGGGAGGGTAATTTCATGGCCCTCCATTGGACCCTGAGGGCATAGGCAATGGGAAAGACTGTAAGAGTCATGCACCAGGAATTCCAACAAGAGGGTAGCTCCAGGAGCCTGCATTGCTGTGATCTGCTTTGCCTGAGAAAGCAGCCCTGCCCTCTTCTGTCTCTGAGGATGACTCCTTCTCAAAACCCTCCACAATGTGGAAAGAGCCTCTCAGTGCTACCTAGGGCTGATCTACACCAAGCAGGATATAACACTTTTAAAACAGTATGAAAACTGTATATGTCATGTGTCCTGGGCCTGAACAGTTGCCATAACCATTATAAACCGTTATAAGCAGTAGTGTAGATCCTGCCCTAATCACACTGAAGCCAATGCCTGGAGAATAGGGCATGGCCCCTTTAAGTTGCATTAGCTTTCCAGGGGAAGGGAAGCAGAGCTGGAGACAATTATGGAAACCACAGTTGCTTCCAGACAATTGCGGGAACAACATCCCTGGCTTGTCTCCATGTCTCTGATAATTGGGGTACTTCCAGATTGGGATTTTATTGTGCAATTGCCCTGCTCATTTACAGAATATTACATGGGATCTAGACAATTATTTCTTCTTCCATTTGTAACCCTTTGGTGTTTTCCCAGGGTTTGTTCCATGTTTTTTTTCTTACCACTCTTTCTTGATGGTTAGCACTGGGAGGTGGCAGTCTGCGAGGAGCTGACCAGGGTCTTGATCCCCTGTTCTTGATCAACCCCGTCCTCTTTTCAAGTCCCACAAATACCTCTGTGGAGCCCTGGCTTGAAATAGAATAGGGAAGGA
The DNA here is from genome assembly GCF_023053635.1 of Elgaria multicarinata webbii. Taxonomy (NCBI): domain Eukaryota; kingdom Metazoa; phylum Chordata; class Lepidosauria; order Squamata; family Anguidae; genus Elgaria; species Elgaria multicarinata. Next base: position 92,066,287 of record NC_086179.1, on the reverse strand, counting down.
CAAAGAGATTGTTGTACCCTGCAATGGGGTTGCTCCTAGTGGAAGCTAAGACACCCAGTTTCAGAGTGGTGGTGACCAGGTACGCTTCAAACAGTGCCCCAAAGAGAAACCCTGTAGTTTTTCTTACAGAAGAGAATGAAAGTGCACTTATAGACACCATTGGGTTTTCCAATGTCTGGGGTAGAACTCTTTTTCCCACTCATTTCTGTCTCTGACTGCAGAGCCTTTAAGAAATGGCCCTATCTGCTAAGGCCAATATTTTCATCTTCTTAGGCCTTAGCCAGACCTACCTCATAGTCCATGACGGAGGAGGGAAGATCTCACGTTGTGATTAACGCGAGATCCCTCCTCCATTTACACGTCAGGCGTGACGACCTCAGGAGGACAGGCGTCGTGCCCGCCATTTTTTTTAAAGAGGAAGGAGCGCACGAATGCTCATGTGCTAAAAGTAAGGGTTTTTTAAATTTTAATTACTTTTCGCACTCCCCCCACCCTACCCCCGATGGTGTGCAGTTCCCGGCGAGGAATTGCGTGGAACCAGGTCAAACCGTGGCAACGGGCCACACATTCTGCTGTCTCGGGCTCAGCCCAGGACAGTGGAAAAAGCAGGCCCAAAAGGGAGGGTGAGATCCCAGAGCAAGGGAGGAATCATCCCTCCCTGATCCCGGGATCCCTTATGCGTCATGCGTTAGTCTTCTTCAGGGTTCTGTTTCTTTGTCATGATTGAGTCAAGAGTGTGATGGAACCCAGAAACTGACTTGTATGTAGATCCACTGATGAAGGCAGATCCAACGCAATGGATTCCCAGGTTGTGTAGGACTTCCAAGGGCAGCACAAACAGCTGTCAGAGAAAGAGCATGCTTCGTACATCTACTGATGTTTGCGTTGAGACAAAAGAAGCAAGCTGATGGGTCAGAACCGTTCCTCTCAATCAGTACAATAAAGGAAGTTCTGTGCCTTGTCATGGTAAGCTCTCAGAAGACCAGTGGAGCCATAGATTCCTCCCACCCACCCCACACAAACTTTTGCTTCCCTAAAGCAGTGATTCTTAAATTGGTCTTCAGCTGTCACTGCGGAGAGAAAATGAAATGTGTCTGTTTTCAAAGAAATGGAACAAAAGAGGTTTCCATCTTGCCCCCCAACTTTTTAAAATTCTATATGAAACCACTAAGTGAGGTCATCTAAGAATTTGGTTGTGGGCGATACCCAATTGCATTTCCCTTTTACATTTGACTCAGGTGAGCTAGCGGAGATGCTAAATCGGTGTCTGAGAGTGGTACTGCGTACAAAAAGGGAGAGAAGTCTCAGGATGCTATTGCATAATAATCTTTTCTATAGCATCCTGAGACCTTCCCTCCCTTCTTGTGTACATTTTGGATGCTCACTCGCCTTGCACCCTAGGAGTGGTACTGGACTAGATAAGGCCCCAAAATACCGAAGCTCAGTCCAGACAAAACAGTGGTACTATTGGCAGATGAGGTAGTATCCATCTTGTATTGGATAGGGTTGCACGGCATTACCTTTGAAGGATCAAGTGTACAGTCTGGGATGAATCAGCCTGTGTCAATTTTGCAAGTATTCAATCATAAATCCTTTCTGGTCAATTTCTTCCATCAGTCCGTGTTTGTTGTTTTCAATAAAATTTACATACAACTTTCCCTAATATGTGCTACTTTCCCTAACCTACATATTTTTGTTTGCAAGTGTGTGTGTGAGAGAGAGACAGACAGACAGACAGAGACAGAGATGCGAATGAGACTAAGGCTGTAGCTAGACCTAAGGTTTATCCTGGGATCATCCAGGGTTCGCCCCTGCCTGAGTGCTGAATGCCCTGTGTGGCACTTAGATGAACAGGTTTGACCCCAGGACAATCCTGGGATAAACCTTAGGTCTAGCTACGGCCTAACACATGCTTGCAAATATTTATCAGAGATCCAGGATTGGCTGCAGTTTCTTGTCAACCTTGATTTGCCATTCCATATTGTTTAGAAAGGGTCGGTTCCACTGCTTGATAGAAATCAGCTTCTGATATCTTCTCTCATCCTGGCTAGGCTCTCAAACCATTGTTAACCGCCCAGGGCTCTCTGGTTGCCTTTGGTTGCTATGGAGGCCTATTGTAAACAGCCTTCCCACCTGACACTCCTGCTAGAGGAGAAGCAGCTCTTGGAACAGTTCAGCTAACAAAATGCTTGAACAAGAATTCACTGGGAAATTCTTGCCACCATTTCATATGTAGAATATTTGAGGCAGCAAAGGAATTGCATTGCCTATACGTTTATCTCTGTCGTTCAGTAATAACCTTGCTAGAGAGAAATCACATTCTCAAATACCAGCTATTTAGAGATAGATTTCTTTCCCCCCACTATTTGCAGGCCTTTTCTGCATTTGACAAGGAGCGTACGGGGGCAATTTCAACCCTGGATTTCCGACAGGTGCTTCACCTCTTCTGTTTTACACTCTCAGAAAAGCAGTTCAACCATCTCCTCAAACTGCAGCGACTTCGTGGCGAGCACTCCATAGACTGGAAATATTTTCTGCAAAAATTCAACTTCTTCTCAGAGGTAAGAATGGCAATAAGACTCCCTCAAATGGAATTGAGGTAGGGGGCTTCTCCTATCCTACAATCTGAAACAGGTTTGCTTGTTTGTTTGTGTTTTTAACGGGGGCAGAGTTTGAGTTGGAAAAGCTAGAAAGCCAAGCAACGTTGGTCCATTGACCCCACACAAGAGCCAAGTTGATGACAATTTTGTTTTTGTTTGTATTTGCTGCGAAATAGGTTAGGCTAGTTCCACCTCACCACATTGGCTCTCCTCAGCACAGGGCTCTTTAAACCCACCCTCACTACTGTGAATAGCATCAGAAGCATCAGCACAGCCCTTCTCATACAGTTCAGCTACTAACTTCCAGGCATAAGGAAACAAGAGGGATCTACTGACATACAAAATGGAGAATAAGGCCATAGCTAGACCTCAGGTTTATCCCTGGATCATCCAGGGGTGAAACCTGTTCATCTAGGTGACACACAGGGGATCTAGTGCTCAGGCAGGGTTGATCCCTGGATGATCCCAGGATAAACCTTAGCTCTAGCTGTGGCCTAAGATAGTATTTACAGAGGGGTTGACAGTCCTGGGGTTGTGTCTTAAATCGCATGGGAGAAAGTTGCTAAGCTGCATAGTAAGAGGGCTTGGACTCAGAGTTACGTAGGGGGGTGGATAGGAAGCCTTTGGAAGTCAAGTTGAACTCTTCAAACCGCCCGTTTTCCATCTCTGGGCCTTGCTAGACCTACCTGATAATCCGGAGGAGAGGAGGGGAGATCTCGCATTAGGAATAACGCGAGATCTCACCCTTATTCAGACGGGAGCGGCAACAAGCTCTGGAGGAGAGCTGTTGTTGCCGCCATTTTTTTATTTTTAAAGAGGCAGCAGGAGCCAGGAAAGGTAAGTAGTTTTTTTTAAGTCTCCTTCTCTCCCCCCCGACCCCGTTCTCCTTCTCCCACCCGCCCCCACCCACGATGTCTGATTCCCCCCCAATGTCCCCCAGCCCCATTCTCCTTCTCCCACCCGCCCCCACCCACGATGTCTGATTCCCCCCAATGTCCCCCAACCCCGTTCTCCTTCTCCCACCCGCCCCCACGATGTCTGATTCCCCCCAATGTCCCCCAGCCCCATTCTCCTTCCCCCGCCTGCCCCCCACCCACGATGTCTGATTCCCCCCCAATGTCCCCCAACCCCGTTCTCCTTCTCCCACCTGCCCCCCACGATGTCTGATTCCCCCCCAATGTCCCCCAGCCCCATTCTCCTTCTCCCACCCGCCTCCCACCCACGATGTCTGATTCCCCCCAATGTCCCCCAGCCCCGTTCTCCTTCTACCGCCCGCCCCCCACCCACGATGTCTGATTCCCCCCAATGTCCCCCAGCCCCGTTCTCCTTCTCCCACCCGCCCCCCACCCATGATGTCTGATTCCCCCCAATGTCCCCCAGCCCCGTTCTCCTTCTCCCACCCGCCCCCCACGATGTCTGATTCCCCCCAATGTCCCCCAGCCCCATTCTCCTTCCCCCGCCTGCCCCCCACCCACGATGTCTGATCCCCCACCTGATGTCCCCCAGCCCCGTTCTCCTTCTCCTGCCCACCTCCCACCCGCGATGTCTGATTCCCCCCAATGTCCCCCAGCCCCGTTCTCCTTCTCCCACCCGCCCCCCACGATGTCTGATTCCCCCCAATGTCCCCCAGCCCCATTCTCCTTCTCCCGCCTGCCCCCCACCCACGATGTCTGATTCCCCCCCAATGTCCCCCAACCCCGTTCTCCTTCTCCCACCTGCCCCCCACGATGTCTGATTCCCCCCCAATGTCCCCCAGCCCCATTCTCCTTCTCCCACCCGCCCCCCACCCACGATGTCTGATTCCCCCCAATGTCCCCCAGCCCCGTTCTCCTTCTACCGCCCGCCCCCCACCCACGATGTCTGATTCCCCCCAATGTCCCCCAGCCCCGTTCTCCTTCTCCCACCCGCCCCCCACCCACGATGTCTGATTCCCCCCAATGTCCCCCAGCCCCGTTCTCCTTCTACCGCCCGCCCCCCACCCACGATGTCTGATTCCCCCCAATGTCCCCCAGCCCCGTTCTCCTTCTCCCACCTGCCCCCCACCCATGATGTCTGATTCCCCCCAATGTCCCCCAGCCCCGTTCTCCTTCTCCCACCCGCCCCCACCTGCGATGTCTGATCCCCCACCTGATGTCCCCCAGCCCCGTTCTCCTTCTCCTGCCCACCTCCCACCCGCGATGTCTGATTCCCCCCCAATGTCCCCCAGCCCCATTCTCCTTCTCCCGCCCGCCCCCACCCGCGATGTCTGATTCCCCCCAATGTCCCCCAGCCCCGTTCTCCTTCTCCCACCCGCCCCCACCTGCGATGTCCGATCCCCCACCTGATGTCCCCCAGCCCCGTTCTCCGTCTCCTGCCCACCTCCCACCCGCGATGTCTGATTCCCCCCCATGGGGTTAAGGAAAAGCAGCGGACGGGCTGCAGCGCTCCCGCCGCCACCGAGTCCCCATCCTCCGTTTCCCGCCTCCCCCCATGTCCCCGGCCTGTGATGGCCTCCGCTGCCGAGTCCCCGGCCTGTGATGGCCTCCGCTGCCGAGTCCCTGGCCTGTGATGCCCAGCCGGGAGATATGGCAACTCCGGGCATCACAGGCCAGGGACTTGGCGGCAGAGGCCAACACAGGTCGGGGACATGGGAGGGCGGGAAACGGAGGATGGGGACTCGGTGGCGGCGGGAGCGCTGCAGCCCATCCGCTGCTTTTCCTGGCTACTCACGCCTAAGTGCGGTAGCCAGGAAAAGTGGCAGACCAGTCCAAACACGCATGGTCCCGGCCTTAGCCCGACCTGAGGCCGGGACCGCAGGAAGAACCGCGCTACAAGTGGTTCTGGTTAGCGCAGTTCCAGGGCGGCTCAAGCCCTGGCTGAGGCCGGGATCCCCTGTGCGTCATTTGGATGCACAAGGGCGAGCACGGGCCTCGCACCACGCTAACCCCTGGTCTAGCAAGGCCCTCTGTCTTTCCCAGTCGCTTTGCTGTTTGATCACCTGATCCCTTCACAGATCAGAATGCTTTTTGAGAGGCAAACAAAATACGTCACACATTCTTTGCAAGCCCAAATGAGCATTTTCATGTGATTACGACAA